>NC_051257.2:2502000-2814750 GCF_015237465.2 Chelonia mydas
AATCCCCCCCCCCCCCAAAAAAAAAAAACAAAAAACAAAAAAAAAACCCTGCAGAAACAGGAACTTGGTACCATGTCATATGTAATTTACTGCCACATCTGCAGAGAACAGCTATGGTTACTCCACTGTTTCACATTCATATTTTATCAGACATGTGCAGCTGTAAAGCAGAAATAAACTAGTGTGGCTGGTATGATGTCAGGCTCAACTGTGTCGAAGGATTGTACTTTTGGTCTCTCAGCTGTGGGTCCAGCATATTTAATATCCCCCCTTGCTGGAATCCTATTTCTGGTTGCTAGAACTGGAATACTCTTCGGTTTTTGGGCCCTTAACCCTCTCGATTCTGATTGGGAGCCACAAACCCATGAATTCTACTCCCAAGTCCCAACTCGGCCACGGTCCCTCCGTGACCAGGGAAGTCATTTTGCCTCCTGGTGCTTCAGTTTCCACACTGGTCAAAACAGAGACAATACTACAGTGCCAGCCTGCAAGGGATGTTGAGAATGAATCTGAAGGTTCATACAGTACTGTTAAAGGAGGCAGAGCTCTGCAAGTGCAATGGGAAAACCCGACCAGTGGCATTTTCAGTTTTTAATCCATCTACAGCATTTCCAAGCTTCAAGAAAAAAGGCCTTGAAAACTTCAGACTAAAAATTAGAAGTTATACAAGCAGTGGCCAGCAATTAAAGAAATCTCTATGCACCATTATACAGTCAGGATTCCTGAAGTTAAGTAACAGGGAAAACCTCCACATATTATGGGTCAATAACTATTTAAGCCTGATGGATTAGATATACACTTCAGCATACCCAGAAGGGCAGAGTCAAAGCAACTCCACCCATTCAAAGGAATAAAGATCATATGATGTTTTTTTATTCTCTCAATCGCGTAACTAATCTTGCTGCAGGCTTCTGCTTTTCATCTTTAGACAGTCAGTGATCAGTGTATTTATTAACAAATTAGCCAAGGGTATTTGCATCTGCAGATCCTGACCACCTAGGAAACACAGCATAGGCACTTGCTGCACAGACATTTGTTTACTGCATAAGTTCTAAAACTTACAGATACTCAACATTTTCATCTCTGTTAATTTGAGACATTTCTAAGGTTTGGAGATGAAGGCAGCTGGCTTCCAACTGTTCACTAGTTTATAAGTAACTACTTTTAAAAACAGCCAAGTTCTAAAAAAAACTCCACACACTCAAAACAAACCTAAAAGCATGAAAGCTATGTTTTCAAATCCCAAAGCCGTACAAAAACAACAGGTGAGGGGACACATCTCACATACAAATATTCCTAGCAAGTTTTGGGGGAAAGCTTTGAGGAATCCTGGATGCTACCTGGCCAATGAACAAGTGGTTTTATATAAAACTTAACCCAGACTATTTACTGCTGGCAAAATCACCAGAAATAGCAATATTGGTACCAGTTGGCTATTTCTAAAGGAACAACATTCCCAAGGCACTTAATGAACAGGAAGTAAACTAGTCACAAGTCACAGAATTAATCATCTTTGTGCCCTTCTAGTATTCCTCATTAGCTCCTATACACATTTCTAGCCAAAATACTGTGCTCTTCTGAAGTTCTTTAACACTCTGTATTAGACTATTTCAGGGTCAAAAGGCACTGTTTTCACTACTCGGC
Source organism: Chelonia mydas (assembly GCF_015237465.2). Taxonomy (NCBI): domain Eukaryota; kingdom Metazoa; phylum Chordata; order Testudines; family Cheloniidae; genus Chelonia; species Chelonia mydas. The sequence goes on from NC_051257.2 coordinate 2,503,645, forward strand.
TCTAAAATCCAAGTGAAAAGACTTCATATTACTTGGGTCAGAGTCTGCTCCAAAACATGGTTGAAACCATCACACAGAAGCACATTTTAAGGACTCATAAATCACCACACAAGTGGCCAATTTAATACATGTAATTTTAAGCTTCCAGACACCCACAGGCATCATATTTTAAAAAAATTTTTAAACTTCTTATGGGAATGAAGCTGACAAACCTTAGACCTGGCCTAACAAAGGTCATTACAGAAACCAGAAAGCCATAATGACGGGCTCAACATTGTAAGATTTCCAAACATCTACTATTAAAATCAAGGGCTGTTTTATCAAGGTTTTCAGCTACACACAGTTAGCAATGCTGCTTGTTACACTTCCCCTGCTGTTGTGATTATTAATAAGGAAATGGAGTAAATCTGATTTGAATTTTTCGTTTGGTCACTGCTTTTTCCAGCATCCTCACAAGTCTGTGTTCTGGAACACTGAATTTAAAATGTTACTAGGATGGCTAGCGCCACTGGGGTATAAATAATCTGAAAAGATGCCACTTATAGTCAATGAGAGTGGAGTAGTAGTCTCTGAAGAAAGAAAAATTTGGTGATATTGTCTCTTTAGTGCACACATGCACCCTTCCTATTCCCTGTAGTAGGAGTTGTGCATGATCAGAAAGTGGAAGACAAAAACCAGACTCAGCCTGAGATGCTTTGAAACAAGTAGAGTGTGGTTCCCACTTGCCCTTTGAAAAGGGCAGATGTTACATGTAGATGTTATCCCAAGTTGCACAACTGAAAATACCGTCCCTCCATCACACAGCCAACACATTCACAATACCAGCTGAGATATGCTTATTCACTAAAGGAGAAGACTACAGCTCAAAGCAAACCATAGAAACAAAGTCGATGGTTCTGTTTTAAATAAAGTCACTCTGGAAATGGGTTGAGCACATTGAAGGTCTGTGTTGACTTATGTCCTGGGACAATATTCTATTTTAAGAGTTCATGCAAGATGATTCATGTGGGAAAGCATTTTTTAAAAGCTATTTAAATTTCCATTTTCAACATGATGTACCAGAAACTGGCCCAACGCGCTAAACATAGGAGAGACCTTTCAAGGGTAACATTTATTTGAGCATAAGCTTTCATGAGCTACATAAAGCTTATGCTCAAATAAATTTGTTAGTCTCTAAGGTGCCACAAGTCCTCCTTTTCTTTTTGCGAATACAGACTAACCCGGCAGCTACTCTGAAACCTTTCAAGGTTACTATCTGGAAAAGCAGTAAAGAACGCATCTGAGCCACAATAACTCAGTCTTCTATATTACCATATTGGTAACTGTAGACTCATCCCTGGGATGCATAGGATGCAGGGCAATGGAGAATTGAGCCCCATGTAGTTAATTTACCAAGCAGGAGTGAAGTGCTACCTTTCTGATTTGGTATGTCTGCATGCCAGCTGCCTGGGGCTCAGGCTGAAGGACTGTTTCATTGCTGTGTAGACTGCCGGGCTCCAGAACTGGCCCAGACTCTAGGACCTGCCCAGAATTTTATTAGCCAGCCTCAAGGGCTTCTGGCCTACAAAGAAAATCCAGTTGGCCCCCTGGAGGATCCAAAGAAGCAGCCAAGAGGCCAGCATTCTCTTTCTATGGACTTGCTCCAACACACCTCTTGTAATCCAGCTCACCTTCTCTTTCATCCACGCAACTCCATGGGGTTACACTTTTCACTTCCTCTTCTCCAGATCAAGGCTCTTTATGAAGTCTGGTAGCATTCTATAGAACCCTTCAAACACCAGACTACAGATCATTATTCTAGCACAGTTTTTAGTTACTCATAAACCTTGCTAGGTTCTAAGTTGCTTAAACAGCTCAAGAAAAAGACCACAGCAACATTATGGACAGCTCAGTGAATAGCTCTTCTCAATGTGCAGCTACAGTATTTAAAAAAAAAAAAAAAAAAAAAAAAGCCCAGTTCTTCAGACACATTAGGAATGGGATGTAGAACACTGAAAATATTACATCACCAGGACAGAAGTCTACAAAAAATGCCTCCTCTGGAATTCTGTGTGCAGTACTGATCCCCACTTCCCAGAAAGGAGATACCAGAAACAGAGGGGGTTCAAAGACAAGCAATCTGAAAGACAAGGGACATGGAAAACTACAAAGGATAGGGACTACTAAATATTGCCAGTTTAGAGAGAAGCCACATTTACCAAGTTCATGGAAAAACATGCCAGCCTGGAGTCTGTTACCCTGATGGCATGGACACCAGCAAGACATTTGTGCCGGGCAGGAGAGAAAGAAGCCCTGTAATTAATGCAAAGAATTCTGATTTGTGAGAGAAAGTAGCACAACAATACCATCCACAAAGCAACAAACCTCCAGCGTTGCTTTGCCAGGGCTCAATCTCATTTAGGTCATGACCAGTCACTCCAATTAGGATGTCAGTTCAGATTCAAAATGAAACAGTGTCCAGACTCCAGGGAAGGGAAATGGTTGTGTCATTATTACAGTAGTTTGAGCCAAATAAAGATCCACAGTGAGGAAGCAGAGCAAGCTCTACTGACAGGTTTAGAGAGACAAATGTTTTACCCTTCATTTGAAAAGGGACTTATTTAAGCCTTTACACCCATACTGAGCAAGAGATCAGTCCTTTACATACAGTGAGAAGTGGCATGGAGAGGTGAAGCATCTCATGGGTCATTCAGCAAGTTCATGGCAGAGCGGGAGGGAAAGATGTACTCTGCACAGTTCAGTTCCCAGTGCTCCTACTCTGTCACTGCCTCCCACTATACATTAGTGGTGCAGGAGGTGGCCATAGTGTGCCTTTGGGCTATTTAGTAAAGCCTGGAGCACTTCCCCTTTACCTGTCTGGCACTAGAACAATTGGACAAACACTTGAGCTTCAAAGAAGTCTTTCAAGAACTTCAGCTAGAACTGGGCCAAGGCCCATCTTGTAAAATTAATGGAAGTACAAGTAACCATGAAGTCAAGTTACCCAACATTTTGTTATACCAGCACACAGAAATGGTGTTGAATGAGGTCATTTTTGGAGGCCGTTCAATGATTACTTCTAGGTCTGATGTCAGTGTCACATGTTTGAAGGGAACAGTCTGCAGCTGGATATTTTAATGTTCTCTATTAATGAAGAGTACAGAAAAGCCAGTTGATTATAAATTCAACACAACTGGCTAACGAATTGGTACGTTAGGTCATAGTAACAATCGCCAGACCCAAGAGCTGATATTTCCATGATGAAGTTTGACCATTTAAAAAAAATAATTTTTTTTTTTTTTCCTTTTAGCTATTAGGAACAACAGTTTTAAAGAAAAACACTGCCTTATCGGGGTATCAGTTTCATTACCACAGTGTTCCACTATTTCCTAGTTTCTTAAAGAGATTTTCCCTGTTCACATGTTGCCCTCCAGCTGGCATAGAGTGAGTGAAAACTAAGCTCAGCAATTGTACTGAAAATTTGACAGCAACTAGTGTTGGGGAGTGCTGGAACACAAGCGCTTCCTAAGGTAACACAGCCACATCATTGGAGTAGCCAATCCTGTGGTTAAAGCCATTCCCTCAGAGATTTCAGTTGCCAAGTTTGTATTTCCTTTTTTAATATAATAACGGCAACATCCAACAGAAGTTCAGTCATGAGCATTTATGCTCAGTTACCACCAAACATTTTTGGAAAGCTTCTGCACGCTGCCAAGCCTTCCTGCTTGTACTCTGGAATTCTAGCAAGCAGGAATCATTTTGCATTATGCAAGCTAAAATGTATACTTTCATTTAGCTACTGTGTGAAGCTTAAGGAAGGGGAAAGTGACAAAACATGACACATTCCATGCATTTGAATAAGTCATTCACTTTTCTGGGGGACATGGACTAGGAATGGATTTTCCAAAGCACCGAGCACTGCTTAACTCTCCTCCACACCTCATAGTCAAATGGTAAAACTCTCAAGGTCACCCTTTGGCAGACAATTAAGTGTGCATCTAACTCAAGCCATTGTCCATAACCCACAGTTATTACAAGCGGAAAGAAATGAGATTTTTAGCCACTTCTTTAGAGGCTAGGAGTGTCACCATTTTGACACGGGAGGCAGGTTCTACACTTCCAGCTCTGCCTCTTCACTGCTGCATGACTTTAGACAAGTCCCCCTTTCACCTCACTGTGCCTCGGTTTCCCCCTCTCTCAAAGAGGATTAATATTTTCCAGCTCTGACAGGGTTTACTACAGCTGGATTTACTCCCAAGAAGCTAGAATGACAAGCATTTTAAATATGTTTATTACCATGATGGCGATATTCAAGGAAAATAGCTGGGTTTAATCAAGAGCAGCTACAGAAAACCCTCCACAACCCATTACATTTATTGAGATGGGCTAATTAAGTTACCACAAAGTTCAGAAACAAAGCAAACCCAAAGCTGAAATGTGAGGGTGATTTGGTTTGTGTAATTGACAAATACTGAAGTATTTCTAGATTTGTTTAAGTGCTGCAAGAACGATCCAAGCCAGAAAGCAATGAACACATGGCAAGGAGGAGTCTGGGTTGGGAGAGTAAAGCAAAGGAGTTCAGATACACTCTGGGCCTCTGGCAGGATGACCAGGCCATGGAACTCTGCGATGTTGAGCCCAACACCACATGTGTGCCACACAAAACCCGCAGCATGAAGATGAAGATCTATCCCAGAGCCTGCAGACTGTTGCAGGAGGCAGACATTAACTTGGTGCTGGATTCAAGCCATGTCTACACCACAGACACTACAGTGGCACAGCCCCAGTACTGCTGCTGTAGCACAGTAGCATAGACTTTTCCCACAGCAACAGAAGGGATTTTTCTGGTCACTGTAGGAAATCCACATCCCTGAGCCCCTGTAGCTGTACTGATGGAAGCATTCTTCCATCGATCTAGCTGCTTCTACACCAAAAACTTAGGTCGGCATAATCATGGCACTTCTAGATGTAGGACAGTACAGTACAATTACCGTAAGCCACCTCACCAGCATTCCCCATTCTCTAGATAATTTCCTTAGCCCTAAGACACACGGCAAAATATAGTCTGCATACATGTAGTTGCAATTTCCACTCCAAATGCTACTCAAATTACAAGAAGCTAAGCAGTTAAACTTGTATGCTCAGTAAGACAGTCATCATTTACCTACCCCTGACTCAGCATGAAATATCCCTTTACTTTACCAAAGCCCTTAGGTTCATAGAAGTTTGAAGCCTCATCTAAACCATAAGAATGGATCCTTAATTCCAGCCTGTTCCCATTTTAAGACAAAACTCCTCTGAAAACCATCATCCTTTCAAAGGTTTATAACTACTTGGCTGCATATAACTGCCTAAAACAAGTCTGTACATTTTTTTTAAAAAAATTTTAGACTTCATGTAGCATGTACTTTCAGAGAGGTTTACAATGCAGCCTTTTGTAGTTAACTTGCTCACAACTGGGCCACTGCCAGGTTGTCATCAATGACATTGTAAAGCAGATGAATGAAGTTCTTATGTGTGGTGACAAGCAGAGTTCTGATATGGTGCATGCATGAACTGAAAGAAGAGTTTGCTATTAATTTGTCAGGTTAATAAATATGATGATTCAGTGAATAAAAGACTTCAAGTCTAAACATCCAGAAGTAATATTTGTAGCGCTTTAGTGGTTCAGTGCTCCCTTGAAAAACAAAAAAAGTTACAGACAAGCCAAAAAACAAAAACCCTGGAATAAAAAGACTCCCGCGCATAGCGTCCCACTCCCTAATCTCTTCTCACACATCGGAGAAGATACAGCTCTGCCTTTCAGCCTGCCATCTCCAGACTTATGGCTACTCCTGACAGAAATACACACCTTACTATGCAACACCTCCAAACTGGTTGTCAGAGCAAATATGAGAGATTATATGCTTAAGAAAGATCACGCTACAAAATAACAGAGCTGGAACCAGCAGCAGCACCTGTGGGAAGAATTCCACATCTTCATTCCAATAAAAAGAAGAATACACTTGGAAATGTTACACGTTAGCAATGCACTGTGAGACATTCAGTGTCAAGACACGTCAAGCCCAAGACAGTGAAACTATTTCAAATAAGTTTGCATTCACTGTTTTGCCATGTGGGAGAAACAAAAAAACCCAGTGCTCTCAACATTTAAACAGACTCCAGAACCATTGAGGATGGTCTCAACATGGCCCACGTAAAGAAATATGGCAACCCTGGATGGGTAGGACACTGAGAGACCAACCAGTATGTTCAAGATCTGGCTGCTTTATCATTAAGCTTCTTGCCCCAGAAGACTGAATTCACAGAAACAGATTAGCCAACAGCATTGCCATGGGGTATGACTATTTCTAGTATACCAGAGATCATCATAATATATGGCCTAAGCATTTGGCATGTCCTACCTTTTTAGTTCTCTTACTGAGCATCCTCCCACCTGAGACTGACTTGACTAGTTCAGCCATATGCTAATAGTGAGAAGCAGTCAGGTCTAGTCACTAAGGCAGTGGACTGGGAGTCAGGAGAACTGCTTTATACCCAGCTCCGCAAATGACCTTCAGCGTGGCATTAGGCAAGTCACTTCCTCTCTCTGTGCCACCACTTTCCTTCCTCACCATTCGCCTTGTCTATTTCAATTGCAGCCTCTTTGGACGAGGTACTGTCTCGCACTACGTGTATGTACAGCACCTGGCATAATGTGCCCTCCAGGCCGCATCATAATACAGTGCTAATGAATTAATTATTGTGCTATACCCAGACCGTCTTTTACACACTCTGGAATCATCATATCAAGTTTAATCTGTGTCTGGTGTAAACTAGTACCTAGCTTTAAAACAAACTAAAAAAGCAAAACACGCTTTGGTTTTAAAATGGTATGCTCTAATCTAATCCAATCCATCCATCCTCCAGATTTTTTACTCTTCGAGCATTTCACTGCAGTATCCAAATTCCTGAAGCCAGTAAATTTATCTGATCTATTGTTTCAAGCCAGGCACAGATAGTTAGAGTATTAGTTTCCCCTTTTACACAGATGCTTATTGTTGCCTATGTACAAAGGTAAAACATTTAAACATGGACCATGGTCTCAGAAAAAGCTCTCAAACCATACAGTGCTCCACTGAATACAGTTCTTCAAACTTACTCAGGGAACTATATCTGCAGGACTTTAGCAGAATACAATGCTTACTTCCATACTGGACATTGACCAGTGAGAAAGAAGATGCCATTCTTGGCACAGGATAAGCAATTGCAGGTCAGCTTTCACTACTGAACTGCCTGGAGTGCCTTTTGTAGGAAAGCTGTAAAGCAAACAGCCTAGAGACCGACCTCCTCGTTTTCAGAGGCTCTGTACGCACACCACACAAGGTGGATTTCAGAGTCAAGGAATAGGTGTACTAGAGGCTACCAGCATTCAGGTTTCTGAATTCTATTGCACTTTTTATTTGCATATGGAGGAAGCACAACTTTGGTACCTACTTCAGTTTCCATTAGTTGACAGCAATCTACAATACAGTCTGTGCTATCCTCATATGACCCCTATCTATTCACTTGGAAAGAGCTGGAAGAGCCAGACAGGAGAAACCTTGCTCACTGGCCCTTAAACTGGATCACAGCTATGTTAATTTCTCAGATTTCTTTCCAAGTGGAAGACTGACAGTAAATACATATGGTTTCTTTCCTCAAAGTTATCCTCCCCCAAATCCCATGCGTGCGGAATGCCCTTACAACAGTTTTATCCTGAATGGGAGCTTGACAGCTCAGCCATTTTTTAAAAGCCAAAGAATTTAATTTTCAGTCACGTGCAACTAGAATATTAAAATGAGTTTTCATGGGATGTAAACAGTAGCTGAAAAAGAAAGTGAAAGTCAGAAGGTCTTATCAGTTAACACAAACTGCTTTCCAACTGTCTCTAAATAACCCCAGTCACCTTGTGACCACCCCATCTTTTCCAGTTACGCCCAGCCCTGTTACAATGGTACCCTGGAAAAGAAAGAGCCTGACTTAACACAAGCCCTCACAAGTTATTTTTTGGGGAGCTGAACCAGAGTGAATTTTCATCAGATTAATGACAAACAAATTTAGAAGCTAAATGAGTCAAACACATAGCCATTAATTAATCTCTCTACATTTAACCACTGACTGCTGTCTGAGCTTTTAGAGTAACAGCCGTGTTAGTCTGTATTCGTAAAAAGAAAAGGAGTACTTGTGGCACCTTAGAGACTAACCAGTTTATTTGAGCATGAGCTTTCGTGAGCTACAGCTCACTTCATCGGATGCATAGCATATCGTGGAAACTGCAGAGTTTCCACGATATGCTATGCATCCGATGAAGTGAGCTGTAGCTCACGAAAGCTCATGCTCAAATAAACTGGTTAGTCTCTAAGGTGCCACAAGTACTCCTTTTGTCTGAGCTTTGCTATTCTGGCCAGTGCTAAACCACATCTCTAAAAGAAAAACCAAATCAGATGCTGTCAGTGTTTGAAATCTACAGTAGTCTTTGGCATCAGACCAACATGGACAGTAGACAAAAAAGATTAAGCTGAAGCCTGAGCCAATGGAACAGGGATTGGGGTACAGGATCTAAACAAAAGACCTCTGCAATTGCAGGGTTTTCAGAGACATCTCACACTGGGCCATTGCCCCAACCCAACTCCCAGTCTCATGGACTTCATTTCAGACTGTGCTTGCACAGCACCTTTGAAAATCAGGCCCAAGCATATTACTGCTGGCATGTTAGAGTAGATGGCAACACTAAAAGTAGCTACATGGATGGAACAAACCCAGAGAGAGACTGAGCAGTCATTTTAAGATACCTCTGTGATGGAGATAAGACAAAAACAGATTCCTGCTGGTGGAAAGGGAGACACATATAGAGATAGACTACTTTAAGTTTTTAAGGTGGTCAGATACCACAGTTGTAAGAGCAATGTCTAAAAGGCACAAGGAAGGAGTTTTATAAAGAACACTTGATTGAATGTGACATTTACAATACTATTAAGTTAATTTAGGGGACCTAAAGAGACTGGATGTTTAGCTTAACAGAAACACAGCTGGGAAAGCCCCTGAAGGTGTCCTTTAAAAATGGGAAATCAAATCTTACAGAGGAACATAGAAAGAAAAATATTGCAAGTATAAACAGGCAGGCCAAACAAGAATTTGAAGAGCAACTAGCAAAAACTAGACAAAAACTAACTCTCCCCCCCCCCCCTTTTTTTTTTTTTTTAATTAAAATATATCAGAAGCAGGAACTAACATAACATTGATTTTTAGAAAAGGCTCCAGATGAGATCCTTGTCATCACAGGCCAGTAAAGTGTAAATTTTAGTACCAGACATATTGATTGAAACTAGAAGAATTATCAGATACATAAATAAAACATGATATGTTGGAAGAGTCAATACAGCTTTTATAAAGGGAAATCATGCCTCACCAATCTATTAGAATTCTTTAAGGGGGTCAAACAGCCATGTGGACAAGGGTGATCCAGTGGATATAGTGCACTTGGACTTCAGAAAGCCTCAAACAAAGTCCCTCAACAAAGGCTCTTACACAAACTAAGCAGTCATGGGATAAAAAGATCAGTAACTAGTTAATAGACAAGAAGCAAAGCATAAGAATAAATGGTTAGTTTTTGCAATGGAGAGAGAGGTAAATAGCAGGGTTCCCCCCAAAAATCTGTATTGAGACCTGGGCTGTTCAACATTCATAAATGATCCGGGAGAAGGGGTAAACAGGGCGGTGGCAAAATTTGCAGACAATACAAAATTACTCAGGATAGTTAAGTCCAACGCAGACTGCGAAGAGTTATAAAAGGGATCTCACAAAACTGGGTGACTGGGCAACAAAATGGCAGATGAAATTCAGTGCTGATAAATGCAAAGTTATGCACATTGGAAATAATCATCCCAACAATTCATACAAAATGATGGAGTAAATTAGCTGCTATCACTCAAGAAAGATCTTGGAGTCATTGTGGAGAGTTCCCTGAAGACTCAACATGCAGTGGCAGTCAAAAAAGCGGACAATGTTAGGAATCATTAGGAAAGGGACAGATAAGACAGTAAATAGCATAATGCCACTATATAAATCCATTGTACACCATCAACTTGAATACTGTGTGCAGTTCTGGTCACCCGGTCTCAAAAAAGATATTAGAATTGGAAAGAATACAGAGAAGGGCAACAAAAATGATTAAGGGTATAGAACAGCTTCCATACAAGCAAAGATTTAAAAAAGACTAGGATTGTTCAGCTTAGAAAAGAGACAACTAAGGGATGATAGGATAGAGGTCTATAAAATCATGAATGGTGTGAAGAAAGTGAGCACTGAAGTGTTACTTACCCCTTCACATAACACAAGAACCAGGGATCACCCAGTGAAATTAAAAGGTAGCAGGTTTTAGATGAATGTAAGGAAGTTCTCTCTTCACACATCACAGTCAATCTGCGAAACTCATTGCCAGGGGATATTGAAGGCCAAAAGTATAACTGGGTTCAAAACTAAATTAGATAAGTTCATGGATGATAGGTCCAATCAATGGCTATTAGCCAAAATGGTCAGGGATGCAACCCCGTGCTCTGGGTACCCCTACACCTCTGACTGCCAGAAGCTGGAAGTGGACAACAGAGAATGGATCATTTGATAATTGCCTGTTCTGTTCATTCCCTCTCAAACATCTAGCACTGGCAACGGTCAGAAGACAGGATACTAGAACACTGGTTTGGTGCAGTATGGCCATTCTTATTAGGTTCTTTGCGGAGCTGCGTGGGTGAGTTACAGCTATGGAGTGTGCTAATGTAGATATACGGCTTTAAAGTCTTCCCAATGGAATGGACAGACATTAAATAAGAGTATCTTTAGAGTCCAAAAGACTTTTATAAAGTGAAGAAATCCAATTAACAAAAGCACAATCTTCTAGACCAATCAAAAAGCTAGATACTACAATGCTGGACATCCAAGATGCCAGAAAGGAAACAGATACAGTATTTGGATGCTGTTTTCAAGTATCATGGCAGATCATTTGGTGTTTAAGTACATCTTCTTGTGGTGGGGCAGAGCTACATAAGGCAGCCACATTTTGCAAGAGAAAGCAGTTGGGTCATAGAATCATAAGAGATTAGGGTTGAAGAGGCCTCAGGAGGTCATCTAGTCCAACCCTCTGCTCAAAGCAGGACCAACCCCAACTAAATCATCCCAGCCAGGGCTCTGTCAATCCAGGCCTTAAAAACCTCTAAGGATGGAGATTCCACCAGAATCAGTCCAATCAGAAGCCTTCAGAAAACTAGCTCAGCTTCCACATCAGAAGAAGAGAAGACTGAAGTAGTGCCAGGACATTCCAACTGTCCAGCAGCAGGTCTGATGCTTTCTCTTGCAGAAAAGCCAGGCAGTAATGGGGAGCAGTTAGTCCAATGACTCTTAACATGTGTCCGGACTTGAGTGAATACTGACCACACAGGAACTGCTGGACTTAGACTTCTGCTTTCTGCACTCAGGATGCAGTTCTGAATAAAGCTTTTCTCCAGACCAGCCCTCACAGTTTCTGTTTTGCATGGGAAAGAGTTCACAGCCTCAGAAGCCAGCTTGCAAAAGACTCTAGTACAGTCTTTGTGCTTCACTTTGTGAGGACACCAACATGAAGACATGAAATTACAGAACCCAAAGTGTATAAGCATATACAGTACCAAAGAATAATTAAATTTACCCACTTGAGACTGAACAGCTTCAATTTAAGCCATGTTAACAACTCCAGCATGGTATTTTGTACAAAGCCATCTTTGCCCAACTTTTTTGGTGGTGTTGCAGAGCAACCATATTTATAGTTTTGCCACAGTCACCTTTTCCATTCAGGATCTAGGTAACAAGTTTAACTAAGCACATAACGAGTACACTGGACCACGGATGAGACTCTGCCTCTCCGACAAGATGTTATAACAATGGTCGCTGGCCACCCCCTAGCGGTTTGAGAAGCGGTACAATCGCCCAACAGTAAGGGGAAAGAGGAGTCACAAGGAGTTAATTTTCCATGTTCAATTGTATGAAATCTTTTCATCAAAACAAATCAAATAAAAACAAAACCTACTCCACCCTGCTGAAGAGCAAGCTTCTGGGGAGTGCATTAGTGTTTGTGAAGTTCAACATTAGAATGCAGAAGACTAATAACTGTAGCCTAACAAGAATACCAGCTAGAAGGGAGAACTGTCAAAATAGCCAGATCCGGTGATAAGTTTCAAGTAACGCATTAAAACCACATCATGCTTCCTCTCCCTGCCCAGGCAGAACTCAAGTGAAACAAAATGAACAAAAAAGAGAACCCCCCTGATAAGAAGTAATACAGCTAGCCTGATGTTACTTGTTTATGTAGTCTGGAAGGTCAGTAAAGGGTGTTATCACCTCTTCACACACTTTGAAAGGTTAAAGTTAAGTTGCATTAGTGTAAATTTTATTTTGCACAGAAGGATGCCTGTATGTGGGAGGGCCTTGTTTGTTTAACTGCTAGGGCCTGCACTATGCTGGGGAAGACTAAGTTGTATTTATCTTTTGTATCACTAACCAACATTATATTGACAGGTTTCAGAGTAGCAGCTGTGTTAGTCTGTATTTGCAAAAAGAAAAGGAGTACTTGTGGCACCTTAGAGACTAACATTTATTTGAGCATAAGCTTTCGTGAGCTACAGCTCACTTCATCGGATGCATTCAGTGGAAAATACAGTGAAGAGATTTATATACAGAGAGAACATGAAACAATCGGTGTTACCATACACACTGTAACCAAGTGATCACTTAAGGTGAGCTATTACCAGCAGGAGAGTGGGGGGGCGGGGGGAGGGGGACCTTTTGTAGTGATAATCAAGGTGGCCCATTTCCAGGAGTTGACAAGAACATCTGAGGAACAGTGGGGGGTGGGGGTGGGGGATAAACATGGGGAAATAGTTTTACTTTGTGTAATGACCCATCCACTCCCAGTCTCTATTCAAGCCTAAGTTAATTGTATCCAGTCTGCAAATTAATTCCAATTCAGCAGTCTCTCGTTGGAGTCTGTTTTTGAAGTTTTTTTGTTGAAGAATTGCAACTTTTAGGTCTGTAATCAAGGGACCAGAGAGACTGAAATGTTCTCCAACTGGTTTATGAATGTTATAATTCTTGACGTCTGATTTGTGTCCATTTATTCTTTTACGTAGACACTGTCCAGTTTGGCCAATGTACTTGGCAGAGGGTCATTGCTGGCACATGATGGCATATATCACATTGGTAGATGTGCAGGTGAACGAGCCTCTGATAGTGAGGCTGATGTGATTAGGCCCTATGATGATGTCCCCGAATAGATATGTGGACACAGTTGGCAACGGGCTTTGTTGCAAGGATAGGTTCCTGGATTAGTGGTTCTGTTGTGTGGTTGCTGGTGAGCCTTTGTTTCAGGTTGGGGGGCTGTCTGTAAGCAAGGACTGGCCTGTCTCCCAAGATCTGTGAGAGCGATGGGTCGTCATTCAGGATAGGTTGTAGATCCTTGATGATGCGCTGGAGAGGTTTTAGTTGGGGGCTGAAGGTGACGGCTAGTGGCGTTCTGTTATTTTCTTTGTTGGGCCTGTCCTGTAGTAGGTGACTTCTGGGTACTCTCCTGGCTCTGTCAATCTGTTTCTTCACTTCAGCAGATGGGTATTGTAGTTGTAAGAATGTTTGATAAAGATCTTGTAGGTGTTTGTCTCTGTCTGAGGGGTTGGAGCAAATGCGGTTGTATCAGAGCTTGGCTGTAGACAATGGATCGTGTGGTGTGGTCTGGGTGAAAGCTGGAGGCATGTAGGTAGGAATAGCGGTCAGCAGGTTTCCGGTATACGGTGGTGTTTATGTCACCATCGCTTATTAGGACCGTAGTGTCCAGGAAGTGGATCTCTTGTGTCGACTGGTCCAGGCTGAGATTGATGGTGGGATGGAAATTGTTGAAATCATGGTGGAATTCCTCAAGGGCTTCTTTTCCATGGGCCAGATGATGAAGATGTCATCAATGTAGCACAAGTAGAGTAGGGGCATTAGGGGACGAGAGCTGAGGAAGCGTTGTTCTAAGTCAGCCATAAAAATGTTGGCATACTGTGGGGCTATGCGGGTACCCATAGCAGTGCCGCTGATTTGAAGGTATACATTGTTCCCAAATGCGAAATAGTTATGGGTGAGGACAAAATCAAAGTTCAGCCACCAGGTTAGCCGTGACATCATCAGGGATACTGTTCCTGACGGCTTGTAGTCCATCTGTGTGTGGAAAGTTGGTGTAGAGGGCTTCTACATCCATAGTGGCCAGGATGGTGTTTTCAGGAAGATCACCGATGGATTGTAGTTTCCTCAGGAAGTCAGTGGTGTCTCAAAGATAGCTGGGAGTGCTGGTAGCGTAGGGCCTGAGGAGGGAGTCTACATAGCCAGACAATCCTGCTGTCAGGGTGCCAATGCCTGAGATGGTGGGGTGTCCAGGATTTCCAGGTTTATGGATCTTGGGTAGCAGACAGAATACCCCAGGTCAGGGCTCCAGGGGTGTGTCTGTGCGGATTTGTTCTTGTGCTTTTTCAGGGAGTTTCTTTGGCAAATGGTGTAGTTTCTTTTGGTGACAAGACTCCAGCATCAACCCAGAATATGGCCCAGACTTCTTTTATTGAGCTGCTGCTTGCTTAGCCATTGAAGGAAGCCCCTATAATATCATAGAATCTCAGGTTTGGAAGGGACCAGGAGGTCATCTAGTCCAACCCCCTGCTCAAAGCAGGACCAATCCCCCATTTTGCCACAGATCCCTAAATGGCCCCCTCAAGGATTGAACTCACGATGCTGGGTTTAACAAGCCAATGCTCAAACCACTGAGCTATCCCTCCCCCCCATTTATTTCATAGATGAGTTAGATGTGTATTTTAGGTGTTTCTGGAGTGTCTATTCTTGAAGTTGCCCTTGTATCTAGGTTACACCCAGCTGTAGTTAGGTTACACAGTCACTTTCCTGTCTACCTCAGATTTAGTCATGAGCTGCTACCTTTCAGCATGCCGCCCCAGTTTCTTCTCACGTGCTTTGGAAATGCTATGGTGAAAAGGTGGGATTTACAGCTGCCCTGACAACACCAACTGAAATCTGTGTTCCCCTTGGGAGAGTACCCCCAGCAACAGGCACCACTTCAGAGCAGGACCCTGCAAACTTGAAAGGGGAGAAGCATCAGGCTTTTGTTAACAGATTCAACAGTCAGATAAGCACAGCTGCAGCAATGATTCTCAGAGATAGCTGCTGGGCCTATTCCACCCAAAGATTAGCATTTAGCTCAGGAACACTGTAAGTAAGATAGGATAGTTAACAGATCTGGCTATATTCTCTTTGCAGGTTGCTAGTCCTAGAAGTAGCTTGCACTAGAAAGGGTATCAAGCTTATAACTGTAGTAGTGCTAACTGACACCACTGTAACACCTGTTGACAATATACCTATCTATAAAATATAGTTGACAATATACATATCTATAAAATTAAGTGCAACATTCTGCTTCAGAGAGAACTCCGTGAATACATGCCATGTCCATAATTTCCAACTAGCTATAAATATTCTGTGGTTGTTCAATCAAGTACCAAATTCTGTCATGGCTTTGTCTACTTTGACAGATAACACACCTACACTGCAGCTTCACCACAAGTGTGAAGAATAGATAAGACCAACGTGCGAAGAGGTTTTTTTTAATTTTAATTACAGTTTATTGCAATGACTGCAAAGCCTGGCCATATTTTTGCTGAGAAAATGTTACTGGGGAAAAACCCATCACAAATACCTCAGGTAGACCAATAGCAATGCAGATACACACTTTGTGCAGAAATACAATTCAGCAGCTTTTGTCCCTCCAATGGTCAAGAGTATTCATCACCTTCTCCCTGGATATCAAGTGCTAAACACCCTCAACTTCCAGCAAGGTAGGCTGTATCATAGAACCGGAAGGAACCTTGAGAGATCTAGTCCAGTCCCCAGCACTCATGGCAGGACTAAGTATTATCCCTGACAGGTGTTTGTCTAACCTGCTCTTAAAAATCTCCAATGATGGGGATTCCACAGCTTCCCTAGGCAGTTTATTCCAGTGCTTAACCACCATGACAGTTAGGAAGTTTTTCCTAATGTCCAACCTAAACCTCCCTTGCTGCAATTTAAGCCCATTGCTTCTTGTCCTATCCTCAGAGGTTAAGAACAACAATTCTTCTCCCTTCTCCTTGTAACAACCTTTTATGTACTTGAAAACTTATGTCCCTCCTCAGTCTTCTCTTCTCCACACTGAACAAACCCAGTTTTTTCAATCTTCCCTCATAAGTCATGTTTTCTAGACCTTTGGTCGTTTTTGTTCCTCTTCTCTGGATTTTCTCCAATTTTTCCATATCTTTCCTGAAATAGGGTACCCAGAAATAGACACAATACTCCAGTTGAGGCCTAATCATCGTGGAGTAGAAAAGAATTACTCCTTGTGTCTTGCTTACAACACTCCTGCAAATACATCCCAGAATGATGTTCGCTTTTTTTGTGACAGCGTTACACTGTTGACTCTCATTTAGCTTGTTGTCACTATCTTGGAGGATCAGCCCCTGGGTCCAGTTTCTAGTTAGATCATGGCTATAAATGTACCACAAAGACATCTGTTGTGCAAACAAAGGATTTTCCACCTGTAGGGCACATGGTAACTTCCTTTCATATAAAGAGGAAGGGAGCAGCAAGTATTATTTCAGCTTTACAACTTAGGAGTAACTTGAGTTTGCTGACTGCTGACTAAAACTGCAACACTATGCACGTTACTACTGCCCACTTTGGTACATACAGAGAAAATGGGGGACTTTATGGAGCCCACAGCATTCTCGGAGAGTGGTGGCTGCTGACTGAGGGCCCAGCTCTGCAGGCAGCAGAGCAGAAGTAAGGGTGGCATGCTATGGCATTGCTGTCACTCATTCCAGACCCATTCTGTGGAGGACTTTAGTGTCCAACACTGTTGAACTACCACCCTTTGCAAGCATTGCACTCTTCTGGAAGTCAGATGGAAAGAAGAAGTTTGTAGCACCAGGAGGATGTGGTTTGTTGTGACTGAAGGAGGCCTTCAGCTGCAGGCTGAGATCAGGCAGCGATCAGCCCCAGGGTTACTTTTTGCTAGTTTCCAAGACAACCAAGTGCTGCAGGTGACGGCCTGACAACTGAAAAGTCGCTAAGCCATACTTGACACTGCAGGCACACTTATGTGTCCCCTGCTTAACTAAGCTGGTCATTGCAGAGAAGAGTATCACAATATCTAGGACAGATGTGTACGCAGAAGCTAAAGTTCTTCTTCGCAAGTCAAAAAGCCTTGTCTTGGGCAGCAGGCTAAAAGCCAGTTTTAGATACTTAAAAAAGTAAACCTCAACCCTTCTATTATGCAGCAAAATATGAAACAGAGGATACAGGTCTCTGATATTTTCTTGCAGATCTGGAAAGTAAACAAAAATTGCGAAAGCCTGATCTACAACCAGGTTTTTATCCCACCATCATAGTCCCGCTTTGTTTGCCAGACCCTGCCGCTTGAGGATGCCGAAGGTCTGGTGTGTGTTGAGTCCGGCTCTCACCTATTGTCTCTGAAAGATTTAGTATGAAAGAGCTGTGCACACATCTGAAAGGCTTTAGAACTCCCACCTTCTCCTCTGTCCCTCATCTCAGAATGAAGTGATGCCAGTTACCTCAGAGATTTCTAGGACTGGCACATGTTAAAGAAGAAGAAAAAAAAACATGGCTTTATCAGCACATCTTGATAAGAACTAGTGATCGCTCATGTAACTGATTAATGCAACTCCAGAGATAGACTGCCACTCTGATAAATACTGCAGAGGAGAGGAGAGATTTTTAAAAGGTAGTAATAAATGTGATCAGTTTAAAGAGTTGTTTGCAGTGTTGTTGCAGCCACTTTGGGCTAAGAGGTCAATCAATTAGTGTTTTGCCTAGCAATTATATTGTTAAGACCACTACTAATGAAAGCCCTGAAAGCACTATTAAAATAAAGAAAACAGAGAAAGGTTATATTTAGTTTCTTAAACTATTGAGGAAAATATTTCCTGTATGTTCTACTAGCAAGGAACTTGAAGACAGAAAATGACAAAAGGTTTCCAAACGTATCTGCAGGGTTCTGCTTCCCCCTTTAGCTAACCTCCTGGGAACAAGAGGGAAGCTGACTGGCTGAAGGTTTGTTGTTTTAAGTTGTGAATTTTATAACAATGAAAACAGCATCTCCTCTTTCTGGGTCAGCTGTCTTCCCCACCCTTAGGGAAACAGTATGCTCTCTTACTGGAAAGGAGTCCGGGCCCGATTGCCTGCCCAGATCCTTCACTTCTCAAGAAAGGGTCAGACAGGATTATTTTGCTTTTCCTCTGTGTAGCGGTCTTTCAAAAAAATTAATGAAAGAGTTACTAATAGTCAATGAGTAGAGACAGTTCTATAGTAATAGTTTCAGAAAATGGCAGCATCCTGCAACATCAGGGCCACTTTCCTTTGTTCACCTCATCATGTTAACGGGGATCCCACTGTAAGCTTTTCGGTAAGGTCACTTCTAACATCCTTCAGTGCCTTAAACTGTAAATCCGATGCAGAGACTTTTACACCAGGTATATATGGTATCAACTATGTTCTTGCTACCAGATCAAACACACACCCCAGACTTCCATTCTGCATGACAACAAGTTTTCCTCCAATATTTTAGGTTAGTGTATATGGGGAGGGAAGCAATAGAATTGATAAGACCACCATAGAAGGGGAAAGTAGTAAATAACTGGACACAACTGGTCAAAGCAGATTTAGAGCCTAATCAACTGGGCTTTCACATTTCCAACTCATGCATCAAAACTTCAGATCAACTGGACACATTTAAGAAAATTGTACCTCCCCTGCACCCAAAAAAATAAAAAAAAGCAGATATTAACCATGAGGCGCCAGAGATCAGGGCAAGCCCAAGTCCTGGAACTTTTAGAGAACAGCAGAAGACCTTTGGCACATAACAGCAGGTGCACAATGCCTCAACATCTCTCCTGAGACAACAGCGCTTAGGAGATGGTATAAAAGGGAGAACGGTGACAATCTGGTTCTTGTTCAGATAGGAAGGAAACTATTTTTAATTTAATAATGGTGCCTACATACTGCGGACTTCGGCACGTTTGAAACGCTTACATACACTAACCATCAAGGACCAACTCTATACAGTGCATTTTATGTGTGGTAGTGAAGAATTCTGCGTTTATGGAATTAACAGTATACGATTAAATCAGGACAAGTCTTTTTTGAATGATCAGTTTCTGTGTGACACAGGAAAAAGCAGGAAGGTTAGGAGACAGATTCAGAGAAATCTCATTTAGCACCTAACTGTCAGCAAAAGTTAATTTGCTGTGGACATATACTGCACAGACAGAGACCATCTGGAAAAGACTTGTGCTACTTTCCAACGCTCCTCCATAGCCAAACTTTGCCATGCAAACTTCCAGCTCTTCGTTTTATAAGTGAAGTCTTGGAAAGCATGGGTCGAGCCACCACCACAATTTTTGAAGACAGAGTGGGAGAGAGGATTTTTTCCATGGGAGAGGAAAAGGTTGCTTGGAACCAAACACACAGGAGCAGTTCATAGATTTCCATTTGTCTCAGACTTGCCGGAGAGTAGACGAGCCAGTGAATTGTGCAAGAACTCACTCCACCTTTAACAAATCCTGAAGAGTCCTCCAGCTCAAATCTTCATTATGTCTTGGAACAAGGCTTGATTGAACCTTGACAAATGGCAAGCCAGATGGCTGAGTTATTGGGAACAGACTATGGCAAGGTTGTGGAAGACATACAGCAAAGCAGAATGTGGCAGTGCTTTCTCTGGCATTGTCCAAATTCAGACAGCAGGTTTCCATACAGCCTGCTGGATCTGCCTGCACATGAGTCCAGCTGATGTCAGTTTACATATTATTCCACTGAAATGAGGCCACTGGGGGGTGGAGTGGGGAAGCGAGAAGAACTTTGCAAAGCCAGGTTCCCCGGATCCTCTTTGACAGACATTCGCAACTAGGGAGACAGTCTCCAGGATGGAAGGAAGGAAGGATACCACGGGCCTGGATCCTTTAAATCTCCCTACTAGAGATCTGGCCCCAAACTTCTCTCACTCCTACAGCTAAATGTGCTACAGCAATGGACAAGGTTTTTCCTCTCGCTGTAGGAACTCCACCTCCCTGAGTGACAACAGCTAGGACTTTGGAAGCATTCTTTGGTCACCCTAACTGTGTCCACACCAGGCAATAGGTCAGCTTAGCTATAACACTCAAGAGCGGGGAGCCAACCTGTGGCTCCAGAGTCACATGTGGCTCTTCAGAAGTTAATATGCGGCTCCTTGTACAGGCACCAACTCCCGGGCTGGAGCTACAGGCTCCAACTCTCCAATGTGCCAGGGGGTGTTCACTGCTCAACCCCTGGCTCTGCCACAGGTCCTGCCCCCACTCCACCCCTCCCCTGAGCCTGCCATGCCCTCGTTCCTCCTCCTGCACGCCATGGAACAGCTGATCGGGAAGCGTGGGGAGGGAGGGGGAGGCGCTGATCGGTGGGGCTGCCAGTGGGTGGGAGGGAGGTGCTGGGAACGGGGTGGGGGAGCTGAAGGGGGGCTGCTGATGTATTCCTGTGGCTCTTTGGCCATGTACATTGGTAAATTCTGGCTCCTTCTCAGGCTCAGGTTGGCCACCCCTGCTCAAGAGTGTGGATCTTCCACACTGAGCTAAGTTTTAAGTGTAAGCCAGGCCTAATTCTATTCCTGTAAGCACTGTTTCCAGCTGTAGGTTATAAACAGGGAAGCCTCCAAGGCAAGTATTTGAGACTAGATCTGCATTCACTTTTAGGTTTACATGTAAAATGTTTGCAGCATCGCAATTTTTTGCAGCGTGAGGCAGCAAGCTCCACACATGCCATGTCCCCACAAACACAGTTCCAGAGGAGCATGGGGATTCAGATAGGGAGAAGAGGGACAGTCTTTAAGGGAAAAACAGATTGATAAAAAGGCATCTTTTACTCTTAAAACATGAGCTAGGCTTTTGCCGAAAAAGCAAACACCCAATATTCCAGAAGAGAAACTGGAAATCTTTACAAGGTTCAAATCCTTCAGCTCTTAAGCATCGGCTGCTGTGTTGATGAAGGTATCCACTCTCTAACTCCCACAATAACCACGTACTCCACCTTGATGAAATCACCGCTGGACCCATACTCTGCCCATAAGACACTTCTGCTCATTCCAGCCACTGCTTCTGGTAGAAAGAAATGTTTTGTAGGATGCAGCACAGAGGTCTCTCTTTTTTGATAAAAGTGTCAGCATAGTCAAAAGCCAAACTACAATTGGAAACTCAGACAGACAATTAAGAGATCATGCTTTATAAGTAGCCAGGTGAAATACTGCAGATCTATAACAACCTGGTCAAATCACAGTATGAAACACTCCTCTACAACGCAATAAATATTTGTGAGGTGCTCAAATTCTATGGCAATGAGGACAAAAATCCAGAAATAAAACCAACCAATTTCAAACTGATTTGAATAACCTATTCCCCTGAATCCAGGGAAGCCAATTATAATACTTTTGCAGCACACAACGCAGAAGTCCCCTGTGGTTCAAGGACATTGACACTGCACTATTTGAACCTCCTCTTCTTGTCTAGGGAGTCTACTTCTAACAGAAGAGCATCAAGCAATTTATAAGGGACTCTGTCCTCAAAGTCCTTTAGTGACCTAGAAATGAAATTCGTTCCTCCATTTGGTCACCCGTTGAAGCATACAGAAGTGTAACACTTTCTCCTTACTCCCAGTTTGAGATGGCAAAGCAGCAGTCTGAGAATTTTTATGTCAAGACATGACAACATCAAGCTACTTCAGACCTCTACATTCTCTGGAGGACTAATTTATCAGATTTAACTTGACCTCATCCCCATGTTACCTAGAGAAGGAACAAAAAGTTGGGGTTTACATTTAACTCTAGATGATTGGTATAATGTGTTGGTGTCCACACAGAAAATATCCATATGTAACAAAAAAAACACCCAACGGTTCGATTCGTCTATTAGAACATTACAGCAGCCAGTCTTATTTATTGTAGAAAACTATCAACCTATGATCCTGTGCACATAGAGAAAGGATTAAAGCACGGTTTGACCAAACATCTTGCTAAATTACGCAGAAGTTTTCCCACAAAATTGCAGGCCCCGGTCTTACAAGGGACTCTATGAGCAGACTCCTGCAGTTGTCCAGAACCCTGTTGAAATCAACAGGTCTCTCCCTAGGCAGAGGGGACCTCCCATACAGAGTCAATTTCAGCATAAAGATCTTAAGGAGGATTAACAAGGTATAGACTTGCCAGAAGCACAAGCCTTCAGCATTTCATTTGGGACCATCACCTGAAATTCTTGGGCCATCTCACCAGGAAATTTTCAGTCCAACCTTCTCACACAGGTACCTAGTGGCACTGAACTGTAAAGGTCAATGGAATTCTGACAAGAGCTGGATATTAGCCAAACGACAGTCTCCACTACAGTGTGGCTTGGGAATTCTTGTGGCACTTAATGGACAAAGATTGGAGACTTAACTCCAGTAACTAAGCTTGGTGGCATATCTAATATATTGAAACCAAATGCTATACTTTGCTTAACACTGAAGAAAGTTTAGCAGCAGATAGGCAGATGAGCTGAAATAGTATATATTTTTTCTAAAGCACCTTTCATCCTAAAAGATCACAAAGGACTTTTACAATTTTATATTATTATTAGTAGTAGTAATAATTATAAACATGCTTCAACCACTAGGGAAATGCAGAAGGCATTTGAAGAGTTCACAAAAACCCCATTACAACTGTTTAGGGCAGAAAGTGAAAAATACCATTTCCACTTGAGACTGCAAGGAGAGTTTTAGGTAGGCGGAAAGTAATTACTAAAGTTAAAGTCTGGTCAGGACACTGAAACCTGTCAAGAGTAAGTGTGTGGGCTCTAGAGTAGCAGCAGTGTTAGTCTGTATTCGCAAAAAGAAAAGGAGGACTTGTGGCACCTTAGAGACTAACAAATTTATTTGAGCATAAGCTTTCGTGAGCTACAGCTCGGATGCAACCGAAACGAAACCGAAACCTTATGCTCAAATAAATGTTAGTCTCTAAGGTGCCACAAGTCCTCCTTTTCTTTTTACACTTACTCTTGTGAAGAGTACCACAGGATTTATGGTGACTAGTTTAGCAGATTACATCTCAATTTTATTAGAATGAGGAAAGAGAGCGAGTACTGCTAAATATGCTAAAGGTGGTATTCTCTGCACACACACACACAGCATTCATGCATCTACACTCTCTTTCCTAACTGAAAAGGAGTACTTGTGGCACCTTAGAGACTAACCAATTTATTTGAGCATAAGCTTTCGTGAGCTACATGCATCCGATGAAGTGAGCTGTAGCTCACGAAAGCTTATGCTCAAATAAATTGGTTAGTCTCTAAGGTGCCACAAGTACTCCTTTTCTTTTTGCGAATACAGACTAACACGGCTGTTACTCTGAAATCTTTCCTAACTGTTCAGAGTGATCCAAATCCAAAACAACTTTTTGGTAACCTAGAAGGGAAACAGGCTGGTTAGCTGCACCAAACAGGGCAGCCTTGCAAAGTGATCATCACGACAAGTTTAAATGGAAGGAGCTATTTGAGACTAGGCATCAGTTGGGATGTATGAATTACATTAAAAAAAAAATCAGTCTTGTCACCAACCCAAGAGTTCCTACCCGAAAGAGGCATCAGGCTAACTGCTGAAGTGTTTTACACATGGAGGAAGTTAGGAGCAGCTAAGCCCAGACTGTTACTCCATGCATGGTTGTGAAAACAACGTATGATGAAGTAACAGAGTTAATCAATATTTATAGCAAAGTAACACAAGTGGAGTTAATCTGCACTGCTAATAAAACAGGCATGTCTTAGCAAGACAGGAAAAAAAAAGAACATAGGTGTTAATACCCTTGTATCCAAAATAACGTTTAATGTGATACTATCAAACAGTTAATCCACAATTTAGATCAAAAGAGATTTTACCCAACCCAAGAAATATTTTCAAAGCGGTTTTTATTTTAGCCAAAACAACTGGGATTTCCAACATTCCCCTGAAGCATTTGCAACCTAAACATAATGTGAGTGTGATAATACATGAGACTTTCAAAGTGAAGCCAACTGGAAACTGAATAGAAACGAAGTGAAAACGACTTCGCAGTTTTCACTGCCATCCTCAGTTAACTGCTGGTAACAAACTATATCAATTGTAAGTAGTAATTTAAATGCTTCGCATTCAGTTCCTCCCCCCTTTTTAAACAAAACATGATTTTGAATATGACAGCATCCCTTTCACAACCTGCCACACTCCCTGATTTGGGATTAATTTCTGGTAGTTTTGAAGACTCCTTTAATGAGAGCTTTCACTGCCATGGAGAGATTTAAAATCTTCCTGTTTCAAATACTGTCTCAGTTTGATATAGCCTTTTGAAGATTACATGCAGCACTGAGAAGGAAAATCTAGTCGCTTTTTCTGAAAGAAAGCTCATGCATGGAAGATGCCTAAAGGCAAATACCAAGTTAAATCATTTTTAGAATACAGTTCTGTAGGGGAGGAATTTAACATGGTCACTTATTAGAATCCCAGTTTCCTTTTAACCAATGATTTTTACATTTCTTGCACAATGGACTATGGAAGCGAAGACCAGCCAGTTTATTTATAGTCCATTTCACTTTCTGGAGGTTCTCATTCATCTTTACACCCTGAACTGTGTTGGGTGACAAACACGATAGGGCAGTATTTAAACCCAGAAACAAATGGTTTCCACTGAAACTTCATTTCACTGCAAACATTTTACCTCTGAAGTTGGGTAAAACATTCCATCCATGAGATCCATATTTTTAAGACTCCCCTGACCTGATCAGCTTGCTTTCAATAAATTAAAAGCCAACCACCACCAAACAGAAACCCACACACTCTCTAGAAACACGGCCCAGGAGAGAACCCCCTTCCCCAGGCTATTTCTTTGCAGCAGAGCAATAAAGATGGGCCAGAACCACATAGGGAAGCAGTATATAAGTGACCCAGACATAGATTCACTTAATCGTTTTGCAAGCACACTATAAAAGCTATAATGACATTTTTGCAAAAGGCAAGGGGGAAAAAAGCAAGAGCGATCCTGCTTATCCCCTCCCCGCTGCCCAGGACGGGTCCCCAGGCTTGGTGCCTGCCCGGAGCCTGCAGCCAGCCTGAGCATCCCTGGGGCTGCCCTGCTCGCGCTCAGCTGTCAGGCCCGAGGGGGGGGGGGGGGGGGGAGGCACGCCGCGCGCATGCGCGCACACACCAGCCAGACCCTATGTGGCAGCCAACTGCCTTTCCCTCCGCCTCAGCGAGGGAGCGCCGGGCGGGAGGCGGCGGCCGGGCGGGGAGACTCACCGAGGCGCAGGGGCTGGAGGTGGCGCTGGGGGTAGGCGAGCGCTGCACCGTTACCAGAGCCATCGAGGCGCGGCGGGGGGCCCCGTCCGGCCGCGGGAGGGGGCCTTACTCCATGGCGGGGCCCCGGAGCCGGGCGGCGGCGGCGCCGCGGTGACCGCCGGGGGCAGCAGCTCGGCACTCGCCAACGGCCCCTCGCCGACTGAGCGAGGCGCGGCGGGGCTGGGCCGGCCGGGCACAATAAGGCGCCAACGCGCATGCGCCACCTGTCAGCCCAGCCACGCCCGCGCCCTGCTGCAACAGCCGTTAACCCCTGCTCTGCTGGCCCCTAGCGAAACCCACCTCCTCGCTGCTGGGGCAGCTGCAGAGCCCCTTCCTGCTCCACTCCCTTCGGGAAACGGGCGCAGGACTGGGCTCTAAGGGGCCCGGCCCTTCCCTTCCCCCGGCTGAAAGGATTCCCAAGAGGAACCCTGCAGGGTGCGTCACTAGGGCAGCTACCCTCAAAGTGTTCAAAAAATCATGCCTCCAAAATCATGAGATCGGTTTACAATGATGAGATTTAAATAATAATGAATAACTGCTGGGTGATTTTTATTTACCTTCTGGTTTTTGAGTCTTTAGGGAGCACTGGGATGACGTTGCTGCTGCTTCTTCTTGTTCTTTTTTGAGGGGGGAAATGAAAGCTGAGGTGGAATCCCATGGGTCCCGGAGCTGGGGCTTTAAGAACTACTTCCTGTGACACTCATGATAAAATCACTTGAGTTGGCAACACAGATGATATCTTTGTAATTCCCCAACATTCCAGCCATCCTCTACAGAAAACAGCATCCAATCCCCTTTTGGGATTCTCTGGGAGATTCGCTGACTTAATCCATGGAGGCCTAGATACCTAGAAAGTGATGGGTCTGTGATGTGCGCACACAAATTTAAGCCATAAAATGCCCCCAGAATTCAACGTGTGGAAGTCTGGGAGCAGGGATGGGGGTGAGAGGTGGGCAGCAATAGGGTTATGTTAACAGCTTGAGCAAAACTTATTTGTTTTGAGGGTTCAGCAATTAGGGTCATGTCCAGGTGCCATTAATGGGAGTTTTGCCATTGAAGTTAATGGGATGAACAATCAGCCTTTTGTCGGCATCTAATGAGACTATTAATTGTGATTACCAGAGACCATAATACATATCAAACAGAAAGCAAGCACTCTTCTTCTCCAACAGCTTGCATTAACCCATCAATTCCTCTTAGGCACTCAGTGCATTTCACTCTCATCTCCTCCTTCAGGTTGACAGAACTGTCACGGAAGCTTTGGGCCCTTTAAATCTAAGCACAAGAAAAGCCCTCAGTGCCAGTTCTTTGGTCTATCCCCCACTGCCCTGCAGTCAAAATAATTGTCAGGCAGGCTCTGCAAACTGTACAGCAGTTATCCTTTACCACGATACAGAAGTTAAGCTCACTAATGAGCGTTTGCCTCCTAGTGGATGAAGGAGGATGAAAAACGGACTCGTTGAAATAAAACTGAGTTTAGAAAGTGATTTTTGTGGGAATGCTTCACTCAGGGCTATGCAGAAAGTGAGAACTTTGAACATACAGAATCCACAAAAATGCACCTGTTTGAGGGATCAGATTAGAAGGGGAGAATAAGCAAAGAAACATAGATAAAGCAAGTAAAGAGACAAGGTGGGTGAGATATCTCATCGGACTATCTTCTGTCTCTCTGATATCCTGGGACCAACATGGCTCTAACAACACTGCCTACATAAAGAAAGTATCATTGAACTGCTTGTAACAACCATCAGATTATTATTTTGAAACATAGTTTTTATGGAAAGCATGTTCGCACTGCTACGTGATTTATAGGGAGTGGTCAGGAAAATTACTTCCAGCCCCTTTATAAGCTATCCTCCCCCTCACTCTAAATATTCCATAGCTTCCCAACCAGAAGGTGTTTTGACTTTTACTTTTTTTATATATTTATGCTTTGCATGATCATATACTATGACAAGCTTTTTATGACAGTGTCTAGCTTTGAACCTTTGGGTGGCTTCGCCACTTCTATTAGATAGATTTTATTTTCAGCAGGTTTCAGAGTAGCAGCCGTGTTAGTCTGTATTCGCAAAAAGAAAAGGAGTACTTGTGGCACCTTGGAGACTAACATTTATTTGAGCAAAAGCTTTCGTGAGCTACAGCTCACTTCATCGGATGCATTCAGTGGAAAATACAGTGCGGAGATTTATATACATAGAGAATATGAAACGATGGGTGTTACCATACACACTGTAAACAGAGTGATCACTTAAGGTGAGCTATTACCAGCAGGAGCGGGGGGGCATGTACATGACAGAGGGGCATTGCTGGCACATGATGGCATGTATCATATTGGTAGATGTGTCCACATATCTATTCAGGGGATACCATCATAGGGCCTAATCACATCAGCCACAATATCAGAGGCTCGTTCACCTGCACGTCTACCAATGTGATATATCCCATCATGTGCCAGCAATGCCCCTCTGCCATGTACTCTTGGTCAAACTGGACAGTCTCTACGTAAAAGAATAAATGGACACAAATCAGATTTCAAGAATTATAACATTCAAAAACCAGTTGGAGAACACTTCAATCTCTCTGGTCACTCGATTACAGACCTAAAAGTGGCAATACTTCAACAAAAAAACTTCAAAAACAGACTCCAGTGAGGGACTGCTGAATTGGAATTAATTTGCAGACTGGATACAATTAACTTAGGCTTGAATAGAGACTGGGAGTGGATGGGTCATTACACAAAGTAAAACTATTTCCCCATGTTTATCCCCCACCCCTACCCCCCACTGTTCCTCAGACGTTCTTGTCAACTGCTGGAAATGGGCCACCTTGATTATCACTACAAAAGGTTCCCCCCCCCCACTCTCCTGCTGGTAATAGCTCACCTTAAGTGATCACTCTGGTTACAGTGTGTATGGTAACACCCATTGTTTCATGTTCTCTATGTATATAAATCTCCCCACTGTATTTTCCACTGAATGCATCCGATGAAGTGAGCTGTAGCTCACGAAAGCTTATGCTCAAATAAATTTGTTAATCTCTAAGGTGCCACAAGTACTCCTTTTATTTTCAGCAGGGTACTCCACTCTGTATAACCAGGGATAGAGTATAGATATGGTTGTTCAGGAGAGCAGTATTTCTGGTTTCACCTGCATTTTAAGAGAGAGAAAAGAACACTCCTTTTGCGTTGTGATCCTCTATGTGACCTAGTTTTGTAACTGGATTGCTTTTTTCCACTCCAGTGCATTCCCTTCACTTCCTTATCAACCCCTGTAACAGACTCATTATCTTTTTTTAATTTTAATCCTTTAATTTTAAAAAAAGTTACAACCCTCTGGCTTTGTGTAGGATTGCAGGATTGGGCCCTTTCAAAATATGACATTGGAGAACTTGACTGGAGAAGAAATCTCATTTTAAAATGCTTTCAGTTGCTTGATCATTAAACATTTGCTCTTGGGGATAGCACTTACTAACATAAAGTCAGCATAACTGTCTCATAAAAAAAATCAAGTTAGTTTGACAAGATCTATTTTCCATAAACCCAAGTTGATTGGCATTAATTACATTACCCCTTTAATTCTTTATTAATCAAGTCCCATATAATCTGTTCCATTATCTTCCCCGGGATGAATGTCAGGTGGACAGGACTATAATTACCCGGATCATCCTGTTTACCCTTTTTAAAAATTGGCAGAACATTAATTTTCTTCAAGTCTTCTGGAAGTCCCCCAGTGTGCTAAGATTTAGTGAAATCAACATTAATAGTCCAGTGAGCTCCTCAGCCAGATCTTTTAAAACTCTTGGGTACAAGTTATCTGGACCTGCTGATTTAAAAATGTGTAACTTTAATAGTTTCTCATTAACATCCTCCTGAGATATTAGTGTAATGGAAAGAAGGTTAACACTATATAATAATACTATCATCTTTTTCCCCCCAAATACAGAACAGAAATATTTATTGAACTCTTCTGCCTATTCTACATCATTATTGATAACTTTACCATTTCCATCTGTAGTAGAGCAACACCATTGTCAGGATTCTTTTGTTCCTAATATATTGAAAAAAACACTTTCTTATGATTCTTAACTCTGCTGACCAAAGATTTCTCCTTGTGTCTGTTTGCTTCCCTTATCAATGTTCTATAATTCCTAACTTCTGATTTATATTCATTGCTATCTACTTTCCCATTCCTCCATGTGTTATATATTATTCTTTTATTTTTATCGCTGCCTTCACTTCCCCTCTAAACTATGTCATTTTTTAAATCAGCACAGCTTTCTTCCTCAATTGTGGGATTGTGGCTTTTGGGTCTTAACCACAAGGCCATCCTTCTTCTCTAGCTTTGCTTGTTTAGCACTGTGGCTCCAATTCATCACTGTGGGCCCAATTCAGCAAACCACTGCAGCATGTACTTAACTAAAAAATTACATATTAAAATGTCATGGATGAACACAATTTCGTTGGGCAGAGTGGGATACAGTTTTGTTTTTAATAACTTTAAAACATACATAAGGTTGCTTGTATCTTCATTATCTGCATGTTTAAATTGTATTTTATATTTGCATAATGTGTATTTTTTGGATTGTTTCAGTGAAACAGAAATCTCTGGGCAGAGTGGACCAGTCCCTCAGGTAAAAAACAGTCTGTTTACATTTCTTTAATATTTGAATGCAAATAAAAATGTTCAGTTCAGATTTGTCATCTAAGTTTCAGGGCCTAATGTTGCACTTCACATTGACTGCTTTGGGACTTTTGCCTTGGACACTGATTCTGCAATGCAGATCCCTGCACAGAGCTCAATGCAGGATTAGTCCTTTAGCAAGGAGTTCAGGATTGTTCCTGGCATTTTATTTATCCCAGGGTTTCATAGGGATAAGGATAAAATCAGGGAGAAGAGAGATCAGACCGCTGGAGCCCAGCTAAGGGACACAGGGAAAATAGGAGGTGTGGGGAGTTCTTTAATGGTTTCCTGATTCATCTCTTCCAATTTAAACCATGTACTGTAATTTAAGAAATTGGAGCTCAGGTCTATGAAATGAAGTTATACTTAGATCTGAAATGAGAAATGTGCCTTATAATGAGCAGTAACTGTAATGTGTGCTTGGACATGGGAGCAATTCTTCATTCCTAGTACACCCAAACCTCCTATTCCAGGAGCTTTGGGGACACAAGAAGTGTAGGATCAGATGTTATGTGTTCCCTGGCATTTGGACAGAGAAATTTAGCAGAAAAGGAGATGCTTTCACAGGCAGAGTGTTGAACTGACAGTCAACTCATGGTCCATGCTCCCATGAGATTTTTGCCATTATCTTCAATGAAAGCAGAAGGAGGCCTCACATTTGAGGATGTGAAGGATTTTTACCCCATCACTTATGACAGGGATCTTGTTGTTTTTTACCCTTCTGTGTGAAGTATTGTGCTTGGTCTATTGATTAATTCCAATGGATGGTTTCCTGCAGGCATGGGGGTGAGCACTGGTGGATGTCACCTGTATCCTCAATTTGCATATCTCTGTAGTACAATCAGGTGTAAACAGTGTGCAGGTTAGGAGTTCCCAGTGCCTTTCAGTGATCCTCTCAGATGGGATTGGGGTTTCATTTTGAATAGATTTGGAAAAGTGGAAGTCCTGGGATTTCCCTCAGGAGTAATTAGAGAAATGCTTATCTGAATTGGCCTCCCAAAGAGACAGTTCTCTGGCTTTCACCTATTCATTGGCACTTCTAGGAATATTTAAACAGCAAACACTTGTAAAAAGTCATTCCTAACAAGTAAATAACCAAGTTCTTTTCTATAGTCAGCTAAAGGTCTAATAAATCCGTTGTTAACTAAAATAACCACAGATATCCAGGGGATTGAAGGCCATTAGAAAGCTATAATTTGCATGTGGAGTAGTTTTCAGCAGCAAAATTTAAGTGTAGAGGAGGAAGCTATAAGGGAAATGTATTCTGATTTAAAAGAACAATTAGAATGCAGCCTGTGGTAATGACAGCCAATTACATGGATCATAAGTTTGTGTCCATATCTTGCAAGTTGCTGGGGGTACCATGCTCAGCAGGACTGGCCCCAGAGATCTTTTAACGCATTCAAACCACGAGTTATTTTTGTCTTCAGTAAATATGAAAATAGTTCCCTTGCTGACACACCTTTTATTTTATTTTCAGTATTACCAAACATCAGCGATTATAGCATAGTCCCGCTATGAAGTGTAAAAGGGCACAGAACGCCCCCAGACTGCATCTTGTGTACAAAACAAAAAATAACATATAATAAGAGTTACCCCAGCAAAACATCTGTGATGACATATTCAGCACATTATTTTGTCAACAGCACAGCACAAGTACTTGATGGCAGAAGGATATGCTTTGCTTTGAGGAAACATTAAGATATAACATCCGAGTTAAATAGGGTGTGATTACTGTTTTGCCACAGTATTTAAATTTCAGAGAAATAAAAATAGAGCCATTTAGATCACTCCTGCCAGTTTTTTTCCCCGCCTGTTCTCATTTGGTGGTTTAACAGCAGCTTTGAGGAAAATTAGAGTATTTTTACAATTGATAGTTTCCTTTTTTAGAAAGATTTATAGATTGACCACGACAACATTTTGAATTCCAAAAGAGAAACATCAGGTACACCAGGGAATGAAAAGACAAACAGGAGTTAATCATGCAGAACCTGATTTGAAGTGAATAGAATTAGAATCCATTTTAAAGCCACATTTTAGATTATTCTAACAATTCCATGCCCAAAGCTTCAGATGCATTTTATTACAGTAATCTAGGGTTTACTTGAACACATTTTGCAAATACACTAAAATACGCGTCTATTCCCTAGTCATCTGTTTTGCTAATTATAATAGTAACAAAAATTTACAGTTCATTTCAGTGTATTTTCCCCATGAAAGCTGATTTAGATGATTTTTGTTTCATGCTCCCTGCCTGAAAACAAATGCTATATACTAAAATGAAGTTAGTATTATAGTGAAGACAGAAGGGTGCCTTAGCTGGACAAATGGGTATTTGAGTGTATTCAGGAGAATACTGTTTATGTAGAAGGATAATAAATATGCAGAATAGATGGCCAAAGGCCTAAATTACAACCATGCAGACCTTTGAAAGAGTATTTATAGGAGCACACACAGGAAAATAAAACATCTCAGGGTACGGTTTCAGGGCTATGCCTACCCTGTAGCACCCCCTGCTGACCTAGTGTGGCACCGCAGCACTTCCTGCCTCAGTTTCCCTTCTCTCGGGGTCCCTTAAGAACTCTACACAGTCCAAAAGTTTGTAAGACAAAATTCCCCTGCTGTGGTTCTGCTTCATTAAATATAAATACACTTGAAATAAAGTCTTTTCTTTTGGCTCAGGCCTTGCACAGCCCTTGTCATTGGGACCTGTGGTCTCCGGGAGCTCCTCTCACTTCAAAGAGCTTCTTTCTCTGAGGACCTCCCTACAACTGAGCCCAGATGGTATTTTGTCAGGCCAAGGTGCTTGTTATTCAGTTAACTGCCTAGAAATACTCATTCCCCTTAAAATAGCTTGTCATGGGTATCCTGGGCCTGGACTCCCTTAATGGGCCCAGCTAACCCTGTGACAGGGACAACACTAAGTTAGGTACCTGGGCCCCAGGGGTTCTCACAACAATTTCTTGGGTGGCCTCAGAGTGTGGCCACCAGCAACTACTCTGACAATTTTTCCTAAAATATTTAATTAACTTTAGGAAAAACAAATAAATATGCACATATACATGTCCAAATCATAGAATCATAGAATATCAGGGTTGGAAGGGACCTCAGGAGGTCATCTAGTGCAACCCCCTGCTCAAAGCAGGACCAATCCCCAGTCAAATCATCCCAGCCAGGGCTTTGTCAAGCCTGACCTTAAAAACTTCTAAGGAAGGAGATTCTACCACCTCCCTAGGTAACGCATTCCAGTGTTTCACCACCCTCCTAGTGAAAAAGTTTTTCCTAATATCCAACCTAAACCTCCCCCACTGCAGCTTGAATTTATGTAGGATCTTTATTCCAGATTCAATAATAAAAATAATTTACAGTTGTCTCTATTCTTTACTGGGCCTAAACAGAATAGAAACACAAATAAGGTGCTTTATATGTTCTTGTCTTTTTTCTTACGTCTTTTGCTTTTTTTTGGTTGCTTTTTTTTAAAGATGTGCTAGCTACTAAGTCTGTTATGAAAAGTGGTATTAACAAACGTACAAATATCACTTTTCACAGCAGACTTACTAAGCCCCGGCAAGCCTGGGGACAAATTAAGCCCTGGATGGGGAGGTGGATAGGGAGGCAGTGGGGACCAGGGACACTGGAGGGGGGAGTGACTTTGGGCAGAGCCCACCACCGTATAGCCGGGGAACGGAGCCTGAAGCCCTATGGCTGGAGCCTGCCACCCGCCACCCAAGGGCTGAAGTCTGATCCCATCAGCCTTGGGAAGATGGGGAACTTACTGGCTGCTTGCTCCTCCAGCATGTGACCTTGGGTAGAGGTGGGCAGGACCTAACCACTGCCGGCGCTGGCGACCCTGGGGTAGGGGGCCGCTGCTTCCCCTCTCCCCCCACCACCCAGGAGGCTGTGGCCGCAAGAAAATTCCCTGGTGCCCATAGGTGCCAACTTCCTCTCTGCCCCGTGGGTGCTCCAGCTCTGCAGCACCCATGGAGTCAGTGCCTATGCTGGTGCCCGCATGCGACCATAAATTGAACTGTGTATTTAAAGTGATATTTCCCCATTGAGGTTTGCAACCACCACCAGTTTATAATTATAGACACTGCCAGGTTAATTTTATTCCTCTGTAGAGGACCCACATGAGGCTTATGCACCATTTAAGCTCCAGTTCAGGTCTTTGGAACAAATTTTATTTCAAGAATTTAAGTGGGATGTAAGTGGTGTTGTGACCTTGGGTAGACCTCTGCACAGGGGGAATTTTACCTGTAGTTCTTTTCATCTTCAGGGGCCTTTACAGATATATTAACACTCATGTCCCTCTTTGGGAAACTGAGGCAAAAAGGTTAAGTCACTTTCCCAGAGTCACAGAGTGAGCCAGATCTGGAATTAGTACTCAGTCGTTCCCAAATTAGACAGACAATACTGTTTGTTACAGAGTGCTGGGCTGGGACTCCTGAGCCAGCCCTCTGTTACGCCAGCTCCAATTAAGGAAGGTAAATTGGAGCTGGCTAGAGAAACCTGTGCCTGACTGGTGAAGGGGAAACAGCTGCCAGCCTAATTAGCCTGGGGTTATAGACAGGCCCAGAGGAAGGAAGCAAGGGGAAGCTGGAGAGAGGAAGGAGAGTGTTAGCGCTTCCCTCCTGGTCATAGAGACTGAGAAGCTCTTAAGGCTGAAACCTCCAAGCTGTAGACGGTGAGAAGGTGGTGGCATTGAACCCTGCAAATAAACTGCACCAGTGATTGCAGAACCTGAGAGTCTCTGAGTGGTTTTTGGAGCAGAGCCAAGGCAGGAGCAAAGGGGGCCCTGCTATACCCTGTTACACTGTTCAAACAAATAATGCACCAGATTTTGGAAAACAATCATACTTTTAACCTTTGTTTTGGTAGATTAAAGTTGATAAGGTTAACGTTTTATGACAGTCTCTGATATCCCATGAAATGAGCAATCATAAACCTGTACTGCAGGATAGAGTACAGTGCCGTAGTCCCGCAGATAAGTAGCACACAGAAGTCATAGTCCAGAGTTCTTGTGCATGTGGAGATTAGTCAATCCACATGGTCGTGCATCTTAAAAAGCAAAAAGTATAGAGACATTGCAGAAAGAATAGCATAAGATAAATACAATTTACTGGAAAAGTTAGCCATTCCAGAAGTGCTAGTTTGTAATTCAATCAATAAAGACATTGGGAGAAATTCTGCTCTCAATTACACCAGCGTAATTCCATTGAAGCCACTGGCGTGCCTCTCTATTTACACCAGGGTGAATGAGAACAGAATTAGTCTCATGCAGACCACTTTTCTTTCCCTCCTCCTTTTCATCCTGTGGAACGGGTTCTCCGTTATATGCAAGAATAAGAGAAATAATGATAGATCCTAATTGTGCAGATTCCAGTCTAAATCTGTTCTTAAAGAACAGCGTACTTAAAGACCCCCTTCTGTTCACTGCAGCTGGCTTACTCCACAGGCCGCTCCAAAGTTTCTTCATTCTAAATGAAAAGAACCACCCAGTAATGTGTATTTCAGTTTGGCCTGTAATTCATTTCTGTTTATGCTCTCAGGTTCTCACATCTGTTTGGTACAATCCTCAGCTCGGCCTAAAATCTCTCCATTTCTGTCCCTAGTGAATGAGGCAGGGCTGGAATTCATGGTCCCTGACTCTGAAGGTCAGCCTACTGTCCCTAGGCACGGATGGATATTCTCCTGGGCAGCACTGAAATTTAGTGCTATATGTGTTGCCATTCTTTAGACCTTTTTTTCCCCGGTCATATGACACAATGATGTAAGTTAAGGAAGAATTTATATTGAACTGCCAACAGCAGTGGACAATCTACTGCAGTTCTGAGTAGTAGATGAGACATAGCAACCTTTGGATTTATTGCTTAGCAACCTCAAACACACACCCAGGCGTAAAACTCACAGCCTGGCTCCGCAGCAGGTCTGAGAAATCCCTAATTCACTTGTAAGTTTTCTAATGGCTAGGAACTGATGGGTGTATATTAAATTCTCATTCATCTGCAATGCCTCTCTGAAAGCAGGAGGAGACATTTCTGGTTTGATACCTGCCCGGAAGGTAAGAAAAATAGTTTTTCAGTAGAGTTCCAGGAAGTGAAATCACAGTCGTTTTAAAGGTTGATTTTAACCAGGACTTAAAAAAAGAAAAAATACTCCAAATATGTTAGGCACAATGGCATCGATCCTCAAAGGTACGTAGGTGCCTAAATACACTGGAGGATTTGGGCCATTGTGATGAATCAGATAAAACTCCATCTGAAGCTCTTTGGGGAAAGACAATTATTTTTTGAGCAACGGCAGGGCTAA
Organism: Chelonia mydas; assembly: GCF_015237465.2. Classification (NCBI taxonomy): domain Eukaryota; kingdom Metazoa; phylum Chordata; order Testudines; family Cheloniidae; genus Chelonia; species Chelonia mydas. The sequence goes on from NC_051257.2 coordinate 2,540,100, forward strand.
ACAAATTCCCAGACTGGCCTCTTCTTTTGAAAGCACTTCAATAACTCAGAAATTCCCCAAATAATCACTTGGAAATTTTTTTACAATAAATAAATAAATAAATAAATCTCTAGTGAAACCCATCTTGATTATGAGCGGATTTTTATCTTAGTGATAATATCCTGAATGCAGAGAGGTAATCAAATTGTACTTGTGCGTGGCTATCGAGCACAAATGTTTGGTACACAGAAAAGGAGCCAGGAAAATGGTATCCTAGTGAAAGGCTTGTCTTGCTTTCAATTTGAACAGTATGAAGAGCCTTTATATCAATTTTTGAGTTTCATTGGTGTTCAAAACTAGCTTGTCTTTGTACATTATGCTTGTTACCACCAGGGCAGATTGTACTTGGGAATAGTCTAAGCATTTGAGAGCTGTGTGAATTATGGGCCAGATTATCTGCTGGTGTAAATCAGCATAGTTGCATCGAAGTCAATGAAGCTATGGTAATTCATATTAACTGAGAATTTGGCCCTGTAACGCTTGACAGATGCAAGGTTTGGAGTATGATCCTGACACTTTGGGGGCGAATGTTGCTAATATTGTAATAATTATTGACTGTTCTCATGTTCCTCCTTCTCCTAGTTTGCTAATGGTTCTGGTTCCCTGCTTCCTCACCCCAGTTTTGGAGTTATACCACTGGCTTAATGGAATAGAGAGTCAAACCCATTGATTATTTGCATTTCTGTAGTGTCTTTCACTCTGTGTAAAGGCACCTTACAAACATGAATTAATCCTCACAATCACCCTGGGACGTAAATGTGGGATATGTAGGGATCGCATCAGTCGTCACTGAAATGCGGTTACCTCTAGAGTGGAATGCAGCAACTGTTTCAACAGTGCACAGAAACACTGCACAACACTGTAATGAAATGAAGAAAAATATCATAACCAGTTGAAATTGCAACGGTAGTTTATGTAGGCACAACATAACTACTTCATTTAGAATTTGGCCAGGACATTGGGTTAACACCCCGATGTCTTACCAATGTTCCAAAGGAGCTTGGTTTTACATGTTACTGAAAGAAACTCACCTAACCAACGGCAATCCAATGGGGTTGACAAGTTCCCTTCTTGCCTTTCGAACTCCGTGCTCCTTTACAGTTATATCTGCTAACGGGAAAGACAGTTCTCATTTTTATAACCCATTTCTTGGGCCAGGCAAGCACCCTGACATATAAATCCATCCTCCCCAACCCCCCAGGCAGATAATCACCACCCTGCACAAATGACTAGAGGGTGCCACCAGAACTATCAGAAAGCCACCCAGAAATTTACCGCTAGGGATCATCATACCCATTTCAGGCAATATTTGGACTCAAACCCTGGCTAGGAACCAGAAGGTCAACATGCTAGTAATTACACTAGTGTGCCAAGATGGCCGTATATCACTTTTGTCCATTTCCTGAAAAGCTCAACTCTTCAGAGCAGCTACAAGTATTTAGGAATGAAGTGGAAATAGCAAAATATATCAAAAACAGTGCTACTGATATGGCTACTGAAAGGCCATAATCAGCCAGAAACCCCTTTAAAGGATGCCCGTATTCAGGGCGGTGCAAGTTCAGGGCAGAGTTGCAGCCTTAACTTGGAATTACCTTGCTTTGGTCAAACTGTCTCAGAGACGTTACTGATATTGAGATTATCCTTGTTGTTGTTTAGCCCTGGGTTGGGGGTGTTTTGCAGGATGGTGATGGTGTTTTGGTCTCTGAATTGGCTAGTAAAGTCAGATTCTGCCTGCATTCCCGGTGTTCAACTCCCATAGAGGCAGATGAGAGCTGTGTGTATGAAGGGTTACAGAAGTAGCTTTCTAACTGTGGCTCATGCACCACCTCAGGACCACACAGTCCTTCCTGGTGCTCCACAGAATGAACATTATGAGAGACCAAGATGAAGGAAGATAGGGTCTCTGAGATTAGGGTTTGTCTACACTTGAAAGTTAACGGGGATTAAGGTGGGATGTAAATTTAAAGCACAATAGCTATTCCTGAATAACTCCATGTGTGAACACTCTGTTAGCTTAACCCACTTTCAAAGTGACCCACAGAATGAAATGCTGGAGAACAACTCAGCCTCAGGATCCAGTTTAATGTCTCATCATCTTCCTAACACAGAGCTCCCTGTCCCATAGCAGGGGTGGCAGATCCCAACCCCATAGAGAAACATTCCACACTGGAAAATGGGCAGAGGACAAACATTTGCAAAAAATGAAGTAAAGTAGGCGTTGTATCTGCCTCATTGCTTCCCAGGGGCATGGGAAACATGGAGACAAAATGGGCAGTTCTGAATAGCAGAAAATAGGGGTGTTGATGCTACATGGAAAACTCCCAGCCTCAGGCATCTGTTACTACACACGGATTACTTCCTGTATCCCATGTCTTATGGGAATTATTAGAAAAGTTGGAAACAAGGAAGGGGAACTGAAGGAAAACATTCAAATGAGGGGGAATTGTTGTCTAATGGTTAAAATGGGGGACTGATAGTCAGCACGCTTGAGTCTATTCCCAACTCTGCCTTTGACTAGCTAGGTCACCTTGAGCACCCTTCTGTGTGGCTCAGTTCCCCATCCATAAAAGGGAATACAAATATTTAGCTCCAGTATCTCTCGGGGGCATTGTGAGGCATAATTAATTAACGCTTGTAAAGCATTTTAAGCTCCTCAGATGAAATGGGCTGTATTTATTTAGGAATGCAAAGTAACAATTTCTGAATTAGAAAAGGAATGTAAAAGAAATATCTACTGATTGTTTTCTAACTGTATAGATTTGTTTTCCCTTGTATTTTCTATCGTACTGCCATGTCTTTCAGAATTACATAGTGTTGATCTGCTTTTGCATGTATCACAGTGAAATATGGCTGCTGTGCCAGATGATGAAGGCCAAACTCCTGGACTGAAACTCCCCAAGCTTAGTGTTCAGAGTATGCCCATCAGAGCAAAAAGGAGAAGCCAGGAGAGTGCTACGCTGCCAGGTCTCAGGAAGGATGCTCAATGGAAAGAGACATTCTATGAGAAGGTACAACAGAGAGCGTTGAATCTACAAAGGGAAAAGGTGGAAAAGATTCACGTACGTAAGGCAGAGGAAGAAAAGATAAAAAAGAAAGAACCTCTGGACTGGCTGTCTAAGGAATGGCTGAGTGAAGAGAAGATGACAAGGGACACCAGGGCTTATTTGCTCGACAAACTCCTACCCACATTAGTCCCAGGAGTAGAAAAATTGTTAATGGAAGTGGAAAGAAAGAAGGTGCTTGAAACAGACCAAGATTCACCCAAGTTTGATCCCATTAATTTTCTAGGAGAATATCTGATGAGGCATAACCCTCAGTTTGACACATCTGCAAAACTAGATCCCTACAAGAGAGGGATGAAGGCTGTCATGGAGGAGTTGAAAACTCAGGTGCCTGATACAGCACTTAACAGGTGAGTGAGTTTAAACTATGCTTGGTTGTAATATACCCTTCTCATGGTATCTCTGTATTCATTTTAGAAAAAGCAGTACATTCCTTAATTGGATACAGTGACTGTAATCTGGGATGGCAAAAGTGCATCCTCCGGCACCAAATGAATCCCCTGGAGTTCTGTGCCATGGCCAGCAGCTGTCCTCTTCGAGTCTTGGAAGCAAGAGAGATGCCAGCACATGGCAGATATAACCAATCAATGGCTTATGCAGATTTAAGGCAGTGTCCTACCCCAACTGTGTAGGTAGTGCTTGATTTGACACTGTGCACATGAAATGAGGACACTTTATGACCTTTCTGGACATTTTTAGCACCAATGTTAATAACATAGGCCGGACGCTCCTGAGGCCCTTTTCCCCTTATGTCCCTCCAAAGAGAATGAAAACAGGGTTAGCCAAGTTCCTCTGGTGCCCATCCTGAGGATTTCTCTTGACTGGACCAAGGGCAGGGCTGTCTTGGTTCTCCTTGGGAACTCCCTCCAGGAAAATGTTTGCTACAATCCTTCTATAGCTATGTTCATTTCAGATCCGTTCACCTTTAGCCATTGTAGGCTCTCTTTCCGTCGGCACTTCCCTTTGAATCATTATTGCCCATCCTAACTTAGCAGATGAGCTGGTTTTCTCTGCACAGTTTGGTCCAGTGTTATTTAATTCATGTATTTTTTTCTACAGCATTTCACAACATGAGGAGATTATAAAATTCAGTTGCATTAATAAATAATACATTCATCTTGATTTGTCAATTCAGAAAAATATGCAAGTGAACATCTGTGTTAATGAAAGGCACCAGAGTGGGTAGCAATAATGTCAGAACTACTCATTAACTTCCCGATCACTTTATTCCAGAGTCTGTTTTGGTAGAATAACAGGATTTGTATAGTACTCTCATCTATTTACATAAAACTGAAGTCAGGTTTGGGTGTCAGGAATTAAGGAAAGGAGATGTTGACATAAAATGTCTCATGTCTAGACTCTAAACTAAGATAATGGAAGTTCCCATTTATTAAATGAATAAAGGAATATGGTTAAATCTCTCTCTCTCTCTCGTATTTCTAATGCATATGCTGTTGTAGTACATAGGCACATACATAACCTATACCTGATACAATTAAAGCAGTGATAAATGACTCTTATGAATTGCACTTAACTCCATTTACCTGCCTTTAAATGTAGCTAGACTGGTGATCAGCACATGAGCACTCAGCATTTTGGCTTGCCATTTATTATGAGATTTATGATTTCATGCTTTACCTTTGCTTTGGGCTGGTAATTCCAGTTTAAAATTTGGGAGTCAAGTTCTTAGTTTGACCAATATGGAAGAGTCCGAGAGCTGATGCTCAGGAAATCTGTATGAGGAGTCACAGCAGTTAGCCTCTCCATGGCTGTCAGTGCCAGGGGATTTACACAGCCATGGCAGTAACAGGTAGTATCATGGGATTTGTGTTTGCATTATTTTAGGATTTCCATATTTGTGTCTGGCAGGATCACATGATTAGTATGGTGTTCTTAAATCTGGGATACTTGTGGCACCTTAGAGACTAACAAATTTATTTGAGCATAAGCTTTCGTGAGCTACAGCTCACTTCATCGGCTGCTACTCTGAAACCTGTCATTAAATCTGGGGACTCCATAGCTGCACTACAAGCTTTTGCTCCCACCATGCTCTGGTGCATAATACTTGCCATGAGTCGCTGGCTTTCCAAGTAGAACAAATTAGGAGAGGAATGGCAAGGGGAGCTCAGAATGGCTCATGTAAGCACCCAAAGTTCAGGAGTGAAATCCTGGCCCCATTGAAATCGATGGGAGTTTTGCCATTAAATTCAGCAGGGCCAGGATTTCACCTCAGTTGCTTATCCAAAATTTATCCACCCTAGCTGAACTTTCTCTGGCTTCTTCCATCCCCACCTTAACTGTGACCATGCTGGGAGGCCGGGAGTTCATGAGAGTGGGGTGGGAGAAGTTCCTTTTTATCTGAACCAACTCACACCTGAATTAATGTCTGGTTTTGTTCAAAGGATGCCAATGCATCCAGCTGATTCATGCATCCATATGTGGGAGAACAGGGGCTTCCTTCCTTCCTAAACATGCTTCTTTGTGCAGGGAGTCACCCTAAAGATATCTCTGCTTATCATATGCATTACTAACAAATGTGTTCCTACCATGGTGCATCTACCCAGGACTGTTATAACCAGATGGAAACTTCTGCAGTGGGACAATCTTTGTCCTGCACCCAAGGACAAAAGGAAAACGCATTTACATGCCCTTTCAGGACCACATGGTAATAGCTGGAACAAGCTTCCTAGAGAAACAAAATTGCAGCACACTGCATGTATAGCACATACCGTCCCTTGCGTTTGGCACTGCCCAAATTAATCATCAAAGCAGTCTGGCAACTCTTACATTGGAGTTAATCCTGCTTTGTGTTTGCTAATCATTCCTGAAGAGGGGCTGATAGTTGAAATGTTTCTAAGTTTATTTCCTGTTTTTAAGTTACAGAGAACTTTCTTGATCCATTTAATTTGGCAACTGGTACATCTCTTCTTTGCAGCATTATTAAAGCAGTCCAGAAAAGGGAATTAGGTTTCCCAACACCCTGCTCCATTGTATCATGGTGTTACGGGTTGAATTACATCAGAAAGCAGCTGTCTTTCAGTTAGTCCCATAGTTTGGCTTTTTCCTAGCAGTGAACAGGGCAGTTTCCCCGTTTATTTTGTGGATTTTTTTAAGCCAAGTGCCATTTGAATTTAAAGGCCCTTGTCAAGGAATTTTTAATGTAATTTTTGCCCATTGTCATTTATAAGTTGATATCTGCAAACTGAAATCTTTTTCCTTGCCTTAATATTTATTTCTTCTTGTATGTACATCTACCTGCCATTTGTTATAGAGTGAAGTCCTGCCGTCACCGAAGTCAATGGCAAAACTCCTGTTGACTTAAACAGGACCAAGTGTTGCACTTGAGCAGTGAGCCTTCACACACAGGTTCCGTTCTGTAGGGTCGGTAATAACTAAGGTCTGCATGGTCTTGATAAACGTGTACATACTCTGAACCACAGGGCATTACTTACACTGAGCCAAATCTACGTGCTCGTCTTGTGGCAGAAATCTGCTGAACGATATTAATTATCCCTATATTCTGCACAGCCTGGTAGTCCTTCCCGCGTCCAATACACTCAGGATTCTCCTAGAACAGGTGTGGAGAAGGCTTCTGTTTGCAGTGTTATGGGTTTACAGTGGGACTCAATCCAAGCAGTCTTCCTTCTTTTCATCTCAAAGCGAAAGCAAAAACACTGTTGATAGATCAGCGCAGAAGCTGCATCCATCTTCAGCTGACGTTTGTTATGATTTTATCCATAGATGAGCTAGCCCCAGAATTTCTGGTGTTGCAAATACTAGATTCAATGCCCCATGTGAGGCTAGATGTGGGAAAGATTTTAGCAGGGATTTTTATTGACACAGTGAAGGCCCCCGGGAAAGCGTAAAGAAAACAGAGGCGCATCCTGTCCTTGTTATATTGGTAATTAGAGATGTTAGTACACTTACTGCTATGTAGGCATAAGAAGCCAGAGGCTCAGACCTTTACCTCTTTGCGGTTAACAACTTAGCCACATGTGGCCTAGTCCTGAGAGGTGCTAAGGACCCACAGTTTCCACTCAGCTCTTCAAAATATCTGGCCATTAATTGGGCAGTGCCAGTGGACAGCAAATATTTAAAATGTAAGGGGCCAGGAGAAGTGAGAAATAACTTTTTTGTGGTAGTTGGGCAAGCCCTTTTGTAAATTCCCTAATTTGGCTGCTCATTCTGAGACTGGATCTGATCCACATATCTCACCATTTTATCAAGATTAGAAATGATCCCAAGTGAAAACACTGCAGAAGGAAATGAAGGAACAGATCAAGACAAAGACAGCTCTGTGCCATTTGGAGCTGCAGGAATCACCTCCAAGAATCCCGTTAAAAATAGGGCTGTGGAGCCCTGAGGCCCAAGTGAAATCATGAGTGTTGCAGAAGGTCTAAGAGGGTTAAGTTTCACAAGACTCTCTCGCGTTCATTCATTCATATGCCTCTCACATACTGGGCAACTGAGTGACTGATGAAGAAGCCTCCATGATAAAAGGTCATGACTTAACAGTGACCTAGTGATAAATATTACTGTAGCCAGTGTGTTATTATAATATGTTAAATAGGCCTTATTATTTATTAATTAAAATGTAATTGTTTTATAATTGCAAGCCTTGTTCCTAAACTATAGTGAGAGGTCAGGGATAGTATCAGATTATCATCACACCTTAAGTGAAAAAACAATCTTGGAGAAGAGAGAAATCATCTGGTTAAATTACAGTCCTGGGGCCAGACTTTGCTCTCAGTGAGAAGAGACAAACAGGAGTAGCGCCACTTACTCCTGCTAGTTATAGACTGGCGTAACTTAGAGCAATATCTGGCTCAGTGAATGCACAGTACATGGGTGAAAGGAACAGTTAGGAGCTCTCAATACAGAGACAAAGACTCTTTAACAATCCATTGAAATGGGAATAAAAAACTCCAGACCCTCTCCCCCCATAGCTGAGCTGTTACCCTGTAGCTATAGGCATAATGAGTGCCATTCATGGGGTTGTTTTCCTGAAGACTTTACTTATATTTTACAAAAGAAAAAAAAATCTATACATGATCAGTTTAATAAAATCCTTTTTTCCTGGGTACAAAATGGAGGACTGGCAAATGCCCTTCTGATAGGTTAGAGAAGGAAAACAGCTAGAATCCAGAAGAAAGAGAGGGACTTCTGGTCCAGGCTTGCAAACCCTGTGTTCAATAAAAAACAGAAGCATGGTAGGCAAATTATCCCTGTCCTAAAGCAGTGAGGATTTTATTGTGCAATAGCACTTTGGAAAATTCATTAAACATAGTTCATTGCCAGTGCAATTCTTAGAGCCTATGTACCATTTAATGTGAGACAAATGCATAGTAATGCAATTTTGTTGTTAAATTATGTGAAGCAAAATTATACCCCTCAGTTCCTGCTAAAATGTTCGGCAGGAAAATTGAAGAACATCTCCATAATTAATGATTAGCACCATCATAGAAAGGTGCATTCATTAAGGGCAAAATCCACCCTTTGTGTAACTCTGCAAGTCACTAGAGTTGCACCAGGGATAATTTTGTCCCTAAATGTCTGACTGTCTCTGGGCTCAGAGAGAGTTCCATGCACCTTTCACAAAAGGCTCTCTCTATAGTGATGTACTTGATACTCAAGCTCTGCATTCAAATTATTAATTACACTGGCCTTCAGCAGAGACTTCCACTTCATGACAAACATTCTCGCCTTCCAAGAGCTGCCTCATGAAGACATGGATTGTGAGTGTTTATATAGAGTTTGACTGGTAGTTTGTTGCCCAAAAGATCAACTACTTCAATGGGGAAAAGACCTAATGTAAAGTACAGGAATTACAGTGTGCTATTACTTCCATTTCCTGCTGTTCCTCAGGAGAGGTCAAACCAAGCTTAGCTCAGCCTATGACAGTAACTTTATGATCCATACGCCCATGCCTTACAGGCTAGCCAGGATGAAGTCTGAGGTAAAGAAAAACCGTGAGCAAAGGGAGCAGGTGGAGAAAATCAAGTCTCAGGTGACAGAGATGCGAAAGAAGGCCCTGGCAGTGCAGTTCAAAGAATGGACATTGGATGTCAGTGGAAGGCTACCACTCACACTGGTAACTAGGGCAGATATTCACAGAAACACTGCTATGTTTATACCCGGGAGGAGGAGAATGGAGGCTATTGTGGAAGTGAGTTTGCTATGTTATATAGCAGGAAGGGAGAGGAAGGATGGTCCAGTGGTTAGGCACTAGCCTAGGACCCACGAGATCTGCCTTCAAGTCCCTGCTCTGCCTCAGACTTTCTGTGTGACCTTCAGGAAGTGGCTTAGCCTCTTTGCCACAGCTGCCGAATGGGATAATAGCCCTGGCTTGCTGCACAGGGGGGTTGTGAGGATAAATCCATTATTGTGTAGTGCACAGGTGCTACCGTGATGGGAGCCAGATAAGTGCTGCAGATAGTTTTATATCTCTGAGCCTTGGGTCTCCTGGCGGCAGCTGGTCACAACTCAAAATCTACCTCAGAAGACACTGGGTGGCTTACTCCCATCCTATCCTTTCAGGGCCACCATTAATTCCATTGTCCCCCTTCCCCAAACCATTGACTCACTGTTTGAGAAGACGAGCCTTAAAGCCATCATGATGGACCAACCAGTCTTGGGTGCTGGTACAGACAGCTTCCATAGATGGCGAATAAGTCACCTGCTGTGAAACTCTCCTGACCCCCACTAGCTTTATGGGCTATACAAAGCACATAACATAGACGTGACCTGAATTTCTGTAAGTGATGAGAGGCCTGGGAGGCGGGAGGGGGGGAACCTAAAGTAATGTTCGTTAGGATCGTCTAATTTAATGGGAAAATTCCAGAACTGCTGCAGTGTGCCTTCTGTGGTCTAGCATAACATTCCCATTTACTTACTACAAACACTTTAAGGGTGACCTCTTCAGATCACAGGGCTCTGGGTATGGTCTGTGATGCAGTCATCCATTCTCAGCACTGGGGTATCCTTATGTTGCCGTAAAGATTTGAGGAGCCCTGGGCAAAAACAAAGCAGGAAGAAAATAAATGGCAAGACATTTCTGAGAAACCAATTGCTATGGAGCTGCTTTATCTAAATCTGTTCATAATCAAATGGTGATAACCCGGGCCAGAGTGTCAATGCAGGGAAAGCAGGTGCCCTTTTTCTGTTCAGGCGTGGGGAGAGAGAGTAACACTACAGCTACTTTGAGTTTGAAAAGGAGTGGAGATGAGCAAAGAGTGTTTCTATGACTCAGGCTTTTAATTGTTGTTTTGATTTATAGGTTCAGAGTGCCCTGAGGTCATTTCTGGATGTCATTTCTACTCCTTTGAGAGCAGGGCCAGGTAAGGTCACAAATGTTTTCTTTGGTTTTATTTTCCTTGGTCTGACTTCTGGTGCAGAATGGGAGCAAAAGGAAAGTAGGTATGGAATCTATAAGGACAGTCATGGTATACCAGCCACGATTCTCGCTTGCAAGACTTCAAGTGGGGAGGGGCAGAGGGTGAACCATTATGTTGTCTTGGTGGTGTTGTTTTTTTTTTAATAAAATTATGTAAAAATAACATCACAGCTTGTGGGTCCCCCACCCACATGACAGCACAAAACCTGAGTAAATGTACTTGGCACAGAAGATCTAAAAAGGGCTGGGGAACAAGGAGTCCTCTCCCCATCTGGTGGGGTCTCCTGATGCAGATGTGCAGCCTTGCTACAGCTATTCCTATAGTCCATGGGCTATCATAGTAGCTGCAGCCCTGTGTGCCCACAGGGATCTAGTCCGTTCCTTGTCATGTTCCTGACTTCCCAAGTCCATCCCCATCACAGGCCCCTCTTCCACATTGCTGCAGAGCTCTGCAGGGTGAAAAGGCATGCAGAGTTCCTCTCCAGGGCCTCTCTGTGTCCTGCAGCTCCCCCCAGATAAACTGGACCTGCACCAGTTCTATTCCGTGCCCATGGAAATGGGGGAGGGGTGCAGCATTTGGCCCAGTCATTTTAGACTAAGTTGATCTGGGCCTCTCTAGTTGCCAGTAACAGACTCACAGGGCCCCTTCCTAAGTAATAAAACTCTGACAGCGGCAAGTAGCTTGTCCCTCTTCCCTTTCCCCTACATTAGCCAAACCTGCTCCTCATGTGTGCATGAAAATCAGCTGAAGATCCCCCACCCCTTTCTCATTTCATACTAGGGCCATACTTGGCATGTTTGGGGGTGGGTAAAAAATGAAAGCATGGCATAGCTGTTACCTTCTAGGGCAAATCCTGAAATGTGCCCGAGAATTCTGCGACAAGGCTCATCTTCTCTAGGCATTTCCTCTAGCCAGCAAAAGGAATGACAGTGACAATACATACAGGGCCCACATACCAGAGCATTCAGCACTGAACTGATTTGCATAATTCTCATCCTCTTTATGGCTTACGCTTGACATAATTAAATAATGATAATTGCATAGATAGGGCTAGAAATGTTGAAGTGGCAGTGTAAAGACTGTTGTCAGACCTTTAAAATAAATAGAGGTATTATGATAATCAGTAACAACAAATCTGTCTTTGCTGGAAGATGTGAGGCTATGTAGGACACTCGAAAGCACATTGCAATCCTCCTCTGGAAATAACCTTTCTCCACAGCTTGCCTTTGCCCAGTGATAGTAATCATTGCCCTGAGTATTCATCTTAGACTGGTAGCACACAGTCTGAATGGCAAACCCAATCCTCAGGTGCTATTGTGGGGCTGTTGGGGATACTGGTACTCTAAGAAAGAAGGAAGTTCCTGGCCAGATGGTTACTCTGCAGGCATTCTAGGCACTACTGGCAGTATTTTACTCATAGCCCAGCTCTGTTTCTCTGTGTATTTCATTTAACAGAGTCCAATACACTAAGTGAGCACTAAGCCGTGTTTTATAGTTTCATAAAGATAATGTATAACTTTTGGATGTCTTAAGGAAGCAAGAAATATGTACGTTCCACTGAGAGTGTTCTCATTATTCCTGATGTTTCACTCATCATATTGTAGAAGTAAGAATAACAGAGTAATAATCCCAACAGAGAGAATATTTCTTCTTTCAAGACTTCCCATGCAAATCCTGGGCATTTCTTCTCAGCTCCACTACTGTGGCCCAGAAACTGGCCAAAAGGTGGCTGCAAAGGTTGTAAAGTAAACAGGAATATCTATCTCCATATGGCCGCTAGAGTAAAAGTCTTGTTTTCAGAATATGGAAGCTCCAGTCCTTGCTGGTAATTCCAAAGTCAAGCCACAGCTGCAAGGAACCTGACTACTGGGTCCCAGCATGTAAGGGAACTATACCCATTCATTACATCACAAGCAGGCATAAGCAGATGTAACTCCCATTGAAGTCGTTGTGATTTACACCTATTTATGTCTTGTTTGAATCTGACCATAAAAGCTTGTCTGCACCAGCCTGTAGTGCTTGCCTTTCAGAAGGGGAATTGCAGTTTCTCAGCACTGGAAAGGGATATAAGAATCAGACCCAGCCAGTATTTATATAGCCAGGAAGTACACTACTTATCACGAAGCAGAGCTGAACATGCAAAGTATATACAGGTGCTTCAACTCCCTGCCATTCGCAGCCACAGGCCAGAGTAGCCCTAGGTAGAAATACAATTCTGCAAAAATACATCTGCCTATTTTCTGTCTAATCTTCTCTCCTTCTCCATTAGAGATCTACGACAGGAAGCTGGAAACCATAGATACACTGGGGAAAAAAGTGAATGAGGAAGAGTTTAGGGAGGTGAGAAGCTAAATAACTGCACCTGAGTCAGAATTCTATTCCTGTTATTGATGCCTTTTAGGAGTGTTTCCTCCCCTGGTGGGTCCTGACAACAGAAGATGAGAGGACTCCCCCTTCTCCCCAGCCCCAAGCTGTGACTCTGGCAGTGTTAGGTCACTCCATGTTCCCAGGTCACCATTACTATCTGCTAACATCCACATACCCATCCTTATTTTGTAGATTTCCCCCATCACTCCAGCAGGGTGGAACATTTAGCTTCCTCCAGAGTCGCTGCCTGTGTGGCTCTATGTGTAAGCGGGGGAATAGTCCCGCTCTTGTGGGGAACTTTACTGGCTTCTGCACGACCCCGGTGAAGTGGGCTAGCGAAAGGATCTGAGTCCTCGCTCCCACTTCCTTCACCCAGTGGCCTCCCTGCCCTTGAGGACTCCCCTTCCACTCTCCTGTCTGGCAGAGTCCTTGTAACCCCAACAAGGCTGGGCCCAGGATTCCTGGGGGGCTCAACCCCCAACCCTGCTGTGGTCACCTAGGACAGGGGCTAGGGTGTCCCCACTCTGGGGTACTCTCTCTGCACTGGGCACTTCTCTGACCCACTGACCATTACATACAAGTTAAAGCAAATGCAAGTTATTTAATCAACAATTAAATTTAAAAAGAATAAGGGAAAAATGGGAAAGGTGAAAGGAAACACATCACCCCGCTCTGTGGCAGGGAACATCACAAACAGTGTCTCTGGAACGTCAGGGCAGTTCACAGTCTGCTCCTTGTAAGTCCCAGGCCCCCGCTCAGGCCCTGGCTGTGCTGCAGGGATGCTGTGGGTTGGACGCTTGCTCTGGTGGTGGCCACTCGCTCTCAGGCTCTAAGTGGTAGGACCCTTCTTCCGAGTATCACCCCCGCCCTGTCCTCCCCGCCCAGTCGGGGTTATGATCCAAGCCTGGCCTGCAGAGTCTCTTGGCTGAGGCGTCTCCCTGTGCTGGGCCTGCTGCCCAGGGTCCCCCTCGGTCTCCCCAGCTGCTCACCGCACCCAGCTCCGGACTGCTTCAGCCCCAGCTCCACCACTCGGTCTCTGCCGGGCTGCTGCTGCTGCTCTGCCTCCAGCTCCCTGGGCTGCTTCTCTGGGCCCTCTGGCTCTGGTTGCTGCAGCTCTGCTCCCAGGACAGGTCTGCTCTGCAGGCTGCTTCTCTGACTCTGCTCCCAGCACTGACCTGCTTCCTGGGCTGTTTTCCTGGCCCCTCTGGCTCTGGTTGCTGCAGCTCTGCTCCCAGGACAGGCTCTGCTCTCTCTGGGCTGTGCCTCTGGCTTTGGGGCTGCAGCTCTGCTCCCAGGACAGGCTCTGCTCTCTGGGCTGCTTTTCTGGTCCCTCTGGATCTGGCACAGCTCTGCTCCCCAGCTTAGTTTGAGCCCCGGCTTTCTCCTTAGCTCGGCCCCACTCTGTCTGTCTGACCCAGGCAAATCCAGCTCACACGGAGGACGGGACCTCCCTGACCTCCTGACTCCCTGATTAGCCTGCCTGCCCTGTCATTCAGGCTGACCTGGAGCATTGGCCTCTCCCCATTGTTCCTGGGGGCTGTCAGTCTCAGGGCTCTGATTCCCCATCGACCCTTCCCCCTTTTTAGTCCTGGGAACTAGCCACCAAAACACCCCACTGAATGTTAGTAAGGGGGCAACAGTCCCCTTACATATGGATTAATTATGAGGGATTATTTTAAAAGCCATGTTGTTAAAACATCTCCCTGGCGTCCTCCTTAGCGTGCGCGAGGACACCACCTCTGCCATGCTGTAAGGAGCTATGTTTCAAATTACTCGTGAATTCAGATTTTTCATCAACAGCACACAGGAGACGGTCTCCCAATGTAACTAGCATTCTAATGTAATTAGTATGGTTCCCATAGTGCTATTGTTCCTTTGGGAATTCTGTTAACCAAAGTACAATACAACAGAAGGCTAATCAGGGATGAACAGCATTATTATTTTTGCCCATAGAGTGAGTATATTTTGCCACCATATGGCTTTGGTTTAAAAGCCACACCAGGGAGCATACAGAACATAAGGTAAGTGTTCGGTATCTTTTGCAGGGAACTTAAGCAATATTAACTCCTGTCGCAGAGGAGCTTCCAGCATGTTGTCCATCAGACACAAGGATTCAGTGGTGATGATTGTGGTGCTAGGCTGCTCCCATGCATCTGTGGGGAACTAGGATAGTAGTTCATTTATCACAGCAAACAAAGAATCTCAAAACGTCAAGTGTATCAGCCCTGCCTCCTCATCCTCTTACCCCCAACCCCTCTGTGCCTTGGGTTTTTTCTAACCCAGCATGCTGTGGTTTAATTCAAGGAAGCGTCCCCGACGGTTTCCTATTTCGTGAAGGTGGTGGAGCGTGTGTGGGTGGTATGAGTGAGCATGTGGGCCTGAACATGTGTGTGCATGTGTATGTGAGCAAGCATGTGTGTACTGTCAGCACGTGGCTGCATGCATGAGGCTGAGTGATGGTGAGTGTGTCTTTGAACTATTACAGTGACAAAGCTGTAACCAATGAAAAAAACAACCATATAAATACAGCTGTCCCTCTCACTCCATCTTCCAGCATGTCAGTCTTTGTGACCACTACCTGCTCTGGTAACAGTCATATAAATGACCAGTTTTCCAGTTCCAGTAAGTCTTTGTAAACTTGTTCTATTTCTATAACTCCCAAAGGAAGGTGGAAGACAAAAGATGTAAGTAATCTTAAGAAAATGCTACTAAGACTGTAAAAATCAGGATATAAATGTATGGTTATGATTTGAGTTCTTATTTACCCCATACCCTCGTGTATCAGAATTAAATGTGTCTTCGGTGAGCCAAAAGTCACTCAGGACATTGGTTGGTCGTATGCCTGGGTCACTGCCCCATGGCATAAATTTAAAGCAAGGCGTGTGTAGGGGATTACTGTACACTCTAATGCATCCACATTAACTCTGCTACTAATGGTGCTGTTAATCTGCCTGAGCTGTTCCCATAAATCATTGTGAGCAGAATATATAGCAAGTGCTGTCATCTAGCGGTTAGAGAATAGAAGACAAAACTGGCTTGTGTTGTGGTCTTGGTCAACTCATTTAAGATCATACTTTCTAAAATGTCAATTTATGTCTTCAATTTGAAACCCAAAATTGTGGGACAGTTTTGAAAATGTACCTTAGACCTGTGTCTCATATTACGTATTGGTAAAGTGAGGATAAGTACTACTTCCTTATGTTCTTGTGAGGCTTAAGAAATTGTTTGTAAAGGGCTTCATTTAGATGAGAGGGGCTACATAAACCCCGAGCATGATTATTATAAATTCTGAACAAGTGCGCCAATAGAATCGCAAAATATCAGCCCAGATGGTCGATTCTCCTTTTAGGCCTGCTTTGGGACAGCGCTCTATGGGCAGAATAACCTGGTGACCTGCCATTATATGCGCTCTCTCTTAGCCTAGCCTGTCGTTTAAGAAGCTGTCCCCATCCCACTGTGCTCAGACTTCTAGGATCTACCAAAATAGGAAAGAATTCACTCTAGGGAACAAGTTACAAGTAAATAAAGGAAAAATAACACCAAAAAGTATAGTTAAGAAACATCACATATGTGACTTTAACTCACCAAAGTCAAGGAATGTAGTTAAGGATTTCATTCTATCACATTTCCCTTCGTTAACTTAAAAACAACTAAATCAGTTCAACCTAAATTTACTGGAAAAACTCTCTGTGCTGAGACTTTACCAGTCAAGTTTCCACCTACAGTAGAGCTAGATTTTATGGTTGGGCTATAAACTGTGAAAAGGAACATTTAGACTAGAAATGATGACAGCCCTTAACTTAGCAGAGCTAGTGGGTGCAGTTATGATAATTAAGAACAGAGCATAAAGCAGCTGTGCAGAGACTAATCCCAAGCGACTGTGTGTGATTTCTTTGCCTTCTGCACTCCCGGGAGAGTCACATGTTCAGTACTTTGCATAGAGATGCATTTTTGTGATAATTTGTTGAAGATTTCTTTTTTCAGCATGAAATTATATATTTTAAAATTTAACCTCAATGTGACTGCATTTAATTAAGGAAACGATTGCAGATAATGGAATCTCAAAGAATCCCTTTTGTCACTAAAAAAATATATGTAAATCCATAATCTCTGCAATATATGAATGAGTTCTGAATAAATTCCTATTACGTTCAGTCTAGAAGAGTGCTTTAGATAGCACTGTGTGTACTATTTGTTTTAACTCACAATTGAGGCATACAGTAATAGAAATTAATACTAATAGAAATGTAAAGGACCTACAAAGTCAGCTCAGCTAGTCTTATTTCCAGTCACTGGAAGATTGTTTCTCCAGGATATTTTTCATTGCTTTTTCTAGTCCAGTTTTAAATGATTTAAGTGATGTGGCTTTCACCAATTCCCTTGGGAGACTATCCCACAGTCTGAATAGACATCACTGTCAGGACATTTCCTCCTCCCCGCTCCCCGTATTCATCTTAAATTTACCTTTATTATCAGTTTGCATCATCCTTCTGGACGACTGAAGAGAAAGATCTGGCCCCAGACTGATGTGGGCCTTTTCACAGTTGGAAAGTATTGATTGTTAATGGAGCTGAACATTAAATGGCTCTTTTTACGTTTTCTGTCTTGAACTCAGGGCAGCTCTGGGTTACTTAATGGCTGTTACAGAGTCAGTAGTGAGACCTCACACATTGGTGTTCCTGAGTCGGAAAAAAGGGTCGCTCTTGTTCGTTGTATTATTGTGTCCTCAGGAACAGGGTGGTGGATTCTTTGATTTTAAAAGTATTTAGAGCCCTCTGCCCCCCCCCCCCCCCATGTATAAGAGAGGTTAAATCGTGGGCCTTCATTATGAAATGGAGGGACTTCAACACTTTTAGGGCCCGATCCAAAGCTTTCTGCAGTCAAGGGAAAGACTCCCATTGACTTCAGTGGGCTTTGAATGCGGTGCTTAGGGCTAGATTCTGCTCTCAGATCTACACGCGGCTTCATCAGATTCCACGGGGGTCCACAGACACACATCAGTGGCCGAATCTGACCATTGCCTTTAGGAGTATTTATTAGCAACCTAAAATAGAGTGACTTGTTCAACAGAGAGAGGCAGATGATGGAAGTGGAAACTTTATTAATAATAAATAAACAACAATTGTGTTTGTCCGCTTGTATAGCGCTTTACACTGTCAGAGTGCTTTACAAACACTAGGCCAGGTCTGCACTACCACTTACTTTGGTATAACATATGTCGCTCAGGGGTGTGAATAAGCCTCCCCCTGAGCAATGTAAATCACCCTGACCTAAGCACCGGTGTGGATAGCTACTGCTTCTCACGGAGGTGGATTTATTATGCCGACGGAACAACTCTCTCCCATCGGCACAGAATATCTTCACCAGATACGCGTCAGTGGCGCAGCTTCTAGTGTAGACTGGCCCTAACTCATTAACGTTTACTAGTCTGAGGCCTGGTCTACACTGCCGCGTAAGCTGACCTACGTTACGCTACTCCAGCTACGTGAATAACATAGCTGTAGTCGACGTAGCTTAGGTTGACTTACTGCGGTGTCAACAACACGCTGCGTCGACAGAAGACGCTCTACCACCAACTTACCTTACTCCTCTCATTCCGGTGGAGGATCAGAGTCGACCAGAGAGCGCTCGGCCGTCGAGTTAGCGGGTCTTCACTAGACCCACTACATCGACCCCCGCTGCATCGATTGCAGCAGCGCTGATCCCCGGTAAGTGCAGACATAGCCTAAGGTGACACAGACTAGACAAGCACTGTCCCAATGAACCACTAACTTAAAAAGGCAGAGAAATTAATTATTAAAATGGGCTTTGACTCTTGGTGATATTTAGCGGACACCCAAAGGAGAGGATACCTAATCACTACCCATGAATAGCTCTGAGAGTGAGAAAGGGAATTTAGCAACCATGAGTGCCACCTGGGAAGGTGTGTTATGAGAGGAATGACTCACAGGTCAGGAATGAAATGTGTCCTTTCACTTCATGATAGGGGAGAGAAAGAGATAGGGACTCCATAGCAGAAAGAATCCGAGAGGCTTTCATGTTCCTTTCTTCCAGCACTCTTAGATATGTAATCTCACCTTCCCCTTGTTCATGTGTCTCCCGTTTGCACTAAGGAGTTGCACTTGTCTTAGGGGTGAACTCATGGTACTTTTCTGTTGGCTCTCTCTTCTTCTTTTCTCTACGGCTTGTTTTAGTGACTATTCTACCTTTCATGCCTTCACCATCATTCCTAAACAAGAAGGAAACAGTTTTAAAATATATTTAAACATTTGAAGCAAATATTTTTTTCAAAATAAATTCTATTTATGTCTATAATAACACAACTTTTGTCTTCTATATCACCTTTATCTCAACATTTATAAACATTAATTAAGCCACAACATTTCCCTTTGAAATAAGCATTTTTCCCCTCATTCTAAGATGAGGAAATTGAGGCACAGAGATTTTAAGGGCCAGATTTTCAAAAGTGAGTTCTAATTATAGGTGTCTTAATTTTTAGGTAGCCAGCTTTAGAGAAGTCAGTGGGAGCTAAGGATGCTTAGCACCAGATAGGACTCAGCCCTTCATGGGTAGCTCAACATGACCTGAGTTCCTTTTCCCAAAATGCATAATTTACCACCATGCTCTGTGAATTGAATTCTAGTGCCTGCTCCCAAATTCGCCCATAGAGATTTGGTTCTGATCTCACATCAGTGTAAATCAGGAGCATCTCCACTGAAGTCAGTGGAATTGTACTGGACTGGTGTGGTGTAGCTGAGATCAGAATGATCTGTACCTTTTCCTTTCCGCTTGTCTCACCTGCTTCACTGACTCCCTGTGACATGAACCAACAGGTGCAGACCTATCTGAGAAGGGCTATTAAAATGATAAAGCATAGGACCTTCTTTGACATTTACATAACACAGCCTCTCTTTCTAATAATGGACCAAATCCTCCCTCCAGGGGACTGTTTGACTAGTAGGGGGATTCCATGAGCCCATGGGCCTGAGGGTTGCAATAGCCCCGTTGCTGATGCACCCCTGCTCCACAAGGGACTGAGCCAGTGGATCAGTGTAATCACAGGTCCACTGCTCCCTCCTCCAACCCACCTCTATAACTTCTCTCTCTGGTGAAACACAGAGCTATCTCACATTGCTTCATAGACCCTCCTCCATTGGCTCCCTGTTCTCTGCCCCTTCCTCAGTTGCTTCAATGTATTTTTGAACCACCCAGTATAGTAACAAATAATATTAATTAGTAGTAACCTACCTGTACAGCATTTTCAGCAAACATGAAATGTTGTATCACTGAGGCTGATAATAATGTTAATAAGAGTCTACTAAGATCATGAATGTGAGTCCCTAGTTCTCAGTCCCCTATGAAAGCGATTAATGGGAAACACCTCCAAATTTCACAAATTCCCTGCAACATTTTTAGTTTCCCCATCACTGTGACCGACTCCAGAAACCGGCTGTAATAATTCAGCCCACACTCTGAGACTCTGGTTTGTTCTGACAGCCATTATTATTTATGTAGACCACATTTTTGGAACAGTATTGCTTTTGCTTATGAAACCCACATGGCTATAAATTGAGAGTGTTAAAGTGTCTCCAAGACTCGGGCTTAAGATAAATCGAGTAGTATTGAGTAGTATTCCCAGTGTCAGAGGACTTAGGTGACAGCAAGGTCATTTTCAAGTGGTGGCGCTTGTTATTTTTCCAGAATGGTTCTCATCAGCTCCGAAGGCTTGGACAGCAATATTATTCTGGCATTCAAGACTTGAGCCACGGCAGGTCCTGCAAAAGCCTCTTGCTCAAGATGCCACCTCCGGAGTAATGTCAAGAATACCAAATGCTATAGAAAGAACGCACAGAGCCAGACTCATCACTGGAGAGTCTAAGTCTATGGAATTACATAAAGGATGACTCTGGCCCAATGCCTCTGAGCCAGTGAGAGTAGCTACGTGACCTTTTGGGTCAGGAATGAGACGGACACGTTTAATAAGTGTTTGTTCAGTGTCTAGCACAGTGGGGCCCCAATACTGACTGAAATGGACAGCAGTAGCATCCATGCACCAAATCTGGCATTACTCTTGTGGACAGTGTACTTAAACTGCAGATCCTGTGTTAAATTGGTTTTGATTTCAAGTAGGTATCCCAGCCTCTGTCCCCCATATGCAGTACAGTTTAAAATGTACATACAAAAAGGGACTATTGGAAAAGAAATTAAAAATTTCTGCCTCTTCTTTTCTTCCACAGTATGTCTATTCTCACATCAAAACCTTTACAAGTGACACGTTCCAGGAATTCCTGAAGCACCTCTGGCAGTGTGCTGATGACTTCCGAGATATAATAAGACATGACATCTGGCGGCAGATGTTTACTGACCTCTTCCTGGACTGTGACCACGGAAAGGTAGGTAAAGAAACCCTCAACATATATTTGACAATGTCATGTTTCTGATCCGGTATCTCTCATTCATGTAATTGCTTCTTTTCCATTCCTAGTCATTGGCTCCAAGCTTTCTCTTGGTATTAATTTGCTTATTTCAGAAGAGAGCAGTTGTTGCACAGCGAAATGGGTTGATACTTGTTATATAGGGCATGTCTACCCTGCAATGAAAAACCTGCAGCGCTGAGTCTCAGAACCCAGATCAGTTGACTCAGGCTTGCAGGATTTGGGCTCCAGGACTAAAAATTGTGGAGCTGATTCTCAGTCTGAAGCCTGGGCAGTGAGACCCACACCCTTCACGAGTCAATTGACCTTCACAGGGTCGGAGGCTCAGGGCAGCAGGTTTTTTATTGCAGTGTAGACATAGCCGTAGACATAAAAACAGTCAACATCCTGTCTCCATAATCTTGCATTTACCCTTCTTATCTGTGTTGTGTATTCCATTCATCACCCCTCTGCTGACGTTCATTGCAAGCCTACCCAGAATGAATTAAGTGCTCTATAATATCATTCTAATTAGGTCATTATCTCTAAAAGTATAGAATTACAGAGCACATTTTTAGCAGCAACAACGTGTTTTAGAGAATTAAAGAGACAAGGTGGGGGAGGTACTATCTTTTATTGGACCAACTTCTGTTGAAAGATATGACCTCCCCCACCATGTCTCTCTAATATCCTGGGACTGACATGGCTACAACTACACTGTTTTAGAGAACGTGAGACAAACTGTTAGCTCAGCTCAGGGGTGGGAAAAGTGATGTGTCTGCATCTCAACCAGAAGATATTTAAATTCCTAATCCCCATCAGGAAGATCAAAAAGGTAGACAGAGGAGAACACAGACAGTCTTATTTCTCTGCATTTTGAAGGAGTCCCCTCTCTTCTCATTCTCTGCTGGGTGAATGTGATGGAATACTGCACATAAAAGCACAGGGATGTGTGAGAAGGGATGATATCACACATTTTACTTTGTAGTTTAGTAATCACCATCTCTCTGCCTCCGATAACAATGCCATCTCAGAAAAGAATAATTAATGCTAGAATCAAATGAGAAGAGAGGACACCTACCCGCATGAACACCAGTCTTTGGGTGGAGAAAAATAACCACAGTAAAAACATGGCTGCTCTTGGTATCAGCTTAGGCAGACTTGATCACCACATTTAGTTTACAGGCAGCATAGTTACTTCACTTCTCTTGGATCTGATGACATGGTTGCTCTCCCAGGGCTATAATCAGCCTGTGCTATATTGTACCCACAGGGGAGATCAGAGAGTAAACTAATCCATGAAGACCTCTGACTTTTTGAGTGTGATCTATCACCTGTGGTAGTCATTTTGTGAAGCACAGCAAGCTAGTTCTTTCCATTTTCTAATTTGCATTTGTTTGGTGGCAGGTAATTATTCCCATTTTGTAGGGGTGAGTTGTGTTCTCTGTCTCAGTTATTTATAATTAGGGCCATAAAGGGATACAAAACGGAGAGAGAAGCATTTAAGCTATAGTCTGATTACAAGGAATCCACACAATCATTATTATGGTTTTAAAAATGTACATCTGTGAGGATGTCAGCTCAACCAGAACCCCCTGGAATAGCTAGGCTAGCTACTTAACCACACCGCAAAACAATGTCAGAATAGAACTAAAACTCTGCTCTAATCCCCATAAAGGAAAAGACACTTTGGATTTAAAGTTCATGGCCTCACTGTGCCTAGGTGTGTTTAGCACAGTTCCATTTGACATTGGAACTGTACCTGCATGAATTTGCTGTGCATTTTCTGCCCAGGATCTTCAAAAGTAACTGATTACACTAACAGATTACTTTTCAAAATACTGCACACCTGAGAAGTTATCTGATTCCTTTCCAGACAGAAAAAGAACAAAAAGAAAAGGAGGACTTGTGGCACCTTAGAGACTAACCAATTTATTTGAGCATGAGCTTTGCTCAAATAAATTGGTTAGTCTCTAAGGTGCCACAAGTCCTCCTTTTCTTTTTGCGAATACAGACTAACACGGCTGTTACTCTGAAAAAAGAACAAAGATTTCCTTACCCTTAGTCATCCTGGCAATGCTGTCCTGGGCAGCATCAAGGATATTTTGTTGTCTGGTATACACATCTCCTACACACAGTGCAGAATAATCAGAACGTAACTGCTGATCTTTCACTGATCAGAAGATGCTGGCATGTACAGCTTGGGGATTTGGCAATGAGTTATAGAGCCTTTGCTGGAAGTGACTCAGGGTTGTCACCATGTGGTGGCTGGGTGAAATGAATTAGGGTGTCTCAGTCCAGTTCCCACAAGAAAACATCACTGTGGTTGGCCCTAATTGGCCCCTTTGTTGCCAATCCCAGCAGAGAGGCTGAGGGCTGAATGAGCCAGGAAGCCTGAACTAATTCTTCTCCCTGCTAGGGGTAGTCCCACTATGCCAGGTGAAAGAATATTTTGTGAGGCAGAATGAGGACAGCTGCCCTGCTGCTATTTATGGTGTACCGATGAAGTGAGCTGTAGCTCACGAAAGCTTATGCTCAAATAAATTTGTTAGTCTCTAAGGTGCCACAAGTCCTCCTTTTCTTTTTGTGAACCTTCTCTGCAGATCAGTAAAGGACTCAGTGTTCCAGGATACCAGGCTGGAATCTGTCATCACCCCAAATTCATACACCAGACTGATAAGACATATTTTTCACAGAGTATACTATTGCAAGGAAATTGAAGACCCCATTATAATGCTATTATATCTGGGTTGTGAGTAGCATTGACATTGACATGATTTTCCTAGTATCCCCATCCTTTCTCCCAACCTTATACAACTGAAAACCCGCAAATGGAATTGAAAGGGATCCTTGTCCCATGATAGCCCTGAGCCTGAGGGTGATCTGATAAAGCCATACAAATCCAGGAGTTTACATCAAATTTAAAGCAAGATGGAAATCCATCCCCAGTCCATCTCCAGTAATTTCCTTCCACACTTAAATATTTTGTGCCTCTACTGTTTTTCATAGCATCAAAAAGCGTTTATTCTCAGTCAGACCAAACTGTTGTCAACATATTTTATTTGTCCCCAAAATGTAGTTTAATTACTTGGCAAAAAGCATCTGTAACCACGAACATCATCTTCATTTTCTCTAAAACAAATTACTTCATTAATTGTAATTACTTTTTGGAGAAAATGTTATGTTCTTATGTAAATGAAGGTTTGCATTAGTGCTGACAACTGTCAGAGAAACTTTCAAGTGATTGTGATGGGCAACAGCTGAAATAACTGAAAGTGAAAAGAAGGGCGTGTAATGGGAATACTCAGCTGAGTAGCCAAACATTCCACCAGTGATGCGGTAATATCTTCAAAAATAGGTGCTGACAGTTTTGTGTTTGGACTGATGTTAAGAGGTGCAGAATTAGATCTGGGATATAAAAGCAAACTACATAAACAGCATGATATTTTCTTGGGGAACAAGGTGACGGCACTCTACCATCAGAGGAGGAAGGGATTTGGAAACAAACTGTTAATATAATAAGTTTAAGAGCTAGGATGCAGCTGAAATACAGCTGGACGTCCCAGCGCTTCTGACCAGCAGAAACTGAGTTACAGGAGGCTGAGAAATAAAAAACCAGGTTCTGTCTGCTCTTTATGGCTATTAAAGAACTTTTGTCACTCTTGCTGATAGATGGAGTTTGCTGAGGTCTCCTTGGCACAATTTTACCTCTCCCTTCCCACCGTTGCACAGTGTGGTGCCCTCCACCCAGAGCTGCTGTATGCTTAGAGTTTGTGAAGTACTTTGAATCCATCAGGATGGAAGGTGTTACAGTAATACAGAAAATAATTTACTTGGTTCCTACATTATCAGCATTACTTCCTTTTCCTTGGAGCCTTTTTCTTCTGCATCTTCAGTTGTCCACCTCTTTTTGAGTTTCAGACCCTTTTGGGAGCTACTGACTCTAGTCCAGTATGGACAGCTCCCGCTCATTTCTGAGTCCTCTCATTCCCTCCCCCCACTTTTGCTTTTAGATTATGAACACTGAGGCCACTCATCACCCATCTTGGGCTCGCTTCCAGAATACAATAGCAACCGTTGTTTATTTCTTCAGTTTAAAGGCATGGAAAGGTTGACACAGAATTAACATCTTGGTGAATTTTACACTTGGCAATTTTTACTCTGGGAGCAAAACCTTGGAAGGAAATCTATAATTCAAATGTGAAACTGGTTGTCACAAATAACAGATTTAAGTAATTTATGATCTGATCAAATACCATATTACACTAATGGGAAGGAGATTATGAAGGTGAGAACCCTTAAATAATGACAACATTAACTCATTATTAAAATGGAAGAGCTCCAACCCTTTGAGGTTGCTTTACTTTTTTAAAATCACAATTTCCTCATCTTTTTCCTGCCTTTGCTATCCCTTTCCCCTGTCTCTGAGCAGTAAGGATGTTAATGCTACCCTCCATGTCACAGAGCACTGAGGCCTGCTTCTCCCTGGCTCTCAGAGGTCAATCATTACTTCCAGGATGTGTCTCTGCAAGGCCAGAGTGAGAGTCCCAAGCCTGTTCAAGACAAGCAGCAGTTCTTAAGAGTAGGAGCAGCCTTTCTTACAAGCTTAAAAAATATGCACACGTACACAGAACCACTGTGGGTGATATGAATGCTAGTCACTCTGCCAGAAACCCACCAGGAAACTGCTCTTCTGCTTGCATCAGAACTGCTTATATCTATTATCATTATCAAGAACATGTATGCCTTTGAAAAGGAATGTAGGGGCTTGCCACACCAGCTCATACCCTTGGTGTAGCTCTTTTCTCTGGTAGTGCCAATACCTGATGGTTTAAAGGAGGTGATGGAGGAGGCAAAACCAAACCACCCATAATGCATGTAGTCACTACAGTTGCACAATGCTGTAGCTAGAGGAGAAAATTCCTCTGTGACCTCCCTCCAGGCAATCATGACCTTGAAGCATGAGATGGAATTACTTTCATCTTCACATATAGAACACATGCTATTATTGGTCATACAATTAGCCAGCTCTGTTTTATGGGGAATATGAATATCTGATAGCATGTGCATATAAGAAAACATACCATCTGTAAGTCCCACTTAAGCCCTGTGGATGAAATCCTGGCTCTAGCACAATAAAATTGACTTGGTCCACTGCCAAGGACTACATTTCACATAGAGATAGCACTCAGGTTTTACAGATCACACAAGATGCTTCGCTGGTAAGTTTTGATGTGAAAAACCAGAACTAAAGAAACTATCTTGAACCATTGACTGTAGCTGTTATGTCTAGGCTGGCCTCTTGGACAGGCAGAGGACACTGGCCTTACTCGAAGACTTCTATGACAGCAGCCCAGTGATTGCTAAGAGGGGATTCTGTAATCCAAGACAATGTAAGTCCAGTGGGTAGTTGGAACATATTTAAAAATTCATATTTAAAACTTCATATGAAGTTTTCCAGTTATGATACATTTTTATAAGTATTGTCAGCAACAGATGAAACCTAAAAATCTCTTAGACCAACACTGCAACATTTATATCACAATTAGAGCTAGCCTAAAACTTTCAACATTTAGACAAACTTTTTTTGCAAAATATATAAATGCAGTGGTCAGAAACACTTCAGTGTACAAACTGGTAAAGTTATGTATTGAAACATTGCTGTAGAATAGAGTACTTTTTATTATTAATTATTATTATTTATTACTATTATTATTATAAGCAGTTATTGCAAATAAGATTATTTTCCCCAAACTAATTGTCCCCGAAGTAATTTAATCTGGGAAGTATTAGATAAATGTTAGCACTACTTCTAAACTGAAATATCTCTGTAAGAATAGAAGACTAAAAGGAACAGAGAGAATATAGAGGATATTCTACATAAAATGACAATGATTTTTAGATATTAGGCATAAACTACTTGAGAGTATCTTGCTTAGATCAGAAACAGTGGAAATTTTAACATATAAATCATTGCTTCCCTTTTAATATGGAAAAACAGAAACATGGCAGTATGGCATGTGGCACAGTGCATATCTTGATAACAAGAAGAATTCTTCTAGAAGTAAAGAAACTGCCCAATTTGCAAAAGCTCCATCTCCAAAGCTAAGCTTTGGGTTTCTGAGTCTGTATGCACTGGTAGTACTTTCAGGGAATTCTATGTTCACCGGGAAGCACTTTTCTCCATTTTCTCACTCTTTTGCATTCTACTTCACCTCCAGTTAGCAATCATAAAAACAATGCAAACTATCAGCTAAACAACTGCTTTTCTATATTAGGGCCAATAATTGAATTGCAAGAAATAGAGCTTACTGAGTTCTGGGGAGACTTTGATGATGGACAGATAGCTTCTGAGGAATCCAGCCAAATATTTGCATGGTCTCAAACAGAAGTTTCTGAGGGAAGGACTCTATCCTCCAAAATGCTAGCTGCTAATGGTCAAGCTGCAAATGAAACTTGCATTTTGATAGATGAACCAGGAGAGCCAAAGGCAGAGCAAGACCAAGAGATTGCTCTTGAGCAAAAGGCCATGAGTGAATCTGGAGCAGACGAGATCAGTAAGGAGGAACCTGGTTTAATTGGCGAGCTTAGTGAGATTGTTCCAGTAATTGCCCTCGGAGAAGAGTATACAGTCTCACCTACAGAACCTGGTTCTGAAGTTCAGGTGAATCAAGAGGGAGAAGGTTTCACTGCTGAGTTGTATGAAACTGTTTCAGCATCAACCCCTGGAGAAGAGAATCCAGTCTCAGAGGAGAAACCTGGTCCTGAAGGACAGGTCAGCCAGAAAGGACTCTATGTAACTACAGAGATGGAAGAAACTGACCCATCACCACACCCCGAAGCACCAAACACCCTCCTGGAAATGGAAGCAAGTGATGCTAACGTGAGCCAAGAAGCCTCCAAATCTGACAGTAGAAAGGGATCTACAGCCCTTAATAAGGAAACTACTTCCAGTGGGGACATGGACACAGAGAATCAGACTGATACTGCAGATGCAGAGAGCCAGAATGAACCTATTCCAGTAGCAGCTCCCGAGCAAGAGAACGTAAACATATATAAAGAACATGGTTCTGAAGAACGGGTCAGCCAGGAAGATCACAATGTGGCTACAGAGCCGAGTGAACTCATTCTAGCCCCAAACTCTGAAGAAGAGAATATAACCTTGGAAAAGGAACTTGGTTCAAAAGCACAAGTCTGTCAAGAAGAACATGATTTGATTGCAGAGCTGAATGGGGCAGTTCCAACACTAATGCCTGAAGCAGAAAGCATAATCTCAGAAGAGGGAGCTGAATCAGAGGAGAAAATCACTGCTCTAATACCAGAGTATAAAGAGGAAACTGCAGATCTTGGGAAAGAACTCCCTGAAGAAAAAGAGAATGGTTCTGAGGGACATGGCAGTCAATCAGAATTACAAGCAAGCACAGAGACCAACATGCAGGCTGAGGACTCCACACCAAGCCTTCCACATGAGCCAACACTTTTGCAAGACCAGAGTACAGGTAAAGCATACTTTCTGATGTGACATTGGATCTTAGGCTTTGGGTACACACAAAATTGCACCGGTTTAACTATAGGTGTGATTTTAAACTGATTTAAAACCTGTGCAAGTATATGAATAGCCACTCTCATTTCATATTGGGACTAGTTTATTTTGATTTAGAAAAACTGGATTAAGTTCAGTTGAAATAGACACTTTTAAACCAAATAAGAGCATCTATATAAAAACCTGCACTGGTTTAAAAAACACAATTAAGTTAAACTGGTGCAAGCTTATGACTTAGGTTTTTATACTTTCTCAGCATAATGTTTCCGATCAAGATTTTACAGTATGTTCCACTCAGACAATATCAAACACTTGCTCGATCTGTGATATGTATTCCAGACACTAAACAGCCATCTGAAAGCAACATGGTGCTTTTTCAAGCAACACTGCCTTTCTAATAGACAGAATCTTAATGTTTCCTTTTCCTCTGGAATATCATGACAGAGGGGAATCTGGTAACATTAAATATAGAAAATGTGTTTTAATAATTATTAGGAAAATGAAACAAAGAGCCTTAAGGAGATAGATTATGGCATTGGATAGCAAAATGTGCTTATTTTAATCTCTTGTCACATTTCTAAAAGGGATATTGTACTTTTCAATTTCAATTCAGGGCCCTTATTATAGGAAAGCTGCAACAGGGGAATTCCAGGGCTCCCACTAAACCATGCTAAA
Source organism: Chelonia mydas (assembly GCF_015237465.2). Taxonomy (NCBI): domain Eukaryota; kingdom Metazoa; phylum Chordata; order Testudines; family Cheloniidae; genus Chelonia; species Chelonia mydas. Next base: position 2,569,594 of record NC_051257.2, read on the forward strand.
CACTTTGTTGAATACAAATACTGGGACAGACTTCCCCTCTGGTGCTCCATTCGTCAATCCTCTTGTGCTCCACCACTTCAGGCACTACAGGGGCTGGGTCTGTGTTGTGTCCCATTTAAAACTGGGTGACAAATTCCTTATCTCAGGTGGAGCTTGGGTATTTATTATTCATACAATGCACTGAGTGTACAATGCACATATTCCCTTCCCTATGGGAGTTGACTCCCCTTTTGATTTGGCAGAGGTATGAGTCTGTTCTCCAGGTCTTTGCCCCTAGGCGGAGTGGGATCAAGAGGTCCAGATATTCTGCTTAGTGGAAGAGTGTTTGCTGCTGTTGTTAAATGGATGTTTGGAACTGGGTTTAAGAAACGTGACACATACCCAGGGAGTTTGTTAAAGGGGCAATTTCATACATTGAAAATAAATAAGTATATGTAGTAAGGGTAGCTCCAGTGACACAGGTGTGTTGTGCTTATGCGGATGGATTTCGGCCTGTAGGACTGCATGGAGTTTGGGCTTCAACCACCTCCAGTTCATAGATGGTTCCTTTTTAAAATTTCAGGTCCATCTCATCCACCAAGAGAAGCTTCCCAGGCACAAGCTAGAGAGGCATTTGAAAAGGCAGCCCAATTGATTGATGGAATACCATGGTCAGGTGACAGCAGTTCTCAGCACTTTTTACTTTTCTTTCTAGAGACTGTATTTTGCTATGAATGTAATGTTTTATCTCTACATAACATGGGTTGTCTTTCTGTCAGGTGACCTTCTGGCTTCTGACCTAAGTTTCAGGTATAGTAGCTATGGTGAGAAAATTCAGGAGGACTGGAACAATGAAAATTCCAGATTTGCAGGTAATTGATCGCAGTGCTGTATGTTAACCTTGGCCCTCATGTGATAGGCAGTGTCTATGGAAATCATGGCACTGCTGTGAAACTTCATGACTGGGGCTTCGACAGCCAGGCCTAGTGGTCAGGGTTAGTGCCAGAGTCCAGGGGCCTCAGTCAGAGGTCAGAACCAGGGTCAGAATCTAAGAGTGGTTGAAGTTTGGGATCAGTCCTAGTACTGATGCCTGGGGGTATGAACAGAGCTAAGGTTTAAGGAGCAAAGCCAGGGTCTGTAGCTGGAGTCAGAGTCCCAGTACCAAAGTGAGGGTTCAAAACTGGTGTCGGAATCCTAGTGCTGAAGCCAGGGTTGGAGTTCAAAGGCAGAAGCTGAGTTCCAAGCCGAGGTCGGGAATCTGAGAGCAGCCACAGAGGCAGGTTTGTTGCGATAGCTGGCAAGGGAGGCTGCTTCACTTCATGGACACTTCCTGGGCCTCCTCCTGGGCTTAAATAGGGCACCTTGGGAAGGGAAGCTGGCAGTCCAGCCTTCCGAGGTGGTACATCCTGTGGTTTTTATCTCCACGGGGTCTGTGTGGTAATGCATGTGGCCCTACCATGGCTGTGAGGTAGCAGTGTGGAGGGTGGTGCCCATTCCACACCTGCAGAACCTCACAGTTGTGGGCTCGAGGGAGATCTTGCCCATTGTCTAAGGAGCTGTTGTCACTTATTGGGAGCCTTTGGTCTCCAAGACCACAAGGGATATTTGGACTGCGTGTCAGGAGCACACCCTTTGTTGTATAACAGTGACTTCAGCTAAGTCTGTATTGTGTAACCCGACCTCATTACATGACACCTCTCGCATTAGACTGCAGTACAACTGTGAAGAAATATTACTGCTATTTTTCCTAAAGCAAATGTATGGCCAAGGCCTGGGGCCCTTACTCAGTGTTCACTCAGTCCATATTCAGCCCATGTTTGACACCTGTCACATGCACAGCTTTGGATCAGCATTTGGCTTCCTGCTGGGTGATGTATTTTCTCCCCTCTAGACTTGCGTATGCTCATGACAGATATTCAGACCCATGGTGCCTCCATTGCCATGGGTGCCTTTGACAAGAGCTGCCTCAACCTACCCCAGTTCGTACAGCTCATGGAGACCTTTGTTGGTGAAGACAGCTCTCTGCCAACCGTGAAGAAACTTGTTGCATTTGTGAAAGAAGGATATGGACAGACTGAAGAGGAAAAAATCAAACAGTTGGAAAAAGTAAATGCTGACGGGCTTTGCTGATGTTATGTGTAAACAAACAAATGGCTAGCGGAGTGGAGCTAACCACCCACGCCCTTGCTTTCTTATGTTGAGGTTTTTTCGCCCTTTATTTTCACATGAGCTTTCCCCACATTAGCCCTGAGAATAATGCTGGGCTAATTCTGCCACAGGTTGGCTGCCTGTCACACAGCCTGACTCTGTAAGACACCAGGTGGGCAGCCAGCTGTAAAATTGCTTAAGATGTTCAGTTCTGTTGTCTCACCTCTAGAGAGTAACCCATGCAAGCAAGAAACCTGCAGTTTTAAACTACTGCATTTGCCAGTGTTCATGTGTGTGCATGTGTGGGAGGGTGTGTATAGTCAGCATGTGCACTGGTGTGTTTGTTACACTCACTGGGAGTTCAGTAACCTTGTCAGCTGTTGAATAAATATATTCACTCAAACACAAGCCCACTCTGCCCAGTATCTTTTGCAAAGTGCTGATATATTTCTCATCATGTCTACCTCTTTCGCTGCAGTTTCCTCAGACTTCTTTCTCATTTCCCTCTGTGCTGCTGACCTAATTTGGGTGAGATATTGGATCTGACAGCTCTGCCATCTTCATGCTGAACACAACATTCTTTGCTGTTCAATGAATTCCATTTCCAGCCGTTTAGCATCTGGTGCTGCGCAAAAACTGGTTCTAAGTGGCAAGTAGCACATGCAGCCCCATGGGGCCCCGCACAGTGAAAGGCGCTACCAGAATCAACGGTTTGCAAACTCAAACAGAAAGAGCAAACACTGCAAAATACTGTGGGTGTCATTTAGAAGGAGCCACTCAGCTGTGGCTGGAAAGACATATCTGGGGTGTGAAACTGCCCCCTGGTGGGGTTGATCTTACATTGGCTCCTGGTATGTACTTTGGGAGTCAATCCCTTGAGAAGCTAAAGCTCATTCTGCCTGCTAAAACTGAGCTGTCACTTCTGTATAATCTTCTCCAATATCTTCCTGATTTTGTGACTGCCATCTAGTTCAGATCTTAATGGTATTTTTACAGTGATTGCCTGGATGACAGGCTTTTTGTGATCATCATGAATGGACAAATGTCCAAATGATGAACCAGACATTGCAATTCCCCTACTGGTGGGTGTGGACACTGAGCATTGTCAAAAGCCAGCTTTTCCTTACAGCTTTCCTGTCTCTGTTGCTTCTTCCCTGTCCTAGGTTCACCGTGAGGCTCTCTTGGCCCGAAGGAAACTGCTCCTGGAGGCACTCTTTGAGAAGTGGGACAACGAATGCTCTGGGTACCTTGACCTGAAAGAGGTGGATGCTGTTCTAAGCACATTTAAGGAAGGAATGGAAAAAGAGGCTCTGAAAAAGGGTAAGAAAACACCAGTTTGGAGGTATACAGTGAGAGAAAAACGCTATGTAACATGCTGAGTCACTAGCCATTCAAAGATGGTGCTAATGAAGTCAGGAGCAAGGACTATTTTTGCATATGCCACTGTAAACATAAGGAACTGTAGATGAAATGGAAATGAAGATTTGTGGCTATAGATGGGCAGGAAGTGTCCTTTCTTTTCAATTATCCATGGCCTGAGAGTTTGGGTTCCTTTCATGCTGGTGTCAAAGTGGCAGCTTGCTGCTTTCACAGGGTAATGAAATGCAGAAAAAGGATATCTGTTATAATGAGCAGTAAGTAACCATGATTTGGACTTGAAAACTGTAGCCATAGAGCAGTCCTGTGGGCGAGCGTTTGACATTCGTGGTCCGACTTGCCCTTCTGTTGTGCACAGCTATACTGAATGGGTGATCCTCAACCAGCCTCTGGAATGGTACTGTCAGTGCTCCCTGCAGGCCTCAAATGGCCTTTCAGAATCCACACAGGGAGTTCAGCTCTCGTGATAGAAATAGAGATTTGGAGTTGTGGTTTGTGTGGGGCTTTTAACAGCTAATATCAGCTCATTTATCTGACTAACTTTACAAAGTTGGTCCTCTGGAAAACAGGCTGGATCAGACAAACATGCAACAGACCCTCAGAATCCATCTGGCAGCTCAGTAGATGTGCTACCAAGCCATAGTACTACCAAGCACCATATTAAGGGGGGCGGGTTGTGTACTCACTGGAACTTTTTGGGTACCCCATAGACTAGTCTGCCGCCATGGACAGCCACCCTTCCCAGTGCTTCCTCCTGAAAGGCTGCACGTGACATTTGTCCAGGCTACTTATTGCTGACAAGAATGATTAAGTATGGCATATTTTGACAACCTTCCCAAATCCCCTCATCCCACATCTCATGTCAGGCTAGCTGTGGGAAGCACTGTCATGCCTCAGTCAATTGCATCCCTGTCCTGGGGCCATATAACACAGAGTTGACAGAGTGCCATCTCTGTGGTTCTAAGGACATATGTTGTAGGTCAGCATATTGCAGTCAACTTAACACCGCCACGGGGAAGTGGCCCTGCCCTGGAGCACGCACTCCATCCCAGCAGTCTCTTACCTGCTGGGATATAAACTATTGTTGTTTATAACGCAGTGAGTGCCCAAACTCTGGTAGGGTGCTGTATAGAAATACAGGGAGGTGCAGTCCCTGCTTTGAGGAGCTTACACTCTGAATGACAAATAAACAGACAAAGGATGGAAGGAAAAGGGACACAACATAGAAGCAATATAAAACTATCCCCAGCTGCCTCTGGCTAAACTTTCATAGATATCCTGGTACAAGAGGGCAGTGGCCTTGAAGACCAGCTCCAGATCTGAGTTGCATTCAGCATGGAGGAAAGCCCAAGGTCTGAGGGTGTGTCTACACTGCAGTCCGAGGTGTGACTGCAGCACTGATAGACATACCTGTGCTAGCTTGACCCACGCACGCACGGCTCAAAGTAGCAGTATAGATGCAGCAGCAGGACTTCAGCATGGGCTAACAAAGTGAATACATAACCAGGGTTCCCAATGTGCTTGTACAGATGCTCTGAAGTCCATGCATCTCATCGACACTGCTCTTTTTAACCATGCTAGCACGGGTATGTCTAACTTTCACACCTTGGACTGCAGTGCAGACATACCCTGAGACATCTGTCTTTAGGGAGTCAATTCTCATCTTGATAGAGAAGTGTAACTCACCTTAACAGTGTCGTGGGCCTTAGAAATCCTAGTGTCACCACGAAGTGGAGGGGCCAGCAGCAGTGATGTGGTCTTTAGGATTCACGGGAACAGGCGGATTTAACTTGCTGTCCCTGTCTCTTACAGTTCGTTGAATTGTATCCCTGCTAACAAGGATGCAATCGTACAGGGTCATGCAATTCCCAGCAAAGCCATCAGTTCTACAGCAGATTCACTCTTTCAGAAGCTGAACCAGTTTTTTCTCTGCAAATGAGAAACTCTCCACCAATGGTACCGTCCCTTCCTTGCCAGTTAGTCTATATTCTGGCATTATACCTCCACTGCATCCCGCTGGCTGCACATCAGCCAAAAGCATGTCACGCACAGCTAGACTCTAGTGACAGTTCCCAAACAACTGTCAGAGTGGCTGAAAGAATAGTACAGCTCAATGGGAAGTTCTTCTCCTGCATGGACCCAGCGTGGCACATCTCCTGTGTGTACATACACAAGAGCAGGGGTTAGTGCGGTGCATGGCTTAGGAGGTTGCTTCTCTGTTCGCATAGACTGAGGAGAGTGTGATGTTAGTGCAGGCAGACCCTAGCCATAAGAGCACCATTGAAAAAGATGTGGCCAGTAGCTCTAGTTCTAAGGGAATGAACTAGGCCTGGTGGTACTACAGTACGTGTGTGTCACACACCTGTGCAGGAGACGTTAGGATGCCCGCTCCCAAGCCACATGATGACCACTTGCACATACAGCTGGTTGAAACATTTTTACTCTAATAATTTTTTGATGAAAAATGGCTTTTTCTGAGACATTATTTTGACAGAAATTCTTTGGAGGGTTTTCACAAAAAAACCCAAAGCAAACATTGTTTGGCTTGTTGGGTATTTCTTTATGCCTTCCACCTTTTTTAAAAAAAGAGCCAGGGAGGAAAGAAGGAAGGGAACAAACGGGGGGAAGTATCCCAAACACAAACATTATTCATTTTGTCACAAAACCTAAACATTCCTTGAAAAGAATTGTGCACATTTTTGCAGCTCCAAGGGACAATAAGTCACTGGCAAACATTTCTAAATCGTCCAGAGCCATGTAGGGCTTACCTCTGCTTCCAATGAAATCAACGATAAAATTCTCATTGACTTCCAAGGGAGCAGACTCTTAGCTCCCATAAATATCAGGGTCTTAGGCTCTTGGATGCTGTGAGAGGCAATCAGAGCGGCTTCCTTCCTGCTCTGGCATATAATTTGTCAGAGCATTTTCCATTATGCCGTTCTTTACAAACCATTACATGTATTGATCACGAAATACTACTCTCCTAGCAGCAAACTTCACACTTGCACACATACTTAATTGATTATCCGTTAACTGAGGCACTGAAGCCTACTGACAAACAGCTCTCTCTCGGTTTACTTGTTTGGGGACTGCAAAATTTCAGATGAGGGTGCAGGACAGATGATCAAAATAAGAGCATTTGCACTTGTAGTGGGGGCAGCAGATGAATACCGTGTTTCAGAAAGAAGAAAGCCTCGCCTGCAAATTCAAACGACTGTACAAGAGCACCCTCTTGTGTGCAAATATAGCATTATGGGAGGTAACTGGAGTGCATAAGGAACTATTTAATCAATGAGGAAGGCTGGGTAGTTGAGAAGAACCCCTGCATAGATAAGTCCAGGACTCAGCTGAATAGAAAACAATAGGAGGGGCTCACATTTTCAGAATTGGCCCAGTATTAATCCTAGTTATGTGGCGTAGGGTTTATAGCCTGTTCTTTAAAAGTCTGTACCCTCTCTAGGTCTCTGCACGTGTCTGTAGAATCATAGAAATCAGAAGAAGTGGTGCTAGCCCACTGTGGGCCCTAAAGCAGGAATATTTTGGGGGGCTCCCACACAACACATATTATAAAAGCAAATAAGGGCCCCCTTGAGTTGCTAGGTCCTGGGTCCAGTGCAAGATTGTTCCCTACAGTACATTTTCTAGTGCTCTGTCCAGTCTGCCTTTAAATATTCCAAGTGAAAGCTCTTCAGCTACTTCCTTGGAAGACTATTCCAGCCTGATAGACATCTTTGTTATGGTTCGTTTCATGATAGTCAGACTGATTTTTCCTGTGATTAGTTTCATCCCATTATTGTTTTATTCTCTTGTGTTCTCTTACACTTCCTCTCCTTCCCCCACATATTTCCAGACTGTTACCCTCTTCCCCTGTAGTCATCTCTTAGCCAAACTATGCATGTTTAGCTCTTAGAATTTTTCCTTTATACGTCACTCCCACCATACCCCAATCATTTTGGTGCTCTTCTATCAACACCTTCCGCTTGGTATCTTTCTGGTAATGAGGTGCCCAGAATTCAGTGCAGTACTCCAGGTATAGTTGTACCAGAGCCAGAGAGGGAGAGTAATTTACTGTCCACTCTCATTGCCAGATCTCTTTAAACGATTGTGCTTTACAGATGACTCCCTCCTTCTGCATAGTTATCTTTTGGATTATTTCCCCCTCTGATGTATTGGCATTTATTTTTCCAAGTTGAGTCTAACATTCTTATTTTCCTATTGTTTCGAATCTGTCTAGGTCCTTTTGTATTATTTCGCTGTCCTCATTAGTGTTTGCAGCACCTTCCAGTTTAGTCTCCTCTGTGAATGTCATTAATGTGCTGTACATTATTTAGATTGAAAGCTCTTTGGGGCAGGTCCATTTGTTTGTTTGTACAGCATCTAGCACATGACTGGGGCCCTATGTGCTACCACAATGTTCATCATCATTCATCATAATCTTCAAGTTCACCTCCCTACAGCTTGATGCATTGTCATTTATCATTGCCCTTTGTTACTGCCCAACAGACAGTTTTCTCTCCTGTGACAACGTTCATAGGTAAGCCAATCTGAATAAACTCTGGGAATAAGATTTCATGAGACAGTATCAAATGCTTGACTGGAATCCAATTATATCACATCTACTCTCTTCTCTGCTGCAACGCTGGCTAGGCACTCCAGAGGTTATTTTTGAAGGAGACTTCTTCAGTGTCCCATGTATGTCAACCCTCTTAGGGTTAATCACATAGGGGTAGACGGGCTTATTGCAATCCAGCATGAGTAAGGGGCATGCATAGCTACGCCACCCCAGGAGAGTCTCAGTTTGGGCCATGCTTCCCCCTTTCTCCAGGGGGGAAGTAAGTTGTGTCAGTCCTTGTGCTAGCACAGCTTACTCCTCCCCTCTGTCAGTTTGGCTGCACTGGCTGGTGCATTTGGAAGTGGGGATGTAGCAAGGTTCCACCCATTCCCTCCCTGTCCGCTTACCCTCTGCTCACATGTGCAGGATGGGAAATAGCAGCCTGGCACAGAGGGGTGATGCGTGTAGCCCCTTGACTACTCTGGGAGGAAATGTTCAGCAGGTCATGACTGAGCCCTTAGTAATTTTTGAAACTAATAAATCACTGTAGATCAACTCAACCCTGAAACCCGAAAGGGGGAGAACAGAAGTACAGAGCGTGTGATCTTCAGAGAAGAGCCATGTAAAACAGTGCTTTTCTTCCTGTTTTCCCTGTCTGCATCTCCTGGTGAAATTCTACTATTCCAGAGCATCATCCAGTTGTCTATGTACTATAAATGGAGTTTTAATTTTGTTTCATCCTCAATATGAGATTTAACACAATAGAAATGTTATTTCAGTAATTCAACCCAGACAACCAAAGCAGAGTTAGTAAGATTATAGCTGCTTTGGAAGGTCTTAAAAACCCCATAGTGAATCCAAGTGCTGTACGTAATGGAAATCCTTGGGGACAAGGTTGAACTGTGAGGTCATCAGTAGGCTTTCGTCTTCAGGGTGTTAATAGGAGTGGCCAGTAGTTCTTCTGTAGAACTTGTGGCTGCTTCCGGAGCATGCAGCACTAATAGGGACATCTACATGCCCCTGGCTGCAGCAGGTCATCCTAAGTCCCTGCAGTTTGGCTATGTGGTTGAGGTGAATGTGATTCTGGGATAACCAGGAGCAACCTCCAGATTTCCCCCTGATGTGTAGCTTGGCTGCTTTGTGGAGGTGTGCATAGGGGAGATTTGGGAGCACTGTTCAGGTGATTTTCTCAGTGTCTGAGACCACTGTGATCTGGAAGAGAGAGTGCATCCTGCCTTTATGGCTGCCATGGCACCTACATTTTGATTTTGGGGAGGAGGAAGTGAGTGGAAAGAGTGACTCTTTCAGATGATGGGCGGGGAACACTGAGGGAGAGCAAAACAGACAGGTGTGCCTGTGTCCGTATTTGTGTTTCATCCCTTAGCAAAGAAGCACTTTCGCTGCTCCCACCCACACCCCGGTGGTGTGGTGAAGTTGTCTCCAAAGGAATTTCAAACCTATCTGGAATTGGTTGTTTCTGAGCTTACTGGTAACGAAGATGAAGTTCTTGATACGGTGGTGGAGTTTCTGACCATGAGTGTGGCACGAACCCACATGGAACGCCTGCGAAGTTCTGCCAGGAGGAAGTGGCTGCACAATATCCAGCATGCAGCTGAGACCAGTGGGGCAAGCATGGATCCAGTGTACAAGGCAGTCTTTAAGGCACTTTCCCAGGTATGCATCAGTACCAGCTGCGTGAGTGACGCAGACTGTCTAGTGTGGATTATGGCTGACGCTGTCTTCAGCTACATTCACCACCAGTCCAGGTGGGTGTAACTTGATGTGGGAAGCTTCACTTACCCTCAGTATGCCTATCTGAAGATAGTGTAATCACTTGCTGTTCCGGAGACTCAGACATTAAATAGCTGAGGCTGTTGTAGGTCAGGGATGAGATGCAGAAGCTCTTGCCAGGTGCTATATCTATCAGGTGCCATCAGTGTCTCACGGTCATGATCACCTAATCACCTCAAGTTTTGGAAAATTTAATAAAATAAAATCCAGAAATGCATGTTCCTGGTTTTATGGTTTCTGAAAATAAATACGCATCATTCAGTTTTTGATGCATATGGAGAATTTATAATGTGAATGGCTTCACATTTGCTTCCAGGTGCAATTTAAGGTGTTAATATTGATCTTTAAAGGCTTATCTGATGACCCCTAGCTACATAATGGACCCTCTTCTCTTCCTATGCAGTGTGATGGCAGCTGATGCACTCTTGCTAGCTGTTCTTAGATTTAACTTCTCAAGGCTAGAGCCAGGATATCCTTGTGGGAAGGCTCTGGACTCTGGTATTTGCTTGCGTTTTTGGTCAGTCTGCCCCGGAGATGAAGTTCATTGGGCTTTTTGCTTAGGCATAGGTCATTAGGGGCAGATTGTATTTTTAGAAAAAAGTGGTTTCTGCTTAGCAGAAGCAGGAAACAAATCCATCCTCCCTGCCCGTCAGAATGCAGCTTTTGAGTTGATGGTACAGTGAACTGGCCCAGAACCCATTAGACAAGTGACAGCATGGACATCATTAATCATCTGGTGTAAGAGAAATAAAGTCATTGGCCTAGAATAGCATCCTGTGATAAATGAGATAAGCTGTAAGCACATGAAATAAGTGTAATGGCCAGTGGCTAATGCACAGATGTAACGTGAAACATTTGGTTGCTAGGATGCAGAAGCCCATGGGAATAACAAGAAGATCAGTGCGTATATTGCCCTTTTGGAACAGAACCAGCTTTCACCAGAGCGGGGAGAGGTTCTCCTGCGGTATGTGGCTTGCACCTCAGATGATGCCCCATACATCCTAAACCAGGCACTTTACAGGGACATGAAAGGAGTAAGGTAAGGAAACCTGCACAGAGCTGTTACCTTTTCTTAAGTCACTTGAATCATGGAATTTAGAGAGTACAGTGACTATGGAAAAGACAATCCCTCAGGGGCCAACACAGGATTTTATCCCTTATAAATCTGATTGTACTTTTTACCAGTAGTTCTCAACCAGAGGGTCCAGAGCCCTCTGGGGGGCTGTGAGCAGGTTTCAGGGGATCCACCAAGCAATGGCCGGCATTAAACTCATTAGGGCCCAGGGCAGAAAGCCAAAGTCCCGCTGCACGGGACTGCAGCCCAGGGCCCCAAGCCACACCATCCGGGGCTTAAGCCAAAGCTTTGCGGTGCCCTCTGTGGCATGTGGCCCCAGGCAATTGCCCTGCTTGCTACCCCCTAATGCCGGCCCTGGCTTTTATATGCAGAAAAACAGTTGTTGTGGCACAGCTGGGCCAGGGAGTTTTATAGCATGTTGGGGGGGGCTTCAGAAAGAGAAAAGTTGAGAACCCCTGCTTTATACAACCGCGTTTTAACTGTCCTAAGGGATCAGGCGCCCACTCCTTTACTTGGGGAGACTGTTCCACAGTCTAAGAAGTCTCATCCTTAAAGAAGATTTTGTATTATATTCAGCCTACAATTTCTTTTAAACTTCTTCCATTACTGCTATGTATACCCCCTTTCTATCACTACAGAGCACTTTCCACTCCCTTACACCCTTTAAGCTCTAGGAAACAATCATCATGCCTGCTTATCACTTATGTAAGTTCTACATATTTGTCTCTTTATCTCCTTCCTTATACATCATCCCCTCTATTACTATCATCACTATTACTCCCCTCTGAATCACCCCCCTTCATTTGTCTCTATTTAGTTACATTCTTTAGCTGATATTTTACAGAACTTTGAAGATGAAAAGTGCCATGTAAGTGCTAAATATTATTGTCATTATCTTTCTGGGATGCACGAGGTAGATCCAGTACTCTAGGTGTTGTTTTATCCGTGCCTGACAGGGCCGGAGCATCACCTTCCTACTCCAGTCCAGGATGCCTTAGCATAAAGAGCCCAAAACTGCACTGTGGGTTTGTTTGCTTTGTTGGTGCTATGTGGCATTGCACCCTCCTGTCTAATTGCTATCCACCATTTCCTGTGGGAGTCTTCAGGGCACTGCTGCTTTCAAATTTCCCTCTCTACATTGAACACCTGTGTTTGGATTATTTTACCCCCAGATGTATTGGAAATCCTCAGAGCTTTTCTAAAGACTTTCTCTGCCTACTTACCTTTCTCCTACAAACCTCCTCTTGCCCTCCCCATGGTATTCCTGTCCCTCAGCTTTGCAGCAGCAGAAGAGGGGAAGCCAGTCCATGTTCCAAGAGTTAAGTTCCATGGAAATATCCACTTCTGGAACTATGACCGGCCAGAACGGGAGAGGAGAGGCTCATTCCTGGTGCTGCCACTGCAGGATTCCCGACGGAGGGCCTTCGGGATTCTAGGACTTGACACCCTGCGGGACCAGTGTGAGCAAACCATCTTTCTAACCCACGAGATCAGTTTCTATCAGGTGGGCACAATGAGAAAAGCAGGGTCATTAGATGGTTCAAACAAGCAGTTTGGGACTGTGTGAACTTCACGTGCCTTGCTGTGAATGGGCAGCAGCTGTACAGTTAGAAAATGCACTGTAAATCCATTTTACTCTCTGGGATGAAAATGACACAAATAGACCAGTATTATCCCCATATCAGATATTTATGTAGAAGGCTTCGCCTCTAAATGTGAATGGTCAACTACAAAGAGATTTGTACAAAGTTCATACTTATTAGCAGTTATTTACTGAACACAGTGGTTGCGTGTTTTGAACATAAGAATGGATCAGACCAATGGTCCATCCAGCTCAGTATCCTGTCCAACAGCCGCCAGTGTCAGAGGGAATGAACAGAACAGGTCAATTTATCAAGTGAACCATCCTCTGTTGTCCAGTCCCAGCTTCTGGCAGTCAGAGGTTTAAGGCCCCCCAGGGCATGGGGTTGCATCCCTGACCATCTTGGTCAATAGCCATTGATGAAATTCTCCTTCATGAACTTAGCTACATACTTGTGTCATGAAACTGTTCACTTTATACTTTCTGGACTAATTGCAAACCACTGCACTTCAGGTTCCTTTACCAGTGTTTCCAAATATCCAGATGTTTTAGGCTGGATAAGGGAAAAAATCTTCTTCTCTACAGTCCCGTAAAACTTTCAGTATAATTTCTTCATGTGTTTCTACTTTGCCGGTTGATAATGATTCCAATTAGTGGAAGTCAAGCTGGAGATAGTATCAGCAGCCAGGTACTATAGCAATGGGCGCAATAGAAACAGAATCTGGAAAATCTCAGTGGATGTTAAGATACAATGGGAAGAAAAGGAACTTTACAGAGATACACAGTCAACCAAAAATGATAGCTGGTACACAGCCTAGCCCCTGTGCATGCATCACTTATTCCTTAGTTTTCTCTGTTTGATATTTTTGCTTTACTTTAATCCCCCCCCTCCACCACCCCCTCCCTTTTTATTTACCTGCCCAGAATGCTAGTAGAGAACTGCTGTTGGAACCGGACTCATTGTAGTTACCCCTCTTGGCCAGGAGGGAGCACAATATGCCAGCACTGGGAGGCAAGTCCTCCCTTCTCAGAGACCACGTTCTCCAATCATTCAGCGCTCCAGTACTGGCCTGGGCCCCTGAACTCTGGAGTCCCCTTGACAATGGCAATCACAGGCTAGCTTTATATTCTTAGAGATTCTCTCCTTTAAAAGAAATTTTTATAGACTAACATTTTACTAATTTTTTTTTGCTTAATTTGCTATGAAAACGTCCCCGACTTTATCTCCAATCATTTAGAGGGTTCTGTTTCCATAGGGGGTTTCCCGCATATTCAGCAAAGCCTACCACCATGTCCGCACACTGGAAAACATATTGCAGGTTGCATTCACTGCTGTGGGTTGGCTCTGCACTAGGGCACCCACCATCCGCAACATCACTACGTACCTGGTAGAGCCTGGCAAAGATAAGGTATGCCTAGTCCTTTCACGTTAGTCTCAGACCACTGCACAGAAGAGACCTCTTGATATAATAGTGATATATTGAGCTAGTGCAGTTTAGCAGGGATCAACCATTGTTAGCTCAGTTTGGTTCTCAACCAAGATTAATCCTGCCACAGATTCTAGTACCTGATACAAGATTCTGTGGGGGAAAAGGGCAGGAAGGTTCCTTCTCTAGGGGATGCCACTTTTCATTCTTGCTGTCCCTTAAAGTGATCTTCCTTCAACCAAGAAAGGCTGGTTGGGATTCCCTTCAGTTCCTGCATTAAAATCAGCAGCACCCCCCTCAGTAAGCTTCTCCTATGAGCTAAAGGTACTGGACCTTTAGTACTCCTGGCTCCTACCAGCCAATAGAGCAAGACACCAGACTCAGTACTGCATGCAGAGCGGCCTGTGGAAGTATAGAACAATAACCACATGGTTACCTTGCTAGCCCACTCAGCAGTTGTCTGCCAAATCAGTCCTAAAAGGGAACTGCTCTACTGTGGAGGAAAAAACCAGCCAAGATTATGGTATGGAAAGGGAAAATGGTTAATGTTCTGGCTCTTCATCCTGAAACAACATCAGCAGGCAAAATGTAAATACAAATCAGGAGGCAGACTGCTCGCAATTAGCTAGCATGTATGGGCAGCCCACTCGCCTGTAGTTCATATTCCAATTACGCAGCAGGCACTGAGACACTGGGATGCTTGTCAGCTTACCTCAAACTGAATTAGGTAGATAAAAAGCAAGAGGATGAAATGTTTGGGACTGAGCTTGTGTTATGGTCGCTGCTGCAGCCACAGCTCAGCTGCTTCCCTGTGATAAACAGGTTTCCCACTGGCAACTTATTTTTCATTCCTGGCTTTACATTTTCATCTTGTTGGCTGCCCATATGTCATATTATTTGCTTCCTAAAGATGGCTGTGTGCTTTCACATGAGCGCTGTGTCTATGGAAGCTATTGTACCATGGGAACTGAAGTGAAAATGAACTGTCCATAGGTAGCCCCCTCACTAGGCTGAGGCTCATCCACCTGTTGGCATCCTTCAGGACTGGAGCACGGGGATAAGTTTAATTAGGCCAGTCGAAGGAAGATGTTGTACATATCTGTGGTGCACGGTGAGTGCTAGAATCTGGGGCTGTCGGGACAAAACCACACCTGGTTAGAAGCTGTCCTTAAATCATCCCACTGAGGGTGAATGTGAGTGAGAGCTCTCCCCTAAGAAGCAAGCAGTGGTTCTTTCTCTAAGCTTCAAAGTGGATGTTCGTTTCCTGAATGCAACAAAAGCACCCTTTCCTCTTTTCAAGACAGGCGACTACGTTTTGCATGAGATGATGACTACAGGTCACTCTGGGCACATGGAAATCCACTCCCCTCCCACTGTTCTCCGCAGGAGAGAAAATATCTTCAGGTGGGTTTGAGACTCTTCTGCCATCTGCAGGAATTTACAATAGTCATCCACGCCTATGCTGTAACACATGCCAAGAGCACTCAGCAGAGGTGAGCCTTGCTGCTGCATTCTTCTCTTGGCTACTGTCACATGCAGGAGGCTGGCTGCTGGATAGAAGATTAGGCTGATAGGTTAAGTCCATTTGTAATGTCCGGCCTACCGCTGGCAGAATATGCATACACTTTGTATACAGTCTGTGGGAGTGGTGTCTATCTGTCTATCACATGCTCTCTCCCATGGTATCTGGTGTGTGTGTGTGTGTGTGTGTGGTAATAAATTATCCAGGGTTAGGAATCTTTTCTTTGGGCTAGATCCTGTAAACATTCAACACCAAGCATAATGCATACTCATATGAGTAGTTCCATATACTTCAAGAAAGCACGGTGTCTAGTAGTGACTGTTTACAGGGCAAGGCCCCATATCTTGAGCATTCTGTTCTTTAAATTAATGTATCTTTTTTCCTGGTTCTGTTATCCTCATCTCCTCTGAAACATCCTACTGTGTAGTTATTGCCTTCAACTGCCAAGGTCCTCACAGGCTTAGCTATTACATACATCTTCCCTTGCTGCTGAACTTAGTCAAGAAGTTACTTGCTGTTCCAGCAGATGTTTTTACTTTTTGTGAAACTCCACGGAGCAAATGTCAACATCACTCTGAACCGGAAACTGTGTTTGCAGCAAGAACACAACACTAACTTAGTGTTTGTTTAAACCCATACGATTCTCAATACTAGATGAGGATGAGCAGGGTTGTGCTCCAAAGTGCTATTTCTATCCTTCCAATATGGCTGGAATGCTGTCTGTATCTGCCTGCTTGTAGGCCACAGGGAAGAAAGCAGCTGTTTTAGTAATATAAAAATTCCTTCCCTTCAACAGCAAGGTATGTATGGTCCTTCACTGCAAATGCTGCAGTAGTTGCCAAAAAGGCTGGAGTTGTACAGTTTATGATCTTGTCCTCATTCTACTGTCATTTCAGAGATTACCTCTTCAAGTGCACAGACAGTTCCGAGGTCATTAGCACCTTTGCCTATGGAGAGCCTCACATTGCAGTTCCACTCCGTGAGCCAACAGGACGGGCCTTTGGGGTGTTTGATCTCAGCCCTGCACATTACCACGGGTTACCACCTCATGAGCACAAAGACCTGCAGATAATGCTGAAGACGGCCCAGGCAGCTTGCTCCGAGATACTGAAAGAGTCTTCAGGGGAAACAGACCCAATCTATGTCCTAGGTACTGTGCGTGCAGGGCCAGTACGGTTTCTTTGGCTGATATTAGGAATCTCAGTAAAATTAAAGCCAAGACAGCACTCAGACAAGTACAAAAATACGAATAAAAACATACTTCAGTCATTTAAACCAAGTTTAAGTGAACCCCAAATCTCAGCAGACTCTGGGGAAAACAGCAAGGGAGGAAGAATGTTTCAGAGGCTCCGGCCCAGCTCCTCACAGATATTTATTCGTATTGAGTTAGGTGGATCTAATACCTTTGAGGGTCTGGGCCTGTGTGTTCTTCAGGGTTGTTCAGAATGGAACCCAGATCATGAGCTTTGCCTCCCTTCCCCGATCCATATACATTTTGAAAACACTGACAGACTCCTGGGCTGTTCGTAAACAGACCATTTGTGAATACTATCTGTATTAGAACTGGAAGGGAAAGTTAATCATAAGGAGGGCAGACCCCTGCATTCAAACCTTACATCTTCAGTAGCAGGTGTTTCTGAGCCTCTTCTTGAAAGGTTGGCTTGTGATTCCAGTTGCAGAGCACGTTGCGGATTCAAGGCGCGCACAGATTCTCTTCCATCGGCTCATGCTGCAGGACTTGCGTGAGTGTACCCAGAAACTCGATCCCGAGTCCTTTGCCGACATAAAGCGCTACGCAGAGCCTCCAGCCTTGGTGCATAACATACTAAAGGGTGTGCTGCTTCTTTTCTACCCAGAGTGGGTAGGTTCGGAGAAGATTGCGAACTGGAGTCATTGTGTACTGGTGAGATATCAAGTTCTTGAGCCACTCTCTGTTTAGGCAAACAACCCAAAAAGACACAATGGGACTTGTCAAGGGTGATATGAGAAAGAGATATGCTCCTGGAGATATGAGCAGTGGGGAGGCAGTGGGCCTAAGGGGTTAACAGGCCAGATTTCATAAAGAGTGGAGAATGGAAAAGAGTGGAGAATCTATATATCTATATATCACTATGAATCTATAAGATATATCTATGCCTAAGTAGTAGATAAACAAGGAGAAAATATCCATTTCTTACCAAGTTCCATGAACGAACAGCAACATTAATTTACCATGAATATCTTTAAAATGTAATATGGAATGTGATTTGCTATAAAACTTCAACAGATTCTACAAAAAAAAAAATCTGATTTCAGTGTGCCTTCTGCCCTCCTTTGTACTCCTTGTCACAGCCCTCTTCCCTCTGTTTCTTTCCAGTTCCTCATATTCCAGTCCCTTGTCATAACCAACTGGCAATTTAGACTTCCTTGTTTGTTTCAATATTAATAAAGTCCCATAGTAAACATAATTCAAGGAGATAAATTACAAGCCTGGACAGCAGAACTGGGAATGATGATTTCTGTTTCTACAGGGTTTTAGAGAGGTGTTATATATAGCAAAGGTGTCAGTGTAAAATACAAATCTAATGTATATCTCTCAGTATAAATAAACACTCACAGAGAATACGGTTGAATAAACAGATATAGCATTACAGTCAATTTACTATTATATTGGAAGGAAATTTTATCATATTAAGAACCACTGGAAGACTTATAGGTCCCCTCATCCCTTTGCTCCTCGTACCTCACTCACCTGCCCTCCCACCCTTCAATTTTTCAGTCTTCCCAGCCTCCTGCCATCATACCTCCACTCCCTTCTGCCTCTCCATCTCCATCAGTGTTCCCACAAACTTCACACCAGTTTGGCTTGACTACCTTTAGTAACTTTGTAACCTTTTACTGTTTTTCCTGACCACCCTGTGATTCTATTCTTTGCATTGCAGAAACTTGATGGTGATTTGATTCAAAAGATTTGCTGCTTTGACCCAACTGCCACGAATGGGCAGGTTCAGACAGGGCTGCTGGCTAACTCTATCAAAGGTATATATCAAAAACGAATTCTGGGGTCACATGCTGCATCTAAGTATTGTCTCAATGAACTCTCAGCTGCATTTTTGGTCCCCCAACTATTTAAACTACACACAAAGCATTCTAAACTTCTGTGGAATCTTTTTTGATGAATAAGAAAGACAGCCCTGCTAAGTATGATATCAAAACTCACAGCCCCAAGAGATGGCAGCCGATCTGCTTTGAAATGGGTTCCGTCACCACATGTCGGAGAACAAAAGTTACTTTGATGAGTAAACTCTTTTTCTGTACATTTCAGGCTGCTCTGACTTATACCAGGGACCTGACCCAGGTCAGAACAGCCGCACGATTGGGGGACCACAAAATGGCTAATCACCATCTTTGTAAACAGCAGCCCACAGATGCACCAAGTGCTTGCTGGTTGCAAGTAAGGATCTGGGCCTCAGTCCGTCTCTCTCTCTCTCTCTCTCCTCATGAGGATGAGCTTTCCAGGGTGGTAGGACGTGGAAGAGGCTGTTATAATTCTGAACATTTATAACAGGAACACGCAGTTTTCCTATTGACTTGTGTTTAGATTTTCACAACAACATCTTTTTATATTACGCGCCCCCCCGCCCAAATACTCTTTCATTTGTTTAAAGAACAAACTGTCCTTTGCTGAGTTGATGCTAGATGGAGGGTCTATTAAAATCAGATGAGCGGTTGGCACTCACTAATTAAACTTGGCTTATTTATTGATACTACCTTGACACGTACCTTTTTATAGATGTAGCCTAGGCATGAACAGTAAACATTTAACCAGGCCTGGCTCCTTCCCTTCTGATATTAAACTAATTTATTGCAGCAACAAGAGCAGCCCCAGGCAGCCCCTCTTTCCCCACAATTCAAGCCCTGGATGTAGATGGAGAGAATATAGTTCTACATTTGTAAAAGACAAGCTGCTGCTATTCTACAAAGGAACAGTTACGTGGCATGTAACCTATTCTGGGACTCAAACCAATTAGGATTTAGGAACTGAGGAGACAAATCAGTGGTCTAAATGCAAATACCACTAACAGTCATATGTATCAATTTCAAAATGTATTACAACATTCACATAGATACACGTTCCTGTGTTTTCCTCACATGCGCCACACACCTGTACTGTAATATAATATGAAGCACTTAACTGCCTACACCATGTACCAGTAAAGCACCAGAGGGTGGTAGAATAAAACTTCTCCATCGTATATACATCAGAATTAGTCCAGGTCCCTTTAATGCTGTGCACCTACTAGTTACCTTTAATTGGTACATATCAAAATAGCTGAAAAGGGCAACTAAACTTCAACCTCAGAATCTGAACATGGAAAAAACACTTTGCTTTTCTCATCTTTACTAGCATTTTAATGTCAAATGTCTAGTATTAAAGCCTAGCACAGCACCTAGCACAAATCCTATCACAATACAAGTAAACAGTAAAAGATGGAATTGATTTATACATAATTGATTTATTAAGTTGAAACCTCCCATTACAACAAACCAGATTACAGAGTAACAGCTGTCACGTTTAATTACATTTTTTTATTAAAGCAGAATCTATAAAACATACAACTAGTCCATAAAAAATAAAATCAGGGTGCCATGGAAGAGACTTTCTGAAAGCATCTAACTGATTTCTTTATGGATTCATACGGACGTTCTAGAGGAACTTCCACACCCTTATTTAAAATCAGTACAACCAGTTAATCCGTTTCAGAGCAGGATGAACTAAAACAAGTCAGGACAAAATTCGACCAATGTCTGCCTTCTAAAGCAACCTGATGAACAGCAAGGACACATCTGATCTCCCTCACAACTTAGGTCAGGGTAGTCATTATTTTTTGTCAAGGTCCAAGTTTCTTGGTCAAGGTATAGTCAAAGGCCAGACTCCAGAGAAAATAATAATAAGTAAATAAAAAGATTTTGGGGTCTGTTCAAAAGCATCTGGCAGTCCGGATTTGGTCCACAGTCCACCTATTGACTACCCCTGACTTATGTGCAGCAGAGATTTGTATAACTCGCCAAAGTGACCACGAACAGAAATAAAAGGACAGGACTATAGGACACAGAACTGGAAGGAACCTCCGGGGTCATCAAGTCCAGTCCCCTGCTATTGCAGGCAATCCAGGACAGCAATAATTATCCCTGGTTGGTACATAATTCAGATTTCACAAATGGAAAATAATTAGGAAGAATCATGGCATCAAGTTGAAAGAATGTATGCATACTAACAATTCCACAAGAACTAAATAGCACTGGGAAGGAAAGGATCTTGTCTGGCTCATCCCGGCTTGAATCACTGAGGATGTGGCAGACAGGCTTAAAAGGCAGCAAACATGTCTGAGAACAAAACTGTGCTATAGAGACTAACTAGGTTATAGCATGGCGTGGGTAGCATGGGTCTCAGAAAAAAATAAACGCTGCTCAGAGAAACCAGGCTAGACTGTGTTGGCTACAACCACATCTAAACATGATGGTAGCTTCTATAGCTCATTTATGATCTTAGTGAGAGTTGAGCCAGAGAGAATAAGTCACCTTCCTACAGCTCCTCTAAGAACAACTATCAAAGGAATTTAATATATAATATCAAATATTTGTATTTACCCTTTAACAGGTCTTTCTACCTGCCTCTGCCATGCTATGTTATTACCTTGTCTTTGGGTCAATGCACAGTTGGATGCATGCACAACACACAAGTGTATTATTTTCTTTGGTTCAACCATGCACATGTTAAAAGGACCTTTTAAAACTCAATGGGCCAAGTTCAGCTCAGGTGAAACTCAGATGATTTGCCCTACTGAACCCAGACCTGAATTTTCCAGCACATTTAAAGGGCTGATTCATTCCAACCATCCAAACTGAAAGACATGCAAACACATCTAACAGCACAAGAATAAACTTTGCTGTCTAATCGTCAAACAAGGTGAGTGAGATATCTTTTATTGGACCAACATTTGTTGGTGAGAGAGACAAAGAAGAGCTCTTTGTGACTCAAAAGCTTGTCTCTTTCACCAGCAGAAGTTGGTCCAATAAAAGATATTACCTCACCCACCTTGTCTCTCTAATATCCTGGGATGGAGGAGGCTACAACTACACTGCACAGAATACTCAGACAGTAACGCGAGAGGGTTTGTTTGCTCCCAGCAGGTGTCAGCATTCTAACATACCAATCGTGAATGCTGCTTGTCTCATTTTAAAAAATCTATAGCATTTGTAAACCAAATTCAGTGGATTGAAAAGGCAAATTACTACCTTATAAACAGCCATGGATTAATATTCCATGGCTGTTTATAAAGTAGTAATTTGCCTTTGTTTCTATTGCAGAAAAGCTATGTTGGGCAATCAAATATGCAGCAGTGGAGGATGGTTACTAATTCTCATCCAGCTAGAAAGTATGGTTGTAGTTCAAGTCTTAAAGTAGGAACTTCCTGGGGCAGTTTGACTCTTGGGATGCTCACTTTGGATTTCTTCTGTAAGTGAAAAACGCTAGGTCATGATTCTGCATCAGAATCTGCTAGTATGGGACCCCTGAGCTTGTGCAATATTCCACTAACTTTTGGACTCCACATGGGTACAGGGATCTATGCTAGCGGGTCATGCTAGAGCACTGGCCCTAGTTTTGAAATGGACTTCTGTGTTATGATTTTGTTTGTTTTAGGTATACCTAGAGAAGAGGTGTGGAAGCATAACTCAGTTCCAGCTGAATACCTGTACAACTGGGCACTTACCTGTCTAACACTAATAGAGCTCACGAAGGAACTACAGCATACACAAGATTCACCTTTAGCATCTCTGACTCCAAGACCCAG
The DNA here is from genome assembly GCF_015237465.2 of Chelonia mydas. Lineage (NCBI taxonomy): Eukaryota > Metazoa > Chordata > Testudines > Cheloniidae > Chelonia > Chelonia mydas. The sequence goes on from NC_051257.2 coordinate 2,591,883, forward strand.
TCTGATTGCATATAAGTCAACAGAAGTTTTGCTGTCCTCTAACCCTAGTGATTCTATTATTTAATGTTACTTTTAAATGTTTGGCTTTATGTTTGCTATTCATAGCTAATAAACATAAGTTGCTTACCAGGTGTAGAAAATCATTAGGAATATCTAAGTAATTCATTTAGAAATGTTAAAAGGAACAATTCTGATAACATAGGTGGGTCATTCTAAACTCAAGAGACTTGACTGAAGAGAATACTATTCGGTTTTCATTTAATTTTGACGAGAAGAGGATTAAGCAAGAGGGAAAATATAACTTGTATGTCTAGCACATTACATGATTCATAAACGATAACAGAAAAAGCCCTTCCGAATTGAATTGTGTATTTAGCAAAGATTCATTTTCCTAGTGACATTTTCAAAGTCACTTTAAGCCTAGAAAGGATTATTGAAGAGCATGCTTTTAGTTCTCCCAGTGGGCAGTACACTTATTCTGGAAAATCCCTCTAGTTTTAATGTGACAGTTTTCTTATTGGGTTAAAGCTTGTTTACAGCAAACTTTACTGCTCTGTTGCAAGATTCCATCTTTGCAATAAAGTATCTTTTGGCAGAATCAGTTTTTTAATAAAATGTTGGGAAATTAAACTTCTTTTTCTTTATTTAGTTGACAAAGTGTGATGTCTACCAAATACTTTCTAATTTGAGATTGCAGGTTGCTTTTAACCTCCCCATATAAAATGATGGTGATTATCTGATAGCTGCTTCTAAATGGCAAGTGGGTTTCATATTTTGGTTGGGGGAAAGGCTTTTCAGGTCACTTACAGTGATATTTCTAGGAACAATGTCTTTACAGATATTATACTGATAGCCACAAGCACTTGTCCCTTCAGAAGATGCTCACAAACAATTCATTGTGAATACAAATTACTTACTAAGCTTTATGAATGGAACAAAAAAGGTAGGGTGCTTATAGATTACATGGTTTGTTTCAGTGAGTCAAAGTAACACACCGGGGCTTTGTCTAGTTCAGGGTCCCCACCTGGCAGGGGCGATAGCAGGATCAGGAAGGTGGTTTTCCCGGGGGGGGGCTCACCCACTGCCCTGCGGGTGCGCTGACCCCGGCGATTTCCCCAAAGGCGGGAAACTCGACTGCATCATTTGTGGTAGTGGTGTGCTGCTTTTGTTTCACCTTGTCAGGTAACTGACCCCAGCGAAGCGCCCAGCTACAGGTGCGGCTCTGCACTGGCGCCCGCTGGCAGCCGGCGGGGCTGAGAGATGATCGGGTGACAGAAGCTGGGAGCCCCGGCACTTGCGGCTGCCCGAGGCGAAGCATCGCCTGGGGAGAGCCCGCGGCCCGCCGCCTCACACCAGGAGTCCTGCGTTGCCGAGCGATCCGTTCGCCCCCCAGACAGCATCTCGCCGCGTTTTACTGCGCCGGCCGGGCCGCTTCCGTCCCCCGGAGACGCGGGTTCAGGGCCCGTACGCCCCGTACGCCCCGAGCCGCCCCCGCCCTGCGGCGGGGCAGGGAAACGCCCCCAAGGGCGAACGCCCCTTTGGCGCGGGGGGGACCCGTTTTGCATCGCTCGAAGCGGCTTCCAAAAATGCCCCCCCGCGCGGCCGCTCACGGGCCCCCGCGTTCACCGGCAGGGACCCTCGGGCGCGCCCCGTCTGAGCCCGGCCGAGCTTCCCGCCGCACCCTGGAGGGCTGAATACCTCCTGCCCCCCCTCCCCGCCGCGCGCGGATATCGGCCCCCCCCGGCCGTCTGCCCCCCCGCGCGCGAATATCAGCCCCCCCCGGCCCCGCCGTCCGCCTGCGGCGCGAGGCGGGACCGGCGCCGAGCGGGAGGCGGCGGTGCCCGGATGCAGCAGCGCAGCGCGCCCGACCCCAAGATGGCGGCGCCGAGCAAGCAGTGAGCGGGGCCCGGGCGCGTCGGGGGGCCCCGTGAGAGACTCTGGGGACGGGAGAAGCGCCTGGGGGGCTCAGGGGGTGACGGCGTGCGGGAGGGCAGTGGGGGACTGCGGGGAGAGGCCCATGGGGGCCTGGGAGGTGATGGGGCTGAGGGGGTGGTGCCATGGGGGAGGGCAGTGGGGGAGAGGCCCCTGGGGGCATGGGGGAGATGATCCCATGGGGGGGGCAGTGAAGGGGAGGTTGGGGAGAGACCCCATTAGGGGCCTGGGAGGTTATGGGGTTGAGGGGGTGGTGCCATGGGGGAGGGCAGTGGGGGAGAGGCCCCTGGGGGCATGGGGGAGATGATGCCATGGGGGAGGGCAGTGAAGGGGAGGTTGGGGGAGAGGCCCTGGGTGGGAGGCCCATGAGGTCAAAGGGAATGGGGTTGAGATGAGGGGACATGAGGGCCAGTTGGGGGGATGACAATGTGGGGGAGTGGCTTTGGGGATATAGGGTCCTGTGTGTGGTAGGCTGAGAGGATAGGGCCCCAGGGGGACATGAAGGGGGGTCACCAGGGCCTGGGATTGGCAGGAAGTCTGGGGGCCTGTTGGGGAAGGAGATAGGGTGATACTGTTGGGGGCAGGGGGTGGGATGGTGAGAGTAGATGAGGACATGGGGCAGATGCTGGGGATGTGGGGCAGCTCTTGAAAACACCACCTGTGGGCAGTGGGGTTACTCACGTGGGCCCCTGCAAAACAGTGTGGAGGATCAAGGCATGCTCAGAAACAATCTTCACCTGGGGCTGTATGATAAGCAGAAGACTTACAAATCACTTCGTTTTGTTTTATTCAGTCTGGGCTCTAGGGTCTCAGGGCTGCAACTTTGGAGAGGGCAAACATTGCAAGTGAATGTTTGTTTGTTTTAAAAGCAACTGTTTATCCTGGAAGCTTCTCGCACCAAATTAATAGAACTATATCATTGGGTCTAGAGCTAGTAAAAGTTTGTTTTTCCCAAATCTAATTTTGGGGTCAAATTTATTATTGTTTACTTCCTGTACAACTCACAAAGCCTTTCCAAACAGGAAAGAAGACATGTTCCCTGCCCCTAGGAGCTCTTAGGCCTGGTCTACACTTAAAAATTAGATCAACCTAGCTACATCGCTCAAGGCAGATAGCCTGTCTCCCTACCCACCTCTACTGCACTCATCACCTTCCAGTAGTGCCTTAAGTGGCATGACTAACATCTGTCACATGTAGTTCCTTCTCTCTCATCCTGCTGGGGGCAGGGAGGGGAATTGTGTGTGCAGTGGAGTGTTTTGTATTGGTGTGTTTTTTGTTTCTAATGTACCTGTTGTTCTGTGTGTATATACAAGAGGGCCAGTCAAAGAGTGGAAGTGGTGAGGTTTGGGATTGTCCTTAGTTCCTGTGAGAGTTTGTTCCACAGTCCAGTACCAGCCCCCTGAGAAAGCTCTTGTTTCTTGCACCATAGAGTTCATTTGTGCATGGGAGCAGAGTTGTCAACTACAGACTTAATTCTGGATCTTCAGGTCCTGGTGTACTTCTGCAGTACAAGTAATAAATAATAATAGGTGATCTTTTAGATGGCCTGGGCCCAAGCCTCTGCATGCCTTGAAAATAGTATTGAGAGCTTGAACTTGACTTGATATTCTATAGCAGTGGCTCTCAACCTTTCCAGACTACTGTACCCCTTTCAGGAGTCTGATTTGTCCTGCATACCTCCAGGTTTCACCTTACTTAAAAACTACTTGCTTACAAAATCCGACCTAAAAATACAAAAGTGTCTCAGCACACTATTACTGAAAAATGACTGACTTTCTCATTTTTACCATATAATTATAAAATAAAACAACTGAAATATAAATATTGTACTTACATTTCAGTGTATAGTATATAGAGCAGTATAAACAAGTCATTGTACGATATTTTAGTTTGTACTGACTTTGCTAGCTCTTTTTATGTAGCGTGTTGTAAAAGTAGGCAGATATGTAGATGAGTTGATGTACTTCCTGAAAGACCACTGTGTACCCTGAGGGTACGCATACCCTTGGTTAAGAACCACTTTTCTACAGGAACCCTCTGTAGGGAGCAGCTACAGGTTTGATGTGCTCACAGTATCCTGTGTTGGTGAGAGAATGCTGCTGAATGTTTCGTACTAACAGACCTTCCCAAAAGAGTAGAACTAATCTCTTAAGAAAGACAAATGTTTATTTATAGGCTTGGCAGAATTTGATTTTTTTTATATAATTTCAATGAATAATATCGATTTTATTTTTAAATATTTTTTCAATTTTTATCAATTTAAATTTTCACAGTTGTGTAAAATTATGGGACATTAGATAACGGGAGGCAGACAATAATTATTTAATGACAGTAGATGTTGAGATTTCAAAAAGTTAAAACATTATAACCATTAAAACACAAATTGTTAATATCACATCAAAATATACAAAGTAAATATCCTTAAATCAAACTCAAGTAAGAAAAATGCTGCTTGTGAATTTATTAATCTGTTCATTTTGATTATTGGTGGAAATTATTTTTCGAGGTGTGCGTGTGTATGAGATTATGCCCGTGTTTAATCCTTTGCAGAATAAAGAGCCCGAACTAGTTTCTTCTTATGGTAGAAATGGGCTTTCAGGAGGGATTTAAGTGAGAGGGTACTGGCTTTGTGGACCAGCTCTGGAAGGGCATTGACTGGAGAGTGGGTGGCATGGGAAAAAGCTTAAAGACCGCTGTAGGAGAAGCGTATGAATGGGTGACATGGTCGGCTACATTGTACCAAATGTCCTAAATTATGCCCAATAACTGTGGCACTGATGCTGATTTTGCTAGTGTGCTATTTTCTGTTTTTAAAATTGGGTGGTTGTTTTCTTTGTCGTGGAATATAATACATATATTACCGTATTATTGTCAGTAATACTAAAAGGGTGATTTCTAACCTTTTTCTCCAGATATGGGCTTATTTTGCCCAAGAAAGCATTGCAGAAAACTCTGATGTTGAAGAAACATTCAGTCTTTGCAGATGACTCTGATGAGGAGGTTAGTTATCAATAATTTTCTCCACAGTAACACTGAAATGTACATTTCATTCTGCTGCTTTTCAGTACGTTAAATGGAGGATTACTTTGAGCTGAATATCGATTGGGAACATTTTATAGGCAGATGCCTGCTAATAACAAAAGAAGTCCAAATTCAATATACATTTCATTTCCAAAAATGCCTTTTTGAGTAGCATGATCTAGTGGTGAAAGCAAAGATCTGGGCCTGGGGAGCTCTGAGTTCTTTCCTTGATTCTGCCGCTAATTTGTGTGATCTTGAGCAAAGTACTTAACTTCTCTGTAGGCAAATGGTTCTTTGAAATAGATTTTTGCTATTCTGGAACTGTTATGTCCAGAACTCAAAAGACCTTTAACAGCTCATTTCTTCAGCTTGTCTCTATAATTAAAATAAGTCTACACTAATGCTTCTAAAAGTGTGTAGTCTGGGGTATTTCTGAAGAACATGGTGCAGTTTAAAGTTCAGAGTTCTGTACTGTTTTAAGGGGGTACATTTTGTTTTAGGTATTTTTGAAATACAAATCAGTGCTCTAATAGCCTGATCAAACTTCATTTGAAGTCCTATCTGAATCTTAATGAAAACAGTGCAAAATTAACCCTGATGTGTATGAAAACTCTCTTATTTTAACACAATAGGTAAGAAATAGTCAGAGTTGTTCACCTGAGAGTTGTCTGGTTATGCCATATGCATTTGAAGTTACTTTGTATAGTGTGAAAAGGAGTATAATTTATCGCAGGTTTATCACTTGTGAGTTATGAGTCTATACAGGTAAAATTACACTATATCCCTATGTTTGTAGCTCTGTCTGACATGTTCTATTCCATAGACTTGTTTGGTGGCTGGGTGAGCAAGTTGAACATATTATTCATGTGGACAAAATAAAAGATGAAATGTCTCGTAAGTCTCAGGAACAGAATGAAGTAACTGCACTAGTCAGATATTTTTGTAAACAGATTGGATTAAACACAAGGATGAATTATTGTTCATCCTTAAAATTTTACAAAAAAAGGTCCCAACCCTGTAAACACTTACTCACACGCTTAAGTTTACTTATGTGAGTAGTCTGATTTAATTTAGTGGTGCTACTTGTGAGAGTAAAGTTAAGTACATGTTTGCAGGATCTGGGCCAAACGTCACAAAGATTCTTTGACAGCCTATTTTTGTTAAGCATTCACAAAAATTGAGTTCATAATTGGCATGGAGCATAATTAGGAAGTGAAATGATCTTCTAGAAATCTAAACTTCGTAGAGTTTAAAGAATTCCTGCTTTGTCAGTAGTTGATTGGGATATGGAAGAATGCCATATACTTTTTGTATTTCTTTTCCTTGATGATGCAATTTGATTTCTGGATGATGACTTCCATGACATTTCAAGTAGAGCATTAGGACAGTGTACAATACTGCTAGTACATGACTTACCTAAACATGTACTCTGGTTCTTCTTCGAGTGCTTGCTCGTATCAGTTCCAGTTAGGTGTGCGCGCGCTGCATGCACGGCTGTCGGAAGGTTTTCTGTAGCAGCCACCCGTCGGGCCGGCTGTGGAGCCACCTGGAATGATGCCGATATGGCGCTTTATATACGACCCTGCCGGCCCGACCCCCCCTTCAGTTCCTTCTTACTGCCAGTGATGGTTGTTGGAACAGTGGTTTCTTGTTCTCCAGTTGTCCACTACTCCCTAGCTATCTTACTTATCTCTGTATATAGTTATCCATTGTTAGTTAATTGTTAGTCATAATCTCTAGTGTTAAGTATAGTTTATAGCAGTTGAGGGTTTTCCCCTTCAATGAGTGTCCTATGGGGTGTGCCGTCCCAGGGCTTCAAACCTTGTAGCTCTTGCGGCAAGCCTATGCCCACGGCAATCCGCACAACTCCTGTCTTCGGTGCCTGGGAGAGGCCCACCAGGCAGACAAGTGTAAAATTTGCAAGGCGTTTAAATCCCGAACCAGAAAGGAGAGGGACACTTGCCTGAAATAACTCCACATGGAGTCTGCTCTCCGTCCGCCACAAGACTTGGGCCCGAGCGCCTCGATGAAGAGTGCTCCTCCAGCGGTGCCGTCTACAGCACTGCAAAAGGACTCGGCACGCCCTCCTCGGGGCTGGTGATCTCCCGGGGCCCAGAAGCGCTCCCCCCGGCACTGCTCCCCCTCCCTGGCCGCCTGTAAAAAGCAGGCCATGGGAGGACTTCCTCAGAGGCTTGAAGCAGATGCCGCAGCCCCAGCAGGACACCCATAAGACTGACAGACCCTCCAGTAGGCCTCAGCCCGCATGGGCGCTCGGTCCCCCAGGCAGCCCCACACCACCAGACCCCCTGCAGCTGCAGGTGGAGGAGGTCACGCTGACCTCCACTTCGGACACTTTTGAGGCCTCTAGAGGGCTTATTGAGATGACTGCGCCTGTGTCCCCGATCTCAAGGCCTCCACCAGCTCAAGCCCCGGTACCGTCAAGGGGCAAACCGGCAATGTTTGGGCCATCTGCCCCCAGACCAGCATCACCGCGCCGGCCTGAGTCCCGGCGCCGTTCTGAGTCCCAGCACCGCACGTATGCTACGCGCCAGTCTGACTCGCGGCACTGGTCTTGCAGCCCCGATCCTCGGAGCTGTTCCCCGCTCTAGGTGGTCATCAGCTGATAGGTTGTGGTCCCGCTCGAGGTCTAGGTCATGGTCTGAGACCTCGCGGCACTGCTCAGACCATCCTCGTTCCGTGTACCGCTCTCCATTGCAGCACCGCACCTCTCCAAGTTGCCGATCGCGGCGCAGATCTCCGGCACGGCAACGGTCGTGGTCGCTCTCTCAACGCCGCTTCCCATTGAGGCAAGGTCCAACTTCTTGGCACCTGTCGACCTCACGGTACCGCTCTCCACAACGGCACTGGTTGCCGCCTAGATCTCGCTATTCGTTGCGGTACCCATCCCACCAGTTGCGGGACACGGAGGTTTCCTTGATGCACTCGAGCACCGCCCCTCCTTGACTGTCCCGCTCCCAATCTCCCTCCCTTAGGTGGAAATGGCTATACACAAAAAGTAAATAAACTACAAATAGTTATTTCCCCTCTCTGATCCCATTTAATTCACAGTACTAGTTTTCACATTTTCGGATAGCAGTGTGTTTTGCTTTGTTTTTTTTAATGGATCCATATCCCTTTAACGTTTCAGGAGGATAGATTATTGCATTTTCTTTTACCTTTACCTTAATAATTTGAGCATAAAGTATCAGTCATTAATTTAAAGAAAATATTGTCAACTCAAATTTTAGCCAACATTTAGATTTTTAAAATAAAATATTTAAAAATCAGAAGCCCTATAGAAATCAATAATTTGTTGCAAAATATTCAGTGTAAACCGTAATTGCCATCCAGTTTTTGCAGCAGAGAGAACCTGAAAGAGCACGGATCAGAAGCAAAACCGAAACTGATTCATTAATTTTTACTGTCCAAGCTGGACAAATGCAAAAAGGAAGTAAATGGTTAAAAGGAAATTGTATTATTAGTTTGAATAACCTGTAGCCTTACTAGTAACCAAGAACTTAGTTTGTTTAAAATACAAGATGTTTAAATTTATCCAGCTCACTTTTAAAATATATTAATAGCTTATAAAGAAAAGGAGTACTAGTGGCACCTTAGAGACTAACCAATTTATTTGAGCATAAGCTTTCATGCATCCGATGAAGTGAGCTGTAGCTCACGAAAGCTTATGCTCAAATAAATTGGTTAGTCTCTAAGGTGCCACAAGTACTCCTGTTCTTTTTGCGAATACAGACTAACACGGCTGCTTCTCTGAAATCTGTCGTTAATAACTTAATAATTTCTACCTGCTCCAGCAGAGGGTGCAGCAACCCATGCACATTACAGTTCGGCGTATGCTCCTGTCATTGAGGCACTGAGATGACCGTATAATGCGTGGTGGATAGAGCTGGGTATTTTACAAATAAAAATAATTGATTATCTTAGGAACATACTGTTAAATTGGGGTATAACAAAGGAGTTTAAAGCAGGATCTTTATCCTCTTTAAATGTTGACCTATAGATAAAGAGAAGATAGGTATTCTGGAGGTGGAGTTACAATATATTTAACTTCAGCATCGAAGTATAATGTTATGGTTTTTATCAACCAAAATTTATTTCTGAGAATTTTAATGATGCCCACAGTCTATGAATTTCAAACTCTAATTTTAAAATGTTTCAATTAATTTAATATTATGCCCACTCCACCTTCCACTCGAAAAGTTTTCAGTGTAGGTGAGATCTGTTACCCTAATATTACCGTTGGTTTTCTGAAGCTAAACTTGAGTTCTTTTTTTCTCTTGTGTGTGTGTGGGGGGGGAATCCAGAGCAAATCCAAGTGGAAAAGAAACACTATACCTATCTGAGGTCTCTCATTCGCATAGTTTCTGAGCAATTCACAAACTGCCTCTGTGAAATAGCAATGCCATATTACAGAAGGGAAACAGAGACACAGAGTGACCAAGAGTGGGATCCACAAATGTATTTAGGCACCTAAGTCCTGATTTTAGGCACCGCTGCGATCCACAAACCTCCAGCTCAGCTAATCCTATAAGCGCCTGAACTCGCTTGGTGCCTAAGTTTTTGCCGTAAAGGTTCCCTATATTTCTGGCTCTGATTGTGTGCACTGCAGCCCTACTCTAGGACTGGGCACCTAAGTCCCAGAGTAATTCACAAAGTGGGGGAGAGAGGTTGTTTGGCTACCTAAGTCACATGCAGGGCCCGATCCAGTAGGCGAGCTCAGAGGTAGCCTAACTCCACACAAAACAGCCAGGGGAGGAGCAGGCGGAGGAGGACTTTACAACTTTTAGCTGAGTGGTTAGCGTTTTTAGCCTTCCTCTGCAGCGGGGGCATGGGTCACTTGTGGGTTTAAACTAGTGTAAGTGGCGGATTCTCTGTAACTTGAAGTCTTCAAATCATGCCTTGAGGACTTCAGTAACTCAGCTGGAGATTAGAGGTCTATTACATGAGTGGGTGGGTGAGGTTCTGTGGCCTGCGATGTACAGTAGGTGAGCCTAGATGATCATGATGGTCCTCTTAGACATGGGATGTGGGAGACTGCTGGATCAAGTCTTCCCTGTGCCGGAGGAGGAGGAGGAGGAGAAGGGATTTGAACCGTGATCCTCCCGCCTGAGGAGAGTGCCCCAAACACTTGGCTATGGAATGTTGTGGCTTGGATCTCCCTAAATCTCTCCTATTGAAGTTGTTCCACTTAAATTAAATATTGATTAGGCCAGAGCAAGAGTTAGAATGACTCTGTATCCTAGTGGTTAGGGCATTCACCTGCAAGGTGGCAGATCCTTGGCAGCCAAACTCCTGTCTTCCCTGCAGTTTGTGACTCTCAGACAGTGATAAGTGCTTCCCTGCAGCCAGGACTTGGCACCAAATTCAGAGAGAGGAGTGGGGCTTCTCATTGCATCTTCCATTCTCTAGCTTAGACGGCTCCCTGCCTACCATGCGGTCTTTGTGCATCACATTCTAAGGCACCTATCTCTCCCCATTCATTTTATAGGAGCCAAAGTCAGGCTTTGTGGATCTCAGCATTGTTCCAGTGATTTTTTAGGCCTCTAAAAGTTACACACTGTGAAGCTCAGCATCACAACACTTAAGTCTCCTTTGTGGATCCAGGCCTAAATGACTTGCCCAAGGTGTCTCAGGAAGTCTGTGGCAGGGATTTGAACACTGGTGTCCCAAGCCAAGCCCTAGGATCACCTTGCTCTCCAGTACATATACTTCTACACAGAATGAGAGGAGAAAAAAAATAAATCCAATGAAATAATGATTTCATCATCTTGGTTTTGTTGTAGAATGTAAAATCTGTGTAAAATTCTGCGACTGCAGAGACCTCAGCAATTTGAAATTGATGAGTGGGGAAAATTACTAGTTTTCGGTCAGACTGCTTGTGGACTTGCATTACATGTCTCAGCAACCAAGTGCTATTGTCCAGAAACATTTTTCTATGCATGTGAATAATATTAATCGATGCTGTCTGTTAAGCCTTGCTGAAATTCATGAAAGCATCTCAGTCATTTAATTAATATGCTACATATAAAAACAAAACAATGAAAAGTAAAGATTGCAAATGGCAAATTTTATTTTCACATTAATAACTAAACAAAAGCTTAAGTTAAATTCCCTTTCCTCCAAAGGATTTGTAATGGAGGCTGAAATACTCTTTAACTACGTCCTTACTACCAGACTCCACTATAACAAATTATACAGAACTTACCATGTTATGTCAGCATGGTACACAGCCAGCAAAAAGCAATAATCTCACAACTGCCTTTATAAAAAAAAATCATTTCTTTTTAAACAAAATTACTTTATTAGTTCAGTAATAATTTCAGGGCTTTTCAAGATAAGGAGCAGCATTTGGGAGGGGTTTCATTTCCTGTCTGCTACTTTATCAGTCAGAACTACATCTCGAATGTCTGAAGATTGTGTATTTATAACTGAACTCTAATAAAGTCCATGCTGGGGAATCTGCACACCTGACTTGGTCATTGTGATTATATATTAGATACCAAACTTGTGTTCCCTTTTTTTAATGTTACTATGCATATTTCATTAAGATTTTGCCTGCATCTTTGCTGCATCTGTTAGAAAGGATTTGAAAGGTGATAATATCTTATAAAGTCTGCTCACTGTAGCCAAGCTGGTTAGTGGATGTAAGTTACTGTAGAAGAAAGTCCTTTGGCTTGCTCATTTAAGCAAAATGTCCATGTTAGTGGGACAGAAATTCTCTTTAAATGAAGTGTTAGTCATGAATAATTAATAAAGCAAGAAAGGAGGCTTGTTAATTCTAGTACGCTAGGTAAAACCTAGTGTGTAGCTGTCATAGCAAGGGAAGGATTTGTTCTTTCACTATTTTCAGTGTTAAAATCTTTAAAATTGTGTTTTATTTTCCCTTACCACTAGAAAGCCTTTTATTGAGCACATAGACTATAGCAATAAATCATTTGAGTCTTTAAAAATAACGCAGAACAGAAATTTATTTCTGATACATTTTCTCAAAAGGACCTGTCCCCTATATTCCTCTTCATCTAGCACTTGTCTGTATGACTGCTGCATTGTTGCTTGCTCTGCTCCTGTCTATGGAGTTTAATAGACCATCCTTCGGTGCAAATTGAGACTTCATTTACAGCAAGTGGGGTGCCTGCTTCCGTATCACTTAAGATCCTCCATGCAGATTTCCCTGTCCTAGCAACTTTTACAAATTGCAGTCTTCACCTTTACACTGCGGGCTTGTCTACATAGGGAAATGCACCAGCAGAACTTTAGTGTAGTCATACCAGTATAACTCCCTGTATGGAGACTCTTATTCCAGTAAATTTCCCCATTTAGATAAGTTCTCATGGTACTTTACACTGCTCTTGCAATATAACAGGGCCTTAAAGTGGGTGTAACTAAGGCTCCTTTCAGGCTCCGTTTTTTTTGCCAAAGCTGTATGAGATGGCATTAGTATGAATGAGAGTCAAATCCTGAGATTCCTGATGTGATGTGAGAAGAACTAAGTACTGTTCTTACGATCTGTGATCCAGTTATCTTTGGTCTTGCCTGCACTACAAAAAAGGATATGTTCTTAACGCAAGTTAGCTAACTCAAGATAAAATCCTAATGAAGACAGAGCAGTTTGTGGTTTTTGCATGAGTTAGCAGGTCGAGTTAGAGTAGGTTTGCCCATAGTCTTTAGCTTGACCTGCTAACTCATGTGAAATATGAGCTGTCTTGTCATCATTAGGATTTTACCTTGCGTTAGCTAACTCAAGTTAAATCATTTTTTTTGTCATAGTGCAAACAAGGTCATTGAATGTAGTGGGATAGCTGGCCTTGCCAGCTTCTTGGATATTGTCCTATCTTATATTTAACAACTAATCACGTATTTAAAATGTATGGAATATATATACAGTAGGGTTTTCAGAAACAACGGGAACAGGTCAATATGATAGTCTAATTCTGCTATCTTTTTGGGGATCAACTTTGGCTTCCACTGGCTTTTGTTTTGTGAATGTCCACAATTAAAATGATTTCAGCAAGTTGATGAAATAGCACTGTAACACATTTTTATATCCTGGAAGGATCTACGCTATTATTAGAGATGTTCTCTTACTTTGGGCCAAAATTATTTTCTGTTCTTCATAGCCCTGCATCTTATCCGCTGCCTTAATTTATAACAATATAACATTAGAAATGCTGCCCCTTAAAATGAAGGCTGTGGGGAACCCTTATAATGAATCTCATGTTGTTGGTTGGTTGATTGATTGATTGATTGTTAATTCCATCCGGCCTTAAATGGAAAAGAGCATTCACAGGTATTAAAAAAACAATCTAAATGTATCCACTTAACTTGTGAGTCAACAGTTAAAATAATCATAGATGTACTAATTGTCTGCAGACCTCCAGACATAAAAGGTGTCCTGGAGTGACCAAGAGGTATGCTGACTGTTACGGTGGCGAAACCCAAGACTTACTTCCTTCAGAGAGTTCAGCACCCTCGCAGACATCATCTCTTACGCTATCATCCTAAACTTTGTATTGGAACTGACCATCTCTTGTCTCCAACCGGCAAATCCTACACATATGGCCCCGATGTGTTTTTGAGTTTAGGAGGGGTCATAGGGAGCGCAAAAATCACCCTCCTATTTTTGGCAGACCACAACCTTCTCCAAGCACAGTCCTCAAACAGGATGGTGGCTCTCATTGTTGTCCACCTTCATAACCACATGGATCCAGTTAAACATAACAGCATCCTCAGAGAAAACAACGGTGAACAGATAGCATTTTGTCAAACCTACCATTCCTTGGGCTATGATTGTACACCGAATGCAGCCAGAAATATGGCACCACACTATTATATCACCATGATTTGCTGATAGTCTACAATAATGAAAGAGGGAGGGAAGGACATTTGAATGCCTGTGTTGAAAATCTAAGGTAGAAGCATTCAATACAAGAATCTCCTGTGGTCCTAATCCACAGTCAGGATAGAAACAGAGATCATTTATTTTCTTGACCATTGCAGCCACTGTATCACTACCATCAGGACTTTCTGGGACTGTAAATTGCTTCATCAATCCAGACTACATATACTCTACCTAGGAAACCAGTATTACCTGCTTTGAGAACTATCAGCATGTTTCACAGAGAAGATATTCCAAATGTGGGATGATGGGTTCTGTGAACAAGAACCATACACCTCTCTTCCAGAGGAGAGAAGAATGGTCATAGGCCCTCCCCAGCTTCAGACTGAAGTGCAGAATTTACATACAACCTAATCTTCACCCACAACAACTAAGAGGAAAATTTTAAAAGAGGAGGAGGAGGAGAAGGTGTCTTTCTCTCTCACAAGTGTGTATGCATCCGCACGCACAAATTCCAACAACCTGATGATGAGGGGGCAGAAACTAAGGCCTGGTCTATGCTAAAAAGTGAGGTAGACCCAGCTGTCACTCAGGGGTGTGAAAAATCCACACCCGCTGAGCAGCACAGTTAAGCCGAACTAAGTTGCAGACAGGGCTAGGTTGATGGAAGAATTCTTCCGTCGATCTAGCTACCACCTCTTGGGGAGGTGGATTACCTACTCGGACAGGAGAGCCCCTTCCAACGGTGTGTAGGCGATGCCACTGTAGTATTTCACATGTAGATAAGCCCATAGCTCACTAGACTCTGTTGCTTTAATTCAGTTTTTGCAGGTGCTTAGATGCTAGGTTTATGGATTTCCGATAAAAACCTTTACTGTGATTATTTCCAGATTTGTATTTTATTTATTTATTGGGTCCCTCACTTTGAATCTTTGCCCCATATTTTCACCTTGTCAAGATGAGAGCTGTGTCTTTCCAGCTGAGGACTTGTCTGGTTTCATGTGAATACTTGGTCAGGATAACATGTTGTTGTAATTAAGCCTTGGGGCTACAACAATAGCCTAAAATCTGACATTGAAAGTTTTTGCTTTTGTGAACAGATTAACCATCTCAGCTTTTCTCATTTACTGACCAGTTAATAACTCTACTTACTCTACTGTTGGCGATTAGCCAGGGATTTTCTGCATACCAAGTTAAAACCAATTGGTTATAGTAGGAGATTAAAATTAATTCTGGTTTAATTTGTCTGACGGGTCATTAAGTCTAGTTTCATATCCTTTTGAAATGAATTACAAAACGAAGAGAAATAATTGATCCTGTGTGCCTAATGTTGAATGCCTTGAAGGAGAAACCTCCAGAAAGCTGGTAGATATCTTGTCAGAGAAAGATGATGCGGGTCTAAGGTGGCAGTTTACTTCCAAAGTGAGAAACCATGTAAAAGAAAAGGATAAGGCAGTATATAATGTCCTGCATACAAGTATTTGCAGTACATAAGGTTTGGGTGGCAATCACAGATCATGCTTCCTTCCCTCACAAATCCGTAAAAGAGAATTTACCCCTAATCAAAAGTGCTTTGAGTGTAGCTTTATTAAAATACACTCTGCTGTAGGTGGTCTAAATTTTCATTGGAGTCATATGTCCTTTCCTGAGATGTCAGTGGAAGAATGCACTGGCGTTTCTCATGCACATCGAGATCCTAATTTAAGGTAATTGAATGTCCTAAAATTTTCAATGAGACATTCTTAATCTTACATGTTTTACAAGAGCTTTTTAATTTGAGCCCAGATAATGAGGTCCCATCTACACTAGGAAACTGACTCAGTGCTGAAAATGGTTGTCAGCAATGGGCCTTAGTCTTCCTTTCTGTAACAGTGCAGAATATGGTTTTGCTACATCTGCACTAGCAGTTAAATGGTTTTCAGCACCAATTCTGGGAGAACCATTGCTGACAACTGGTCCATTTCCTAGGGCAGTTGGGACTAATGGGTCTATATTAAATTAGAAGAACAGGGAAATGAAAAGTTTTCAGATTGCACCTTACATTCTTCAAAACATACACACGTATAATCACATGATTTACTCTTCTCCTTTTTGCTTAGGTATTTGAGGACTTTTGAATTATTGAGCTTTTTGTACAGCATTCAGAGTGCTATAAAATACAATCACAGTGAGACATACCTTAAACAATTCAAAACACTGGTCAGTAGTGTGGTCTTCACATCCCTCCATACCCATGTAGGAATGATTGTAAAGAAGAAATATATTTTAAGAAGTTATTTAAAATGAGAGAGAGAGAGGTTGCTTGGCAGACAAGAATTAGGAGAGTGTACTGGTATATGCAAAATCATGAAAGAAGGTTCAAACTCAAATGTGGGGGGAAAAGGAAACCAAGAGGGATTTGGGAAGATTTTTCAGGGGTAATATACTGTAGTGCCTTAATGCTATTATAAGAAGTTTTCCTTGGTTTGCACAGGAGCATTCTGTTTCTTTTTACTATAGGGTTAAAATATTTGCTCTTTACAGAAAATATTACACTATAAGCTTTGTGCCTGCAAAGAATAGCTTGATTGTGGACAAACAGAAAGCATGAGACAGATTGCTGAGTTTGTAGGGCCTTTAATAAATGAACTGTTGATAAGTAAAAACAATACAAAAGAACAGGAAGTTCTCATCTATCAGTGCTCATAGCAGAACAGGAAATTGTCACCCACAAACCATAAGAAGAGGTGTTTGTACTGGAGCCGTTTTCCTTAAACTTACTGACACTCTGGACAAACAAATGACAGGTGGACCTCTTTAGACCTTTATGTACAAAAACGAGAACCATATATTACTTTTGTATTTGTATAATATTTATAGACCAGCAAATCGATTTCTTGTAGGCTAAGTAGGAAGAAAAACATTCTAACCAGAGTTTCAGATATTTTGATATGAATACAGAAATAGGTTTTTCCTCTTTCCCCTCCACTCTACCCTGATGTGGCCCTTAGGAGAGCCTGCTCTTATAGCTGGGTCTCAAGGGAAAGTTAGCTAAAAGTTTTCTAAAAGATAAACTCTAGGAATTATTTGGGGGAAAGTTCTGGGGAAGTCAGATGATCACAGTGATTCCTTCTGGCCTTGGAATCTATGACTATGCCAAGCAGAAGGCAACCTTGTTCCCCAAGAACTGGCGTCGTATCTCAGGGCAGGCTTATCCTAGAATTGCTACAGCAGCACCGCTGCAGTGATGCTAGTGCAGACGCTCTCCTGTTGGCAGAATTACACCACCCTCCTGAGCTGCGGTAACTGTGTTGGTGTGAGAGCATCTCCTACCGACCTAGTGCTGTCCACACCGGCTCTTGGATCAGTGTAACTTATGTTGCTGAGGGGGTGGCTTTTCCACACCCCTGAGTGGCTTAAGTTATATCAGAGTAAGCTGTCGTGTACCTTCTAAGTCTCCTGTGTAACACTGTCACTATCCCACAGAGTCAACCCTAAATAATCTTTTATATTAGGAAAGTTATACTGCTGGTCACATGATGTTGTGGAGATATGTAATATATGTGAAATTAAAATGAATGTTACTGTTTAGTTTTAAATAAATATTTGAAAAGAATCTGAAATGCTATTTTATAAATTTGCTTCCTAAAACCACAAGAAAAAAGAAATGGATTAATGAAGTCAGGATTAATTCAATATGTTTGAAAATATAGAAAATGTAGATGAATGCATCCTAATTCCAGTCCAAAAAATATGTTGCAGTGTAAAGGATGTAGTCATGAGCATCACTGTAGACTGTAAAAACAATGAGGAGTACTTGTGGCACCTTAGAGACTAACAAATTTGTTTATGCATAAGCTTTCGTGGGCTAAGACCCACTTCATCAGGTGCATGGAGTGGAAAATACAGTAGGAAGATAAATATACATAGTACATGAAAAGATGGGAGTTGCCTTACCAATTCTAACAAGACAATTGAATTAAAGTGGGCTATTTTCCACTCCATGCATCTGATGAAGTGGGTCTTAGCCAATGAAACCTTATGCCAGGATAAATTTGTTAGTCTCTAAGGTGCCACAAGTACTCGTTGTGTTTGCTGAGTCAGAGTTGTAGCCGTGTGAGTCTGTAACTGTAAACTGTGTGTGTATATGACTTTGAATGGTTTACATTTGGGCAGGAGTGCAAGGCAGATGGCTCCACTGCAGTAATTCTGTGAACTGACCAATGGATGTAGCAGAACAGCAATGGGTTTGAAACCCTCCTAAAAATAAGTGCATTATTGTTGTCTGTGAGCCATGCTCAGCTTCATAAGCCCTGGGCCTAGAATGTGGTTTGTTTCCACACCTTAGATTATCCACTGCTAGATAAGAGAGCTGCCCCTTAATGATAGGGATAACTGTAATCCTCAGCTTTCCATCCGGGAGTCACTACTGTTTGTTCCCCAAAAGTATACAGCATGCTTTTTTTATTATTATTATTACTCAACTTTACAGGATTTACCATTTTTGAAGCCTGGATATAACTTTAGGTTTTTCTGTCTCCTGCCAAGGCCCACTCCATACACAGCTATTCAACCTTTAGCAAAATAGAGCATTAGAATGTGCAGTGTTTCAGAGCTGCTTTTTCTAGTCCTCCTCCTTTTACTTGTCTAATATTGGTCACTTATATTGAAGGAAGTTAGTTATTGAGGGGAAGGGCTTGAAAAGAATAGTTTGAATGGTTTAAGCTTCTTTCTGCTTTAGTATTTTTTCCCTGAATGTAGGCTACATTATAGCAGAAAGCTTGTAAAAAAGTTGAGTACATGTAAATTAATATAAGTTCTAATATTCAGTGAACACCTGTATATAGTCTTCAAAATATTGACAACTACCCTAGTACCATTGTTTCTGTTGCTGTGCTATAGAAAACAATCAGGGGCCCTTTCAGAGATATTGCCTTGGTTGGGTATAGAGATGGGATACACGAGTTATAAAAGTTCGGTTCTTTTTATGTGTACTTACTGCTGGAATAAGCTAGCGAAGAGATCTATATTTGATATACTAAATACTGTTCAAAGCTTGAGAAACAGTACTTAACTTTTTTCCATGTTGAGAAACAGCACTCAGCTTATTTCCGTGTTGACATGATTTCAACAGCATATGAAACGAGGGACATGGCACATTGCTATTTTGCAAGCACCAAATGAAAGCAGAAGCTGCATCTATCAGCAGATCTGTTTGAATTTGTGTGTGCTATATTTATTTGGCTTTCCTCAGTGCAACTTTTCATTTCATTTTATTTTTTTTATTAGTGATTGACACAAATGCTCTTTTTAAAAATCTGATGTTGAGCATGGTTCGTGCATTATTGAAAAGATCAGCTGCCAAAATGCAAAAGAGAGGTTTTTTTCAGTGTTCCCCCTAGAAAAGACTGCTAATTGATACCTAACTACATAAACAAGGCAATGTGCCATGTCCTCTTAATGAATCTGTTTAACAAACAAAATATTGTCTACTGTTTGAGGGGGAAGAGATGCGGTTAAAAAGACAACAGTAACTAAGACATTTTTAGTTAAAAATATGATTAGAAAACTGAGAGAGTTGTATTTGTCTTAATTGACATTTTCAATTTGTTAATTTTTTCAGTTTGTTTCTTATGTTGTGTTTTCTTAAACTACAAAAGGCTAATGCTGCTATTTTCTGGCATATTAAAAATCTTGAAAAGTTTAAAATAAAAGATTAATGGATTAAATGGTTATTGTAACATGACCATAGTTCAGACTCAAGGGCATTTCGTATCTTCAAATTGCAAAACTACTAACATAGCTCAGGACTTGATCAAAACAACTGTTTCATAAGTGCAGAAATACTTATAGGGTGTTGTGTACAATTCTTTCATGCCTGATATTGTACTATAAGGTAGAGGGGGGTGTGTGTGTGTGTAACCACGCAAGTTTTGTGTAATTGTGATTCCATGGAAGATTATTTGTACATAGTATTTATGGAAGTACAAATACACAAAACTACTGTGGTTATGTGTCTACTTGTTAGTGGACGCTAATTAGTCTACAGCAAAAAATAGATGTGAAGAATGGAAGCAAGAAAAGAGGGCAGATCAACTAGCATTATCTGCAGAGATTGTGTCAGGAAATTAATTCCTTGGCATTTATATCCGAGGTATTATAAGATCATTGTGATGAATTTTTAAAATTATTGTTACCTTTAAATTGGCAAATTCCTATAACTTTGTTGTTAATAGTGTGTCCATTATTGTAGAGCTGATGAATTCACAGGCCATGTGAATTCTGACCAAAGACCTTCCTGTTTTATGGCATTAGAAATCTTTTAACCTTTTAAAAAAACTGCAGCTATATTTATCCTTCAATGTTCACATACAACTCCCTAATGTTAATAGAAATTAGATTAATCTATTGATGGGAGAACAGACCCCTAAGTACTTAATATACTGTGGGTTTTTGTTTCATTTTCCACAATTTTTTTTTTTTTTTTGGTAGCAAAAACCAAGCAAGGTTTAGTGCTAAGGAAATTGAGGGGCTGATTCTACATTAGCTAGGATCATAGTTTCAGAGTAGCAGCTGTGTTAGTCTGTGTTTGTGAAAAGAAAAGGAATACTTGTGGCACCTTAGAGAACAAATCTGATGAAGTGAGCTGTAGCTCACGAAAGCTTATGCTCAAATAAATTTTAGTCTCTAAGGTGCCACAAGTACTCCTTTTTCGGATCATAATGTGAGTAGTCACGGTTTAAGCTTCCCTCTGTATCACTGCCAGTGCATTTCAGTCTGATCTGCATTACCTCTTGCTATTTCAGTCTTGGGTTCTTGCACCACTGCTCTGCTAATATACCTCAACACAGATAATTTTTTTATATGTAACACATACACACAATCAGTGCTCCAGTGCCCTGTGGTATTACACTTGCAAGTATCTCTTGAACAGAGATTGCTTATTTTGTTGAATTGGACCAAATTGTATTGTTCTTTGGTGAGGTAATTTTCTTGGAAATTGTGTTGTAAAACTGATTATTATTTCTATACTAATTTGGGATACTTTCTTTCCGTGGTACAATGCACTGATCTATTTTATGTTTGTTAATTAATTTTCAGTTTGTTTCTTATAGCTCCTCAGAAAAAAGCTGTAAAAGTTATAATAATACAGTGAAACCACTTTATTAAAAAAAATAAGCTATGGATTATTATAGTGTTAGAAAAATAACACCCAGTATAACCTGTGTAAACACAATAATCTAATTTTATTGCTAATAATATCTTTTAATAGGCATCTGTGGGTGAGAGTCTACAAAAAGAAGCATTAAAAAAGCAAGTAATGAAGCAAGTAAGTTGTGGTGTGGGAGTCCTCATGCATATAACAAAGTAAGAAATTGCTGTCATTAGTAACCATGCCAGCTAACAATGTTTTGCCCTTGCCAGCAATCTAGGCTGGCTGTCTTCCTGTAATCAACACACAGTTTTTTGGTTTTTTTTCAGTGTGGGTAAGAAGACTCCCTTCTTAACCATGCGTTTGTAACTAGTTTGGCCAGTCCCCTTTACTCCCAGTTCTCCATGCATCAGTACATCCCAGAATGCATTGCCACACATGCTGCATGTGCACAAGTCCTTCACATTTAGAACTAATGTTTAAAAATTCACTCAAACATGGTGATTTTCTGCATCCCATCTGCAATGCAAGACTTCTTTAAAAACAGATTTAGAATTCTCTAGTGCCAATTTTTTGTGTTCCAATTTAGCAAATGTGAAGTAGGAGTCTTCCCCTAACAAAGGCTGATTTTTAACTTCCATGTTTCTACGGGTGTATTAAATTATTCCACTTTTCTGAACAAGACTGTTCTTGCAATTCTTTGGCTTTGTCCAGGAGCAGCTGAAAAATAGCTTAATGCAAACTTTGTAACTGAAGTTTCCATAGAGCTGAATATAGTTTACAACAAATACACGCACCGTAAAACCACGAGAAGTTGCATTTATTTCTGTGATGTAGAATGTAGTGATGCTTTATTGAATGAATATTTTAAACAACTTTTTTTTGGAGGGAGAATATAATATTTTAAGGAAATTAAAGATGATAAAGTGTTGAGTTCTTGTATAATGGAGTTCTTACCAACAATGAGTCTTGTATTGTATTCAAGGGAAAGTTGTCCAGGAGGAATATGATACTTCTGTAAAGAGACCCAACTATAGGAAAACAATTACACTTAGCCCAAACATAATACAAGGTTATTTATAGGAGGTAAAGTGCACGGGATAAAGTTCTGTAGATGACCTATAGCAGTATATTTAGAGAAAACTATGTAGAAAAATAGATGGACAAATTGGCTAAACTTTTTATTATTTGTATTTATTTTAAAAAATCCCATTGAATCTGAGCTGGGGATATTATTTGATGGGTAATTCTCCACTAAGCAGGATCCATAATAGCTTAATTGCTGTAATTATTATGTTTTCTCATTGTATTCTATTCCTTATCTCCTAAATATCGTTCTTCTTATAATTACTCTTATTTTTAATTCTGATACCAAACAAAGGACTTTGTATATGGAGTTATGGTGAATTTATGTTCAGTTTCGTAGTAGATTTATATAATGAACTAATGTAGTTAAAGCAAAATATATGAATAAAAAGTTTTAAAAGCTTAAAGTTGCAGGCTTCATTGGTCTGTGTTTCTCATTTTTTTAAGACCAAACTTGAGATTCAGAAGGCCTTGGCAGAAGACTCCACAGTGTATGAATATGACAGTATTTATGATGAAATGCAGCAGCAGAAGAAAGAAAGTAATGCCAAAGTACTCTCCGGAAAAGATGACAAAAAGGTCCATAACTGAAAATGTATGCTGTCTGTGTTACCTCTGTATGCTGGGAATAACCATGGCTATTTAACTGATTTTACTAAGTTTTTTGATATCCTAGTAACCCGTTGTTCATTCTGTAGCAGGGCCCACAAGTGTTGTGCTCAAAATTGTGTTATATAAAATTGTGATGTTGTAAGACTGGTAGTTGTAAGGTGTTGTAAAACTGGTAGTTCATCAACTATTTCAGGACTCTAGTCCCATTTCATTCTGTCGTTGATTGGAAGGACAACAGGCTCTGCATAGCTTCCCACCCATAAGTTCTGTGGGACAAGGACCACGTGAATTCTGGAGAGCCTGTTACAATGGGATGGTCCTGATAGCGCCTTTAGTCGCTACAACAGTGCTACTACTACTAATTCCGTAGCAGGCAACTCAGCTGAACGGGGGAAGGGCTGTCTTTGGGCAACCTGACCAAATTTTGTAGCAATGAGTATGCCTCTCACTAGTCAGCTGCTGTAGGGTCTGTCAAGAAGCTAAAGTAACTACATTTCATCTGTAACATGTGAACCAATTTCTACAGCCCAATTCCTTATTCTAGAAAATGGCTGAATTATCGTGACAAATCACATTTTCATTATTGCTCATTGCATTTGGTAATGGAGTGTTTGTCAGGCTATGATAGGTCTAAATGAAGAATGCCTCCCATTCCCTTATAGCAAGTTGAAGAGGGAGAGAACTATCACAAGACAGAAAACTGCTGGAAGAAAGGTTGTATTGAAAGCATTTGATCTCAGTCTGAGCAGCAGTACACCACTTGAAGCTAGGCTCAGATTTTGTTGAATGCAGCTGTTTCGTTAATGAGGAGAAAATTCCCATGATCTGGAGCTGAAAAATGTTTGTATTAGTTCATTGAGATCATTGTCCCAGCAGTGGCAACAGTATAAACCAGCTGGGCTGGCTACTGCCATTTTTGTTCCATTAAAAACTGATTTTTTAGTGTACTTAGCAACTCTAATTTGTCTTTTCTCAGCCACCTTGATTTCATCTCATTACTCTTTTTTTTTTCTCCGCCTTAGCCCAAATACATCCAAAATATCCTCAAAGCAGCTGAGGTAAGAAAGCAGGAGCAGGAAAAAAGAATGGAAAAAAAAATTCAGAAGGAGCGTGAAATGGAAGGGGGAGAGTTTGATGACAAAGAGGCCTTTGTGACATCAGCCTATAAGAAGAAACTGCAAGAAAGGGCTGAGGAGGAAGAAAGAGAAAAAAAGGAAGCGGCACTAGAGGGTGAGATTTACGCTGAACCAGTCTGACTCTCCCTCAAAAGGAAAGTGTGGCCTTTTGCTGTTACAGATAGTGGTCATAGGTGTGATGCACAGAGTTTTCATCCTGGTCTCCGAATTAGGTTGTAGATGGAAAGGAGAGGAAAGTGATCAGGAACAGTCAGCATGGATTCACCAAGGGCAAGTCATGCCTGACTAATCTAATTGCCTTCTATGACGAGATAACTGGCTCTGTGGATGAAGGGAAAACAGTGGAGTGGTAGATACACTGGAGGGTAGGGATAGGATACAGAGGGACCTAGACAAATTAGAGGATTGGGCCAAAAGAAATCTGATGAGGTTCAGCAAAGACAAGTGCAGAGTCCTGCACTTAGGACGGAAGAATCCCATGCACCGATACAGACTAGGGACCGAATGGCTAGGCAGCAGTTCTGCAGAAAAGGACCTAGGGGTTACAGTGGACGAGAAGCTGGATGAGGGTCAACAGTGTGCCCTTGTTGCCAAGAAGGCCAATGGCATTTTGGGATGTATAAGTAGGGGCATTGCCAGCAGATCGAGGGACGTGATTGTTCCCCTCTATTCGACGTTGGTGAGGCCTCATCTGGAGTACTGTGTCCAGTTTTGGGCCCCACACTACAAGAAGGATATGGAAAAATTGGAAAGCGTCCAGCGGAGGACAACAAAAATGATTAAGGAACTGGAGCACATGACTTATGAGGAGAGGCTGAGGGAACTGGGATTGTTTAGTCTGCAGAAGAGAAGAATGGGGGGGATTTGATAGCTGCTTTCAGCTACCTGAAAGGGGGATCCAAAGAGGATGGATCTAGACTGTTCTCAGTGGTAGCAGATGACAGAACAAGGAGTAATGGTCTCAAGTTGCAGTGGGGGAGGTTTAGGTTGGATATTAGGAAAAACTTTTTCACTAGGAGGGTGGTGAAGCACTGAAATGAGTTACCTAGGGAGGTGGTGGAATCTCCTTCCTTAGAGGTTTTTAAGGTCAGGCTTTACAAAGCCCTGGCTGGGATGATTTAGATGGGGATGGGTCCTGCTTTGAGCAAGAGGTTGGACTACATGATGTCCTGAGGTCCCTTCCAACCCTGATATTCTATGATTCTATGGGGTTCTGTAGTAGTAACAGAAATGTAGGGCTGGAAGGGACATCAAGAAGTCATTTAGTTTACTGCCTATGCTGAGACAGGATTAACCATCCATGTATTTTTGACAGTTTTCCATGCCTCCTGCCCTCACCTTTTATTTTCTCCTCTTTTTTGTCCAGTGAGTTGGCCACATGGTTCTGAGCATCTCTTTTATCCTTTCCAACCTTTCCAGGGCCCCAACTATCATTTTTGGACACGTGCCATGGGGGGGAGGAAATACTTTTAAAATGTATTTTTCTCTACTAGAACTATTGAAAATAAATGAATACATGTCGATTTAATGTCTTCCATATTTTAAGAGGGAAATATTATTTTTATACAGTTAGTACAGTTCTAAATAAAGCCATTAAATAATTGTACAAAGTCTTAATGACAGAGGAATAAAAAAATGTTAATACATGTGTATTTATAGATTGTAAGGCCAAAAGCACAGAGAGCATTGTGACCATCTAGTTGACCTCCTGTATAATACAGGCCATAAAACATCCCAGAATTAATTCCTGTTTGAACTAGAGCAGATCTTTTAGAAAAACATCCAGTCTTGATTTTAAAATGGCCAGTGATGGCGGATCCACTATGATCCTCAGTAGAGAGTTCCAGTGGTTAATTACTCTCGCTGTTAAAAATTTACAGACTGAATTTGTCTAGCTTTCAACTTTCAGCCATTGGATCTTGTTGTACCTTTCTCTGCTAGGTTGAAGAGCCCATTATCACATTTTCGTTCTCATATAGGTACTTAATAAATTATGGACAACTCACCACTTAACCATCTCTTAGACTCAAGGAGCTCAGTCTATTTAGCTTATCATTATAAGGCATGTTTTCTAATCCTTTAATCATTCTTGTGCCTTTTCTCTGAACCTTTTGCAATTTATCAACATCCTTCTTGAATTATGGGCACCAGAACTGGACACAGTATTTCAGCAGTGGTTGTACCAGTGCCAAATACAGCACTAACAGTCCAGCAAGCTCCTTTGCCAGCCCTTTTAAGCTCTTAGGTGTAAGTGATCTAGACTTTCTGATTTTTAAAATGTCTAACATTCGTTGCTGATGTTTAGCATCCTCCTGAGTTACTGTTGGAATGGAAAGTGTTTTATTATCATCCTATATTATGACTACATCATCTTGTTTTCCCCAAATACCAAAAAGAAATACTTATTTAACACTTCTGCATTTTCTGCGTTATTATTGACAATTCTACCATTTCCATCTAGTAAAGGACCAATACCATTGTAAGAATTTTTTGTGTTCCAAATATACCAAAAAAACCCTTATTGTTCTTAAATCTGCTGGCTATAGATTTATCCTTT
Organism: Chelonia mydas; assembly: GCF_015237465.2. Classification (NCBI taxonomy): domain Eukaryota; kingdom Metazoa; phylum Chordata; order Testudines; family Cheloniidae; genus Chelonia; species Chelonia mydas. Next base: position 2,618,213 of record NC_051257.2, read on the forward strand.
GTCTTTTTACTTTCCTTACAAATTTTCTGCAATTCCTGGCCTCTGATTTATATTCATTATTATCAACATCCTCTTTCTTCCCTTTGTTTTTGTTTTTAATTTTTATAACCTCCTTCACTTCCTGTGTAAGCCAGGGTGGTATTTTAACTAGTCTGATACCTCCACTCTCCTTGCCCCTTTTCCTGACTTTTTAGTTATCTTTAAAAAAAACATATCCTCCAACTCTATCGTGCACTCTTTTCCTGACTCTTTTAGTTAATATCTAAAACTGCCATCTTCTACATAAGAAGAAAAGAATGGCCATAGTGGGTCAGACCAAACGTCAGTGTAGCCCAGTATCCTGTATTCCAGCAGTGGCCAATGCCAGATGCCCCAGAGGGAATGAACAGAACAGGGAATCATCAAGTGGTCCAACCCTGTTGCCCATTCCCAGCTTCTGGCAAACAGAGGCTAGGGACACCATCCCTGCTTATCCTGACTAATAGCCATTGATGGACCTATCCTCCATGAACTTATCTCATTCTTTTTTGGACCCTGTTATAGTCTTGGCCTTCATAACATCCTCTGGCAAAGAGTTCCACAGGTTGACTGTGCTTTGTGTGAAGAAATACTTCCTTTTATTTGTTTTAAACTTGCTGCCAATTAATTTCATTTGGTTTCCCCCTAGTTCTTGTTTTGTGAGAAGGGGTAAATAACATTTCCTTATTTACTTTCTCTACTTTATGTTTTTAAAGTATTGTGAAGTTGTGGGAAACAAAGACACAAATATACTCTTGGCACATCAGCAGCAGTGAACCCCTGTTGTCCTGCTGTCATGGCATAGTTCCAGTGTTTCAAACACTGGTTATGCCAATGGTATACTGGGCTTTAATTAACAGGCTTTCTCAAACGGCATGTCCTCTATACAATAGTTTCATGTCTCCCTCCCTAGGTAAGGAGGATCTTCCACTTGAGTCATTGTGATGGGACGTCAACCTCTTCAGGTCTTGTGTGAGGTGAAGGTGATTAGGTGGGCCAATTAATTGCCCAGACTGCACCTGAAGGGGTAGTCACGAGGACAGGCAGGGTGAGAGGGTATGTCAGTTGCTGACTTTATCTCAGTCTTCAATCAGATAAAAAGCTATTACTTGTCTTTTTAAATTTTATTTTAAATTTTAGTCCACCTCTGTAAAGGAGGATTTTTATGATATTGATATTCTCTGGAGCCTAAACTTTCTCCACATTTTGTAAATTATATCCCTGTAAACTGTTTTTACAGTTTTTTGTTTGCATGTTTTGGAATTAATTTATTTAGGCAAAATTTTAAAAAGAAGCCAATGGTAATTTAAAAAAAAGTTAGGATAGTATATCTGTTAAACGTTGTGTTATGCCGTGTTGTTGTAGCAGTGTCAGTCCCAGGATATGAGAGAGACAAGGTGGGTGAGGTCATATCTTTTATTGGACCAGCTTCCGTTGGTGAGAGAAATTGTTCCAGTAAAAGATACTACTTTACCTACCTTGTCTCTCAAACACTGTATTGTGGTTTTTAATTCACTAGACCTTTTCCTCTTTGGTTAAAACAAAACCAAATGCTTATGAGTAGTAGGAGAGGAGTGCTAGGTGTTACGGTTTGTGTACAAGGTATACCATGCCATGTAAAGTTTTTTATAAGCACAGAAAAATTAATTCTTTTGGACTGCTTCGATGTGAAGATGAAAAATAAAATCGACAAAAATAATAGTTTTGCACATAGCTCGACAGAGATGTTGATACATTTTGATTATATGTAAAACTTTCTTGGACAGCTCTGAAAGCTGCTGGCTGTAGAACTATTATGCCTAATACACATGCAACCATTATATTTTCTCTGTATATCACTAATACGTACGTACGTGTGTGTGTGTGTGTGTGTGTTAACACACATCCTTTTTTCCTATCCCAGTAAAACTGACTGAGTAAAAAGTATATTTCCCTCTTAAAATGAAAAAAGGTACAAAATCTATATTCATTCATTTATTTTTAATGTTTCCAGTAAGGATAAGTTAAATACATTTTAATATTTTTTTTTCAAAATGGCCAATAGCACCAAAAATGCATCTGTTAAAAATTATCCCTAGGGGCCCTGAAAGGGGTAGATGGGACTTCCAAAACCATACAGCCAATGGGCAAAGAGAGGGCAGGACTAAAGGTGGGGGCGTGGAAAGCTGTCAGAAATACATGGTGATGAAAGGTATGGAATTATAACTACTTACTGTGAAGGAAGAGCAGAGAATAACACACTGAACTAAATGAGAGTGCACTTTGTGACTGTAGTTTACCCTGGCAGATTGCTGTGGGATGTGAGGAAGTAGAGTAGAACCTCACTCACATCAGTACTGGTTGCATGATTTTTGCACCTGGAAAGGGGAGGCTGTTAAAGGGAGACTAGTGAGTCAGTGTTGCTTAGGAAGAGTCTGCGGCAATATTAGTAGCAATTCTCATGCCAGATTTACAGTCACGTGTCCCAGAGATTAAGAGAGCTGGTTTTAGCCTTAAAGCAGTAGCCAGCGTAACCAGAATGGAAAATAATCAAGTCTGGTAGATTTACTTTCTTCTACATGTTCAAAATGTCCTGAGCATCTCTTTCTGGATTATGGGTTTACCATGTGTCAATAGGGTCTGGTTAATGTTCATGGAACTATAACATCATTCTTATTTTCTTTCCCTTAGCATGCCTGGATGTAACAAAACAGAAAGATCTCAGTGGATTTTACAGACATCTTTTAAACCAGACAGTGGGGGAAGAAGAGGTGCCCAAATGCAGCCTCCGTGAAGCCAGGTAGGACATAGTTCCAGAAGGACTTTATATGTATAGTTTCTTCATGCTATTCATAATTCCCAGTGTCACTAGAATCCTAGTAAGAAGGAAGGCAGTACCAAAGCACTGGTTGGGGAGGAGCTTGCTTTCGAGAGTTGACTACACCATTCTTTGGAAAATGAAAAATCATCATCCTTGGGTGAAAGTATAGAATAGGAGAAGGGTTAGGGTTAAGGAGATACTTACACTGGTAATACATTCTAGCATTATTCTAAGCTAGTTTTTTAATTTGACATTGTATACATTTTATTAAGCCACATTAAACCAAAAGCTTTGCTACCGGAGGCAGAGCAAGAGGAAGATAGTTTTGGGCTCAGGTGGATAATGATATTTAATGGTTGTGCAACTTCATTTTATCACCCACTGGAAAATTGGAACCCGTGAGTCTCTGTCTTTGTAGCTGGCAGCATTTAACCATAAATATGGAAAAAAAACCTTCAGTTTTCTTCATTGGCTTAATACTCATGACAAAAGGAAGCAATCAGATGTACATTCCATTGGGAATATTTTAAATTTTACATGTACTGTGTACAACAAAATAATTAAATGCCACTGTGTTTTTGGGCCAATATAGAAAGAACACAGTTGGGTCATCTCTGGCTGAGATGCTGGCTGGGTTTTTTAATTTTACTGAAGGCTTTATAGCAACCAATGACCATTCAAGGCACTTCATCCAGGTTAAAAGTAATTTGTTGGGACCTTAGAAAGTCCTCAGTGATCAGGTGTGTGTTCTGTATCCTAAGACTATGAATGTTACCTTCAATCAGGAAGCTTCCTGGGACTGAAATTGAAAGGAATCTCAAATTAGTTCTTAGTTTAAAGTGAGGAAGGTTATCACTTAGAGATACTCCTCCTACTGAGAGACAGGACTTCTGGCCTACATTTATTGTGAGGCTGTGCCACAATCTCAGAAATAATAGGGAAAATTAGGGGAAAACCTAGCAGGAGGTCAGCATACTTAGACCAGCATGCCTCCATCAGTCGGATATAAAATGGCCAAGTTAGGGCTACCGTTGTTTGGCACTCTAAGATTTATAGAACCAGCTGCTACAACAGTATGCTCTTCTAAAGCAGGTCTGTATCACGCTTAAGTTTCACCAGCAAAGTGTATATCTTAAGAGTACTGACAAAACTCATCTTCTGTAATAGTAAAATGAACTTTGCTTTTCACATCTGCCTGTTTATGAAGCCATCTATATGTTATTGTCTGATTTATCTATACTTATGAAGCAATGGCAGTAGTGATTAACCCACTTGGTATTGTATTTGCTTGAACAATTCTCTCAGTTTGAAATTGCTGTATTTAAGTGCAGTTATGTTCAGAAAAGTGACTTTCAGAATGGTGGCTTCTCAGCCAGTGTATCTGCTTTTTGGGTGTTCAGATCATAATTATTGACTAGAAACAAGTTTTGCTGCTCTGAGTCCTATAGAACTAATTAATCTATGGGAAGATAAGTAGGAATCTATTCTGCTGAATCCAACAAAACTGTCAGCCGAGTTGTAGATTTTTGTGGATTTTTTTTTTCCTTATGCTGGTGTAAGGTACAGAAAGAAAACATCTAGATTTTCAGATGTCAGACAGAATTTGCAGCACTGCCAAACAGAAATTTCACCTTTGACTTATAAACTTCATCATTTAGAGCTGGAAGATCATTGAAAGAGAATAACTATGGAATACTACAGTGTAATTTTTAGTCATTTTTCCAAGAATAACCATGCTTTAAACCACGGATCCAACTTTCAGCCTAACCAGATGGTCCACTGATTCCCAAGGAGAATTTACCACAGACTGTTGCTGTAGCTACATGATTAGTGAAAACAGACGTGGGCTATGGAATTTAAAATTCAAAAGTAAAAAAAGACTGAGGTATTGTAACATTTTTGGGCATTGTCCAAGTTTGATATCGAAGAGTTTGTCCCACGTTTCCTGTTTGATTATATTTAACAAGTTAAGAACTGTAGCAAGATGCTAGTGTCAGTTTAACCACAAGAGTGAGATCCTAGCCAACAAGCACAGAAAGAGTCAGGATTATTGTGTTGCAATTTAAAACTTGTAGTGTCTTATGAAGACACATGTTTAGGATGAGAAGTTCTGTTTACAGCTATTACTAAAATAATGACAGTTGTATTTGTAACTCTCAGACACCAAAAAAAAAAAAATCCCTCCTCTTCTTCATATGGAACTATATGGCATGGGTAGGGTTGTGAGCCACTTAGGAAAGGGTGTGCCATGTAGATGATACTACCAGGATACAAAGCTGTGTCCTGTCCTTTAAAAAAGGATGCTAGAGTTGTAAAACTTTACTCATTCTTGAAATTCAAAGCCTACTTTTTCAGTGTGTTGAAAATCAAAACAGCTGTTTTCTAGGACATGTACAGTACCAAAGAACCTGATGCAGACTTTCAGTACAAATCCCTCAGAGATGGAATATTAGAACCGGAATACTAGACCAGATTTGATTGCTTAGTATTTTCAGCTGCATCAATTCTTAAGTGTTGCTCAAGTCCCAACAAAAAGGTCGCAAACTCCAGAATAGTTTGACACTGCAAGCTATGTAATATCTTTTTTTTTCCCCTCCCACAACAACAACAAATCTAGGATAAAGGAAGAAAAATCTACCATTAATTCAGATGAATCCATCCAAAGAAACAAAAGTCCAGATGAAAGACCAAGACTTAGAACCCCTGCTAAGGAAGAGGATAACCCAGATGCGGACAGTGACTTAGAAAGTGATAGTAGTGATGATGATGATCGTAAAAATAGCAGAGCTAGTTCTAAAAAGAAGGAAAGTCGTGAGAGCAGTGAGGAGGATTCCAAACATCACAGGAGCTGGAAACACTCCAGCTCATCAGAGTCTTCAAGTGAGGAGGGAAGTCACCACACAAAAACCCATATAAATCGTCCTAGGAGAGGAGAGAGTGGAACAGGTAGAAGGGAAAAAGATGAACACCACAAGGAAAGGGATCATGAGAGAAAAGATAGAAACCAGGAAAAGGATCGTTGGAGGGAAAAGGAAGACCGACATAGATATGGGGATCATACCAGTAAAGATAACTACAGAAAGAGGGATGAGCAGGACGACAAACAGAAGGGGAAAGATAGAAAAGAGAGAGAAGGATATGACAAAGAAGGAAGGAAAGAGAGGGAGGACAAGTATTCAGAAAGGGAACGAGAAAAAGAGCGACTAAGAAATGGCAAAGACAGATACAGTGATAGAGAAAGAGGGGAAAAATGCAGAGAAAAGGAGGAACATTTGAAGGAAAAGAGAGAGAGAGATGACAAAGATGACAAGAAATACAGGGACAGGAAGGAAAGTAGTCCTCGAGCCTCAGAAAGGGACAGGGACAAGAAGCAAAGTAACCCTAGATCCTTAGACAAACAGTGTGACCAGGAAAAGGAGACAAAGGCAAAGGACAGAAAGAGTAATGATGAGAGAGTCTCTTGCTCTGAAAGATTTCCCGAGCCAAAAGGTAAGGATGCAGAGGAAGGGCAAAAAGGTGCAGAGCAGGTGGAAAAAAAATCTGTGTGTGTGAGCAAATTTGCCAAGCGGAGCAGTGAAGAGACAGTGGTGTCAGCAAGGGATCGCTACTTGGCTAGGCAAATGGCACGAGTTAGCACAAAATCCTATATAGAGAAAGAAGAGGATTAGCTTCATTTCAGTGGTCAAAAGCCAAGAGATGATCCGCTTTCACTGGTGGAAAAATCACTGCAGCAGGAACTCTGTGTTGAAGAGAAAGTATTTCCTGCCTGTTTGTTTCTGGGTTTTTTTAAACTCAGTAATTTAATAAAACAAACTTCTGTTTTGAAATGTTTTGATGGTCTTTGTACATTCATCGAGTCAAATGTACAGGTAGGGTGTTTAATTTGACTGGTTCTGTCCATCCTGGCCTTCAGCACCATAGCCTCTGCTTGTTCTATAATTTATTCTAAGACAGGGAGTCACACTTATGGATGCTAAACTGATACAGGTGATAATACCTCAATGCCATCCTGCATATAATCCTTATCAGCTAATACCAGTACTACCCCTCTTCTGGAGCAGCAGCATTCTCAGACATTACTGTCAAATCACACTATCCAGAAAAGGTAACAGAAAGTGTGCGGGAGAGAGAACTTTAAAGAGAGGGATATGCAGGCAAAATAAACAGAATAATAATTTGGGTGACCCTGTATGTTTTGTGGTGTTTTGTAAACCAGGTAAATTTCATCTTGACTATATTTGGATTTGAACATATATAACATATGCGTGGGTTTTTGTTTGTTTCTGGTGCTTGATGTACAGAAATATTTAAATAAACTGTAAGATATGTACTATATCCAGTGCTTAGGTCTTTCTTTGATGCCTGTCCTTTGCTAATCTTTAGTGGAAATAGCTGCAGTATTGCTTCCTTATTAAACAAATCAATTATATCTTTCCACTTCCTGTATTACGGTCATACCTGCTCATTGTGCTATAGGTGATAATGTTGAACTCGCCAGAATAAACCCATTTTGTCAGGGGTTTATAGAACCGTAGTAAAAGTCACTCTCTAAACCGTAACTTGGCAAGTAGGAAATCTGGCAAAGATCATATTTTTAAATTATATTTTCAGCAATCCTCCTGGTAGTTTTTATACTTTTTTTCCTGGAAAGTGTATATCTTTTACTTAACAGTGGCTGTGCCAGCACCAAGAACTTAGGCTTCAAACGGGCTGAAAAGATGATTTAGACATTCTAGATGTAATTTTACTGCATTTCTGTAATTTAAAAACAGATTTTTAAAAACCTGAATAAACATTGCAGCTGAGCACTTGCATGGAGCCTCATTACTTTGAGTGTTTTCAGGCTAAATTATTTGGCCGAGACACTGAGATTTAGAGTATATTTACCACACACATGACAAGGGTTTTTCTATAAAGAATGGGATTGAGTTCCTACAAGCCATTTAATTAATCTGTAACTGACTCAAGATATCTGGGGTGAAATTATAACGAACCAGAAAGGAAATGTGTCCATGACTTTCTATTGTCTGACCCTGTATCTTTTTCCAATTCCTTACAGTTATTTATTTCCCCCCAAAAAAGCCCTGATTTTTTCGTTCCTTGTGGATCCAAAACTGCCATTGGGTTCAGGTTGAGATTTGGGTATTCAGGGAAGGCAGAATCAAGCCCAGAGATGCTTTAAAATAGGACTTTTTTTTTTTTTTAAACCTGTAAAACTCTTATCAGTGGTTATCAGTTTGGGATCAGGGGATTTCTAATGGGATAGAGAGCATTTAATTCCCCTATTAAAATCCCTGCAGTGGCTTCCCATAACCTTTCTCATCAAGGTCATGTTTGTGGTCTCCACTTTTAGGACTATGAACAGGTCTTCCCTTGCATGTACCTCTCTTCTTGTTTCTTCTTGCTTCACCCCAAGCTTTATTACCTGCTCCCTTTGTTTTTTCTTCTCCCTCTTGCCTTTGTGCTATGTGCTGTTTTGAAGAGTTTTCCCTTTTTATTGGCCAAACTACTACTACTCTCTTCGTACAGTCCCTTAATAAAACATCATACATCTTTGAAGGCTTTCAGTAATAATGAGTCCATCAAAGGCAGATTTTTCTGCACCATTTTGAGATTAGACCTCATTGGTCAGCTAGTATATTGTATATCCTTACTATACTGTCTGTTTTAGAATGCAAGCCCTGTACATGCTGATGGTGCTCAAAAATAAATTACACAAAACCTACCATCGTTAACACTAATTTGCACTTTTGTTAGCATTCTTAACACTGAGGCCAAGTGTTGAATGGACACAGAAACTGACCTATCCTCTCACCTCCCTTCAGTATGGTTTTAAGTGGACTCCTACTACTACACACTGATGGGGCAATGTGAGGAAGCTTGCCTGTTCTATACCTGTTATGTGGAGAAAGAGAATCTTTCCCTCTCTGCAGCTGTCACTCCAGCATCCTCCCTCAGCACTAAACTCTCCTACGCAGATTTAAAACTAAAAAGAAAAAAGATTGGGTTCAGCTTTCTGAAGGGTTTTACTCAGAGGCGAGTCTTTGACTAGTTCGGCGGCATCTGTGACCAAATTCCGATTTATTTGGGACAGCCCCATAGACTATGCCCATTTACCTACAACAGGCCATCCTCAACACATGCATAACTGCAGATGCCAGGTGACTCAGAGTGTTACACTGCTGTGCTACACAGTGTTTAACATTGCAGAAATCTTCTTACTTTCCCTCTTGAAATGTGCACATTTTTCTAGACATTCTTCCCTAACTTTTTGTGTTGAGGCCCTATCTCATTTCTACATATTTAGTTACTACTACCAAGGGAATCTGAGGATAATTTTAGGAAGAAATGGTGAAATGTTTGTGATATTCCTCCTCTTGATTATCTGTCTTAGTGCTCTGGAGCACTGCTTTAGTTACGTCATTAGATTTTAGCCATGCTGTTAGGGGTCTATGAAGTTGAACATGGCATTGTGCCAAATGAATCTTTAATGCAAAAAGATATGACATTTGAAGTGATTTATAAACTCAATATAAAGTGCTCCTGAAAATTAGGGTGTAAAAAAAGTAGGTTAAGTTATTAAGTACCATAATCCTTCCTGTACTTCCCTGCATCTCCTGGTCCAGTTCTTGTTCGGTACAGGCACAATTCTAGTGAGTGAGGCATGTCAGAGACTTATGAAACAAATGAACGGAATGCTGAGATATGATTTGGGCAGTCCAGTTGTCCGCTGTAGGATACATTAATGCTCAAATGCTCTATATTGCCATGTGGGTAAATATATGAACAATAAAATATCCTTACATCTGTGTTCCTTGTGCACTCAGTTTTCATAGTAGCAACAAAGAATTTGGAACAAGGCATTTTCTAGGGATTAATACCGTCAAGGCATCTCTCAACTGCACTTTGGACCACCTGCTCCTTAATCCTCAGGAAATGCCCTGCAATTCATCTATCAGTGCTTGATTGGAAGGTTAGGAAATGCTCTATTGTTGTAAATATCCCTTACTGTTTTGAAATGTTGGGAAACAGGTTTGTATACTCCAATCATGAAGATCTGCAACACACAGTTGGAGGTATTACATACAACTCTTACAAACTCCAGACCTTCCTCAAATGGAGAATTGATTTCCTAATATTTTGTGGACTGGTCATTTCCTGCTAATGATGATGGAAAGTGTTGCACTGACGTGGATGAATTGTCAAGTTTCAAAATATCTCATCAAGGAGATTCACAGTGTGGTTTGTATGGCTAAAACCTTTTGTAGTGTATGTTCAGGAACAACTGGTGAGTCACTATTGTCCTAGTCGGTTTTGGGAAATGATGCAGAACCTTCAGTAGTCCTTTTCAACATGCCATAAAATGTTTCTCAGAACAGAGTTGGGCTTTGCTTGTTTTAATATTGATGATATATCTGCTTTTACAGTTTACAGGGAAATCACAAACTGTTTTATCAGTCTGACTGTACTGAACTAGAGAGTAATGTGGCCAACCACCAGTGCCTTCAATTAGACTGTGCCTAGGCTAAGCAAAAAGAGGCCCCAGTACCGTATCTTCTGATCCTTCATCTTAGCTACCAAGTTTTCTCTCTTATCTACCCTGCCAGACGTTGCACCCTCTTGCTTTGAAATCTTTCCTAACCCTCACCAAAATCATTGCTTCAGCCTTTTCTAAACCCAATTGCAATATATTTTAGTAATATTTAACAGGGTATTTTGCTTTTGGATAACCCCGGTTTTGATTCGTTAATGCAGGCCGGAGAGAAAGGGTACTCATTTATCTGCACCTACTCAGTAGATAGAGGAAATGTTAGTAGTGGCAAGGGTGGGAAAAGCAACAAATGTGTGGACTGGTCCCTTTATAGTTCTGTTTACAATAAATTAAACATTTTCCATGAAAGGGAGTGTATTTGAGAAGACATTGCCTGCCAAGGCTTTAGTTATCTCAGCTGCAAACAGTGATTTACAAAATACTGAATATGACGTTCCATCTGCTTTATTTTCTCTTTCCCTGTGGAAATCAATAATAATAAAACACCTTTTTCTGTCTGTAAAAGTTCAGTAGTAGAATGGGAGATACGCTTGAGGTTCCTCTGCATCCTCAGTTGAGTGTCAGAATGCAAAGGGAACAAAAACGGGGTTCAAATTGATAGTGGTTGACGACTTTAGGCCAAATTCTTGTTATAGAGCGGTTCAATTCCAGTGAAGTGAATGGAGTTGCACTTGCCTATATTAGGTTTGAATCAAGACAAAATCTTAAGCTGAATTTTCTGAAAAGAGTGCCATTTAATATTCCTGGCATATGTCTTGAATGGAAACGTTAATCAAACCTTGGTGTTCAACTGTAGCAGCATCCGTCTACCTGCTTCCCTGTTATTTTGTTCATCAGACTTACGTATACAGAGATGAAAGAGGAGTTTAAAAAAATCTAACTGCAAAGCCATGTCAATTCACAAATACCTTAGAGTTGGTTCAATATGCAAGTTTATTGAGCAACTAAGCATCTATTCCAAATGTGGAGGAATTTGCTTTTGTGATTCTGTTTAAACAGATGTCATGAATATTCCTATTACAGTGGAGTTCAAGTGATGTTTTCAAGGATGGGCCAACATACAAACAGTTAAGGGGATACACCACCTTTTGTTGAGGCAGTCTGGTCAGCATAGTGAACTGTGTGGATACTCTGCTTTTTGCTGAAACTGAATCTGATTGTTGGAAAACGTTTGTCTTTCTGAATCCATGCTTTTCTCTCTCTCAAGAGATGGGACAGACATGCATATTTATTATGATATTAAATTTATTACAATAACAGTTTACAAGACAAGGCACATACTGATGACTTACAATCCAGCTTGGAACATTCATAACTAAACAGCTGCATAAATTAATACAAGTGCATCATATACAAGTTAGAGGGAATATACAAATAAAACTCCAGTTTAATTCTCTTACTAAAGTTTGAAAGGTAAACACGCTCCCAGTTCACAAAGATAAAACTGGTTTTGGAAGTTCCCTTATCACTGTTCATAGTGGTGTGCTATTTAGTAGCGGCTCTAGTTATGCAGTAGGTGAGCCAAGGAGTAGGAGAAGGAATCCATTTGCCTGAAATGCTTCCAAATCCAATGTAGCCTGTGTGGCATCCGTAGAACTACGGTTTTGGCCAAAGGTGTAATGTTCCATGTCTAAGACAGGTATCTACATCTACTTGTTGAGCTGAGGGACAGTTGATTACTCAAAAATGATTTAAGAAGGATGTGAAAAGAAAGTAAAATATTAATAATTATAAAAATAAATGAGGTCAGACAACCTGGCCTCAGTTTGCTTGTCTCTGAGCTAGCCAGAGATGATTTGACATGACTGATTTTCCTAACACACTGTTAGGAGACCAACCTGTGACAAGACTGGAGGATTTAAAAAACCTCAAACCAACTTGTAATTAAAACGTTCACAGGAACTAAAGCAACTTGATGGCTCAGCTTTTAAAGAGTGAAATATAGTGTGTGTCGTATATCAGCATTATACTGAAAAAGAAAGGTCTGTGCATTTTAATATACTTTTGGAAGGCTTCCTGACTGCCCTGTTCCCAGAATGCACTGGGAAGACTTCAGCATGGATTTTCCTTGTGAAAAGCCCAGCGTCATTTAAAATGATCTGTATCGTATTTACAGAGTTGCTCAACTGAATTCTGAACCATGAATTCAACAGCAAATAAACTTTCATGAAGCAAAGTTTTCAAAAGGCCAGATAAGATTATACAATACTCTCGTAATTACGTTCTGCTTCTTTAAAGAACGTTTAATTTCCAGTCTTCAGCCTTCCATGGAACCCCAAGACTGTAAATGAGAACATGGTGCACTTCTGCAATTACATAACGCAGAATAGATAATAAATGCAAAGAAAACATCTCTCGGTTCCTTCCCCTGCTTATGGACTCGTTCCCCTAAAACCCAGGACAATTGATCATTCTAGGGGGAGGAAAGGAAATGATTTAGAGGGTGTCCCTCCTGCATGTTTTTTTTTTTTTAAGATTGAATGCTCTTTAGTACAGGATCTATATTTTCATCTGCGCTTGGCAAGCACTGCGCACATTATGGGCAGTACTACCACATTCTAATTATAATTACACATCTTGTGTGGGTTGAATGATGGAATTACTTAAGCTGATTGTGCTGTATCCAGTATTTTAATACTATGAGTCACACTGGTTATCATCAATACTAAGGAACATCCAGGAAGGAGAAAAAAAGTGATACCCCTTCTGATTTGTCTTGTTATATAAAGTAAAATGCATCTCCCAGCTCTCGTTTGAGTAGTTTCATGGGCTTTAGAAAGGGGCCTACCTTATCTAACCTTTTCCCTTCAGAACTCTGAATGTTCTCTTGACCTTCTAGATATCCAGAATGTGCCTGTGTTACTCATTCCTCAGAAGGCATTAAAAGATTAAAAAGTAACTAAACCTGTCCCAACATTAGCATACACCTTCTTTCCTTTAGTTAGTGTATACAAGTACAATAGTTAGTGGTTCAACGACTCCAAGATGTGTTGGGAGTTAATTTTACCATGGCCTGGCAACTAAGTTAACCAGTTGTTTAATTATGGAATTTGCCTTACAACAACTTGAAACTTTCTGATTAACAAGGCTTTTTAATGGGGAAGCTGATGCTTCTGTCCTAGGCCTTGATTCAGCAAAGCACCTCGCATGAGCTTAACTTTAAGTAAATGAGTAGTCTCAGGATGACTATTCACATGCTTAAAGTCAGGCCCATGTTTAAGTGCTTTGTGGAATCAGGGCCCTAGTTTGCTTCATGAGATTGCCAAGACAGTGGTTTCATATTTAGGGATCTGATCCAGCTCCCAGTGAAGTCAATTATAACAATCCTATTGATTCTCCTGGGAGTTGAATCAGGCTGCCAGTGTCTTGAGTATAATAAAGTATCAACAACCAACAACCTCGTTGGTGACAAGGGAAATGATCCCACGCTGCCTAGCACCTTATGTAGTCATCATGTAAGCCCCTGCAAAAGAATGTAAAGAGCTACCATTCTGATTTGGTAGCATTTTACATTCACTTTGTGCAAGCTGATATGATTATGCTGTGGGATCAGGTCCATATCCTTTGTAATTAAATTACACTAGTTTTCCTTTTGAATTTGAAAAAGCAATAAAGGAAACAGCTGATACTGTCGTTAGTGATTACATGAACTTTTAAAAGACTCTTTTACTGGAGGAAAAATTCTAGAAGGGAGTAGGACTTCTTGAGTGGCTGTCAGCAAATAGTGTTCTAGGCCTGTCAGTAGTGCTCAGCAAATTGTCAGTTCAGCCCATCTGCCTTTTAAGGCATATAAAATGTGTAACACCAATTATGAACTATAATCTGTACGTCTAGAAAATTGCTTCCTAGTACTTTGCATGTCTCCAGTGCCTTTCACCTTGTAAGTGTGGTCCTCATCAGTCCTCCAGTGAAACAGGCAAGTAGGCTTATCTTAATTTTTCATCTGGGAAACGGAGTCAGAGAAAACAAATGACTTGCCCAAAGTTACACAGTGGGTCCGTGGCCTTGTTTTTAAACTCAGGACTTCCTGGTTGTCTCCTAGTCCTCTAGAAAACACTGGTACTTCTGGGGCAATTAATTCATTTTCTGTGCTGTAACCACCCAGAAAGTCAGACTGTTGTGTATTATTGTCTAAATAATGTGAGTGAAGATTTTTTTTTTTATTTTGCAATTGCAGTTGCATCTATAAAGCTATAACATGGCACCATAATGTTACTGCTGAAGAGTCCAAGTATTCTTCCACCTCCCACTAAAAAGTAGAGATGTCTGCGGTTATTACTCTGCAAAATTATTATTCCACCAGAACTCATCCTGAGTTTCAATTTCTGTGCAAGGGATTGGGAAGAAAACGTTGGTTTCAATGCAGATAATGCTCTTACTGAACCTAAACCCTCCCATTTCCTTCCTGACAGGAATGCCATTGGCTCAGGCAACAATTCAGCTTAGAATATGTATCCACTTAAAAAGAACAAATAAACCCTTCACAGTTCTGGTATTGGCTGGACACAAATTAGGGAGAATAGAGAAGACATAGTAAGACTTCTTCCTTCCCAAACTTGATGCTGGGAATATGTAATTATCCTGCTTGCCCACCCCTGTCACTTCATATGTATTTTTTCATCAATAAACTTATGACAGAAAAGTTGAACTTTTGACAATTGTATCAAATGGTTTCTAATTTTCTGATTGGTCAGTTTTAATTTTGAATATTAAATTTTAGATGTTTTTATACATTTTATAAAATAGCCCGTGACCTATTTTAAATAACTTTTCTTCAAATCCTGCAGATATGCTGTCTGTCTCCCCTCAAAATTAAGTCCATCTTAGAAGCTGTTTTTAAATATACATGAGGGGTAAATTGCTAAGTTACTCCTTGCAAGTCATTATCCAGTGAGACATGGATTCATTTAATCTTTCTCATGGCACTTTGAGACATTATTCCCTTTAGAAATGACTTGTGTGGTCCTAGTAACCCTTTGTCAGCAGAATTAATCAGTCATCACTCATAATTATTTCTATGTAATGAGTTGAGCTAGAGACCTACAAGACAAGTGACCTTATGTCTATGGCTCAAGTGTAAGAGACATTATTTGAAGTGGGTGTCTATATGCATAAGCAGAAAAGTCTTGTGAGAGAAGATGAAAATGTATATTATTCAAAAGGCAAACACATCATGGTTGCACTCCTCTGTGCAAATGATCTGTTCTTTGTAGTATGTATCAGTGTAAGTTTTTTCTTTCAGAAGAAATTTCTTGATGCCCACCTACTTGAATCCTTGTATGGCAGGGGTGGGCAAACTTTTTGACCTGAGCGCCACATGGGGTTTCCGAAACTGTATGGTGCTCTGAGGGGCATGGTAGGGGAGCGGGGGGTTGGATAAGGGGCAGGAGGTCCTGGGGGGCAGTCAGGGGACAGGAAGCAGGGGATGGTTGGATAGGCGTGGGAGTCCCAGGGCGTGGGGGTGTGGATAGGGGTCGGGGCAGTCAGGGGACAGGGAGCAGGGGGGTTGGATACGGGGTGGGGTCAGGGGACAAGGAGCGGAGGGGGTTGGATGGGTCACGGGTTCTGAGGGTGGCAGTCAGGGGGCGGGAAGTGGGAGGGGGCGGGACCAGGCTGTTTGGGGAGCCACAGCCTTCCCTACAAGGGTGTAGTGTATTACATTGCTCCCTGTAGGAATGTGCTACTTATGGTATACTGCTTAGGGCTGCCAGTCCTGATGCCCTGTAAGTAGCACATTCCTGCGGGGAGCGATTTAATACACTACACCTGGCGGCTTTCGCAGCCCTGCTGCCTAGAGCGCTGGCAGCCTGCTGAGGCTGCGGGGGAGGGGCCGGGGGCTAGCCTCACTGGCTGCGAGCTCAAGGGCCAGGCAGGACGGTCCCACAGGCCGGATGTGGCCTGCGGGCCGTAGTTTGTCCACCTCTGTTGTATGGCAACCTCTTCATTTTTAACATAGGCAAATTATGATGTACAAGGAGATTTTATGTTCTATTTTAGCTTCAGTTGTGATAGGATTTATAATAAAATTTGGTGAGGCTTTAGTGACAGAGTAACAGTATAACGCATGTCTCCTTTACTTACATGTTAACTGCATAGGGTTAACTAAGCAATTTCCATGTAACTGCATAGTCAGTCCATGGTCCTGAAATTCACTTGGCAAATGCAACTGAGTTCAAAAGTAATCATTGTTTAACCTACCCTCTGTCTTGACAGGCATAAGTACTTATAGACTATTATGAATTTAAATGTATGTAGAACTTAATTTGCAATTAAATACCTCAAAATATAAGTATATCTCAAGTTATGATTAGAATTCATCCCTGCAGAATTGTACTCACCACTGGCCCAGAGTGAGTAAAATAGCATTGTTTTTTTGTTATCTTTATCTTCAGGATAAAGACTGGATGAGCTGATTTAGTACAGGAGCTAGTAAATTTTCATGACATTTTGTAAGAATTTTTAGACTTGATATTTGTGCCAACCAGTATAAAGTGTAACCCTAAGCTTTAGTTTTGCAACAGGAAACAATAGGAAAAAACACAGGTTGATTCCCATAAAAAGCAGTAAAAGAAGTCTATGTAGCTCTGATGGTCCAACCTCTAGCATCTGACCTCCTAACAATTCACCACTGGGCTACAGTTTCTAAAGGAAAAAATAAGCTAAGTCTGTCTGTAAAATGTCATCATGAATATACAGCTAAAAGAGACAGGCAGATGGAACCACAATGTAGCAATTGCTAACAACTTAAACATTTGCCAGCTGACCTATGACCCAGAGATGGATGGGCTGAAGGTTTTGTATAACTAGTACCAGAGGAGAATAGGGAAGATGCTGAGCATTTTCAAAATTCTGTACTTCACAAAATCTTTTTATTTGTGGAGTGCTTGTTAGGCAAGAAATAACTGATGAAAACTGGTATGGTCCATAAAGTGCAGAAAAGTAAGTGGCATAAAGAAGGAAGGGGGCGATGTTACCAAATATGTGTGCAACTGGACACACAGTCTTCATACATAGTGCTTTTCATGGTGGTTTCCTACATCTTTCTCTGCCTACTCCACAGCAAAACAAGGATCTGAGGGTCCTATTATTTTTAAGCGATAAAACTCTGTATTACTCAGGTAATATATGGCTATCAGAACTACTTTCCTGTATTTTTCAATTCAGTTTAAGCAATGAGATCTTTAGAAGCAAATACAACATGGTCCAGTACAAATGATCACATTGAGAAAAATACAGGAGTACTGCCACAGATTTGAGATTCTAAATCTAATCCTAACTGATGAGACTCATCCTGTCGTGGTTTATGCAGTCTCTCCCATACACACATCCTCTTGTTTTCAGAATGAATCAGTTCAGCAGTGAATCTTAGTCTGGTTTGAAGTGCGCAGCAGATTTTGTTGAAATGCTTGGATCTGTATGCTGGAGGCACCAATTTTCCAGATGCACATTGCCGTTGTCTGGGCCTCCATGGAAAACGCCCACCCATTCCTTGGCTCAGCTGAAAACTCAGTTCTTTGGAAAGGGGAGTATGGACAGTTGGGGAGCATGGGAAAAGTTAAACTTTTACACCTTTTCCCCTCCCCCCAAAAATGTTAACTTAAACTGCATTCATGCGGATGTCCCCAAAGGGAATTTCTGTGGCTGTCTCCGGGGTAATGCTTTTTAGAATACGCTGTTGAGAAGAAAACACATGTTAGATGAACGTTGTGCAAATTTAGATTTCAGATAGAACTTTGCAGTTGAAAGGGACACTGTAAAGGATTTAGCCTAAAGAAAAATCTGACCCACCTTTAAAAGCTACACATATTTACCTGCGTCACACCGGTGTTGTGAAACTTCGTTTGTTTTTACAGCACTTTAAAGATGTAAAGTGCTAGAGAAGTACAAACTATTATATTTTTTTTAGTTGACATAAATGGTAACATCCAGGCTAATTTACAGAGCTTTTGCATTTATGCCCCTGTGATCATTTACTTAAATACTATCAACTTTATTGAGCATATCTCTTCTGAATGGATATTTACATATAAATAAAGTTTCCAAATTCCATCCCAGCTTGCGGTGGATCTTGTGTAAAATATGGGATGGATGATTTTGGTGGTTGTGTATATTTCTATTTTTGTTTTTGTGGTGGAGGAAGCAGAATGGTGTGTTGATAGATTTAGGTCAAAACTAGTATTGCTTCCTCAACCTATGGCTAGAGTTGACTGAACCTCTTTGGAATATATTGCTAGGCCCCTATCTTCTAACCAAAATAAAATTTTCCATCTTCTGCAGTGACCAGCAGAGATGCATATTTCCTGCTACTGCTGAAAGTCTGAGGACTTGTCTACATTTAAAATGCTGCAGTGAAGCGCTTCAGTGGAGATGCTACCTATGCTGACGGGAGGGCTTCTCCTGTTGAGGTGGGTACTCCACCTCTCCAAGAGGGAGTAGCTAGGTCGATGGGAGAATTCTCCCATTGACCTAGCTCTGTCTACACTGGGGGTTAGATCAGTTCAATTGTGTCGCTATGGGGTGTGGATTTTTCACACCCCTGAGCAACATAGTTATACTGATCTAATACCCTAATGTAGACCAAACCTGAGAAAACAAACTACAATCCATCAGTGATCTTCCTGAAAATACCATCCTGGCCACTGGATGTAGAAGCCCTCTACACCAACATTCCACACAAAGATGGACTACAAGCTGTCAGGAACAGTATCCCCGATAATGTCACAACAAACCTAGTGGCTGAACTTTGTGACTTTGTCCTCACCCATAACTATTTCACACTTGGGGACAATGTATACCTTCAAATCAGTGGCACTGCTATGGGTACCCGCATAGCCCCACAGTATGCCAACATTTTTATGGCTGACTTAAAATAACGCTTCCTCAGCTCTTGTCCCCTAATGCCCATACTCTACTTGCGCTACATCTTCATCGTCTGGACCATGGAAAAGAAGCCCTTGAGGAATTCCACCATGATTTCAACAATTTCCCTCCCACCATCAACCTCAGCCTGGACCAGTCCACCCAAGAGATCCACTTCCTGGACACTACGGTCCTAATAAGCGATGGTCACATAAACACCACCCTATACCGGAAACCTACTGACCGCTGTTCCTACCTACATGCCTCCAGCTTTCATCCAGACCACACCACACGATCCATTGTCTACAGCCAAGTTCTACAATACAACCGCATTTGCTTCAACCCCTCAGATAGAGACAAACACCTACAAGATCTCTATCAAGAATTCTTACAACTACAATACCCACCTGCTGAAGTGAAGTAACAGACTGACAGAGCCAGAAGAGTACCCAGAAGTCACCTACTACAGGACAGGCCCAACAAAGAAAATAACAGAATGCCACTAGCCGTCACCTTCAGCCCCCAACTAAAATCTCTCCAACGCATCATCAAGGATCTACAACCTATCCTGAAGGACGACCCATCACTCTCACAGATCTTGGGAGACAGGTCAGTCCTTGCTTACAGACCGCCCCCCCAACCTGAAGCAAATACTCACTAGCAACCACACACCACACAACAGAACCACTAACCCAGGAACCTATCCTTGCAACAAAGCCCGTTGCCAACTGTGGCAACATATCTATTCAGGGGATACCATCATAGGGCCTAATCACATCAGCCACGCTATCAGAGGCTCGTTCACCTGCACATCCACCAATGTGATATATGCCATCATGTGCCAGCAATGCCCCTCTGCCATGTACATTGGCCAAACTGGACAGTCTCTACGTAAAAGAATAAATGGACACAAATCAGACGTCAAGAATTATAACATTCAAAAACCAGTTGGAAAACACTTCAGTCCCTCTGGTCAATCGATTACAGACCTAAAAGTGGCAATACTTCAACAAAAAAACCTTCAAAAACAGACTCCAACGAGGGACTGCTGAATTGGAATTAATTTGCAGACTGGATACAATTAACTTAGGCTTGAATAGAGACTGGGAGTGGATGGGTCATTACACAAAGTAAAACTATTTCCCCATGTTTATCTCCTCCATCCCCCACTGTTCCTCAGACGTTCTTGTCAACTGCTGGAATGGCCCACCTTGATTATCATATAAAAGGTCCCGTCCCGTTCCTCCCCCCACCACCCCCGCTGGTAATAGCTCACCTTAAGTGATCACTCTGGTTACAGTGTGTATGGTAACACCCATTGTTTCATGTTCTCTCTGTATATAAATCTCTCCACTGTATTTTCCACTGAATGCATCCGATGAAGTGAGCTGTAGCTCACGAAAGCTTATGCTCAAATAAATGTGTTAGTCTCTAAGGTGCCACAAGTACTCCTTTTCTTTTTGTTGGAGCAAAGCAGTTCATATCTTCTACCATCCTCTGCCCCTTCCAAAACAGATTCAGAAGTAATCCATGCAAGGATAAACCTTGTTGTGATTAAATCAGGGTAATTGGCAAAACTCATCACACTGTACTACTACTACTATCTTGCACATTTATAGTGCCTTTCATCCAAGATCTTAAAGCATTTTACTACTGTATATTATTCCAATCAAACACTAATTCTCAACACTTAACCGTCTTAAATATTCACTGACCAAAAATACTAACACAGAATGAAGGTTACAGTGGTACCTTGTGCCCTTCAAAAACATTGTTCTGTAAAACTCAGACTTCTGAATACCAGGCAATACAGAGTTAAGGTTCACGCCCACACAACTGTAGTCTGTGGCCCTGGAGCTGGCAGTAGTCCCTGGGAATTGTCTGGGTGCACTCTAGCTGCATTCGCTGTGTTAGGTATAGCTGTATTGAAAGGGGAGGGTTAGTTGGAGAGTTTGGCAGAGCTGTGATTGTAATATGAGACAATCTGGGCGTCCCCCTGGGTGTGTGTATGGCCCCTCTCTCTAACCCTCATATGTGTAATCTAAGGAAAGAGGTCCATGTGTACCTTGACAGATCAAGTATGCCTTATTTAAGCTCTGTGTTATGTAGCAGTGGGGCACATGGATCCTCTTGCCATGGGAATTCTCAGCATCTAGGTGGGAGATGAGTGTGGTCTGTGGGTTTAATGACGGGTAAGTGAAACCATAGTGTGAGATGGCATCATGTGCATAAGGGTGAAGAGGTTGAAAACTTTAGCAGATGGGGTCAGTGTTGGGCATGTATAGGTAGTTCCTGTGTAGTGCTGTGCAGTGTGAGAGCATGTGCTATGGATGTACTGAGGCATTGCTCCAAGGAGGGGGAGTTACGGTTGCATGGATGTGTACCTTAACACATCAGTTCCTGTTTTTCAGACATTTTGAGTTTTGCTGAACTCAACGTTCAAGGACATGAGATACCACTGGACAACCTTAACTCTCCATTAGCAAAGTTTTTTGTCAGTGAATTTCCTAGATTTTTTTTCTAACAGAGAGAAATGTTGTTAGTAGGAGTTAGTGGTCATTTAGGCAGTTTTAGTTATCATGCAGGTGTGCAGCTGAGATTCAGTTGTGGCCAGGTGATGATAATACCTTGCTCTTATGTTGCGCTTTTCATCAATAGATCTCATAGCACTTTGCCAAGGAGGGAAACATCATTATCCCCATTGTACAGATCGGGAAACTGAGGCACAGAGCAGCAAAGTGATATGGCCAAGGTCACCCAGCAAGCACGAGGCAGGGGTGGGAATAGAGCCCAGGTTTTCTGACTCCCAGTCCACTGTTCTCTCCATCATGTTGCTGTGTGATACCTGGGTGTGTGCCTCTCCCATCCCCCACCTTGTTACAGTGAAATAGGGATAATGGTTGTGCTTTGAAGTATTTGGAGTTTGGAGTTACTAAAAGCCCAATGAGAGAAATCTCAGATGTCGTCCTTGCCCCAAAATCAAGTTTTATTACACAAGGAGAACAGTAACTTTAAGTATGAGAGAAGATTGGTATAGCTCTCTTTTGCTCCACCCTCCTCTGCCATCATCCCCCACAACATGTATCCTACCCTCTGCCACCATTCCCACCTCTCCCTTCCCCTCCTGTCACATTAAGCCACTAGCACTTGAGAAGCCAGGTGTGCACAAGGAAATGGGTAGAAATCTGTGAACTTTAAGAAAACCTGTTAGTTTCCAGGGGCTGTATCTTGGAAATCCTTTTCTCAAATATGGATCGTTTACCCTTCCCCAGTAAAGCACACAGCACATTTCAAGACAGAGTGAGGAAGCACAAGGATTTTAGAGCACCTAAAAGAATTAACCTTTAAACAGAAACATCTTCACAATCTTAACAATGGCAGAACTGGACAGTGCTCCACTATAATATGATATGAGATTAATCATCAGCAGCTGCTTTGCTATAGCCAGATTCCCAGCACAGGCTGAACCGAAAGCAGAGCAGGCTCTGAGACGTGTGAAGTGGGCCATTCATCTCAATGGGATGGTCTCAGTGAAATGAGAGGGGGAGGCAAGGACGGGCCCACACCCTTTCTGCGTGACAGGGCCTCCCAGATTTCACATAGGGACGGGGGAGGGCTTCAAATTCCTATAGAGAGGGGAGGCAGGGAAAGGCATCCTCAGAGGGACAGGGCTCCCACAGATCCTTGTTCACATGAGAAGTGGGTAGGGAGAGGAGCTCAGACACCCCAAGAGGGTCAGGGTCCCCCTGTTCCCAGCACACACACAGAAGAGAAGAATGTGGGGATGACAGGCACCCCTAATTCCTCACACTTATCCTGCCACCCACCTCCATGTCATCCCTCACACTTCCCCATAATCCCCACTCACTCCCCCTGACCTGAGTCCTGAAACCCCTCCCCTATTTATTTATCCTTCTCTGTATAACCCCCTTGCCTCCCTGAAGACCCAAACCCCTCGTTCCTTCCACTCCTCTGCCTCCTAAATCCCACTTCTTTCCCAGCAATCATTCACATGTGTAATTTCTTTTCTTTTTGAAATAGCACAAATGCCTTCTGAAGTTTTTGCTGTACTCAGATTACATTTCCCCAAAATAAAAATAAAACACCCTTGGACAGAGGCAGTTTATACCAACATGCCTAGGTTTCATTTCAGCTTTCTACCATGGATTGGGTTTGAATTCACAGTGCCTCAGGTGTTGCTCACGTTCAGTGGCCGTAATGTCCCCTTGAGTCACACAGGTCCTGTGAATCATGCTTGGCTAGTAATTCTTTTGGGATTCTGTCCACATGTGCATAGTGTAATCCATTGGCTTGTGAGTGTTAGCATGCACCTGCCTAAAGAGCCAGACTCACTCGGTGTTCTCCTCCAAAAGGTTAGTGGGTCCCTTGGACTGGCAGGGGTAAATGTTGAGTGACTGAGACCCTTTGAGCATATAGAGCCGTGGTTTGAGCCTTTGGTCTCAGTAAAAAAAAAAAAGTTGATGGAATCTGTCAACCTTAAGAAAAGCTGATTTCCTGGGGACAGCTGAATTCTAGGAGCCGCTTGCTCAAAAGACCCCAAATTTCAATCACTAAGCCTACCCCAAATCCCATGTGGCACAGCTAATTTCAAGGCAATCTGTACAACCGTGTGGATTTTAGAGCACTCAGAAGAGTTGTTCTTTAAACAGAAAGGAATTCTCAACCTTAATTATTTGCAGAGCTGGCACTCTGCTATCATACATAACCCACCATTCCTTTGTATTAATGGCAAGGAGGTATTTCTTGCAATGCTGATCCATACATCCAGCACCTGGCAAATATGGGAGCATCATTTACAGACCATCTTTTTGTCTTAAGTGCCTATGCAGTATTTTCCCACCTCTCCTTATGTACAGCTGGGTAGTGGGGTGGGAAGTACATCCCATCAAAAATGAACTTGAACAAATAAAACACATCAGATACCTCTTTAAATGTTCCTGGGGTGATTATCAACCGATAAGCCATGTAGATTGGAATGCAGATAACAGAGGAGGTTCCTATGCAGTAACCCACTATAGTGGTCCAATAGGGATAGTTATAATCAAAAAGCCGTAGATCAGGAGGGCTGGATATAAAACTGCAAATGATGAACTGAAATAAAAATGCAAGAAAATATTACAAATACACAATGTTTTTACGTAGTACGTAATTAGCCTTTGGGACCAACTGCTGCAATATATCATAGCAGGATTCAAAAAAGGATTAAGCACTTATATGAATAATGAGAAAATCCACAGTTACATTAGAAAGGATGTAAATCCTCATGCTTAGGTCATAAGCCACCTTAACAGATAAGATATTAGGAAGAAAATTCCTCATATGGACAATTTATTCCATAATGACCTGTTCTGGGTATCCTTGAATCCAAACATAGAGACAGGATATTGGACTAGAGTTGTAGATTTTTAGGCCAGAAGGGACCATTAGATCACCTAGTCTGATCTCTGGGAGATTGCAGAGCAGAGAAATTCATGCAGTTATGCCTGCGTCAAGCCCAATAATTTGACTGACTAAAGCATATCTTCTAGAAGACAGCAAGAGCAAGAGAGTACAACATTTCCCTTGGTAGTTTGTTCCAATAATTAATCACCCTCACTGTTAAAAAATGTGCACCTTATTTCCAATCTGAATTTGTCTGGCTTTAACTTCCAGACACTGGGTCTTCTTCTGCCTTTCTCCATTAGAGCGAAAAGGACGATTAGTACCCAGTATTTTCAGCCCAGGAAGGTATTCACACATCATAATCAAGTCACCTCTCAATGGTTTATTATTTATTTATTTATTTATTTTATTAAACAGATTGTGCTCATTAAGTGGAAGGTATTTTCTTCAGTACTTGAATAATTTTTCTAGCTCTTTTCTGCACCCGCTCCACTTTTTCAATATCTGTTTTAGAATGTGGATACCAGACCTGGATGCAGTATTCTATGATCAGCGTCATCAATGCTGTATACAGAGGTAAAAAATCACCTCCATACTTTCCTGTTTATACATCCAAGGATCATATTAGCCCTTAGATGTATAAATGGACCACAGATCTGATCTCGTATTGTATGTTTGAATACCAATTCTAAAATTCTACTGAATTTTAAGATAGAATGGTCAAAAAAATTCCATTTGAATCCAGTGTGATCCAGAATCCCATAGCCAATAATTAGGTCTAGTAATGAATAGGGGTGAGAGAATTTTTTCTTGAAGACACTGTTTACCCTTCCAGAGGATTCATCCAACTTTGATTCCTCTCTCCCTTTTATTGTTGTGCTGGTTTGGAATGCTATGCACCACTTGGCACACACATGCTCTATAGAAGTTTATAATTTATTCTGATCTAGTGTGATTTTTTTTTCTCCTCTTCCACAATTTCATTAGAAAATGTTTATATTGTGTATATTTAACACACATCTATATTCCTTGCTTTTTGTGTTCCTTTCTCAGGTTATTGCTTCAAGTTCTTTCAGGGGCTAAACAAAGATGTCACCTGCAAATTTGAAGTGGTTCATGTACCATTTTTATCTTTATGCACTTTTCTTCAGAGTCCAGCTTTTTGCATGTTTTCTCCAGGCAGATGGTGAAAAGTTGAAGATAAGAGAGTGTTTTCTTGTGTAACTCCATGTTTGTTAAGCTTAAATAGTATTGTACTAGTTGTATAAATGTTTCAAGAATTCTTTGAGGTCACATGGAATGTCTAGTTTTTCTTCAAGTAGTTCTAATACTCTTCCTTAACACCAAATAGAGGAATTTCCACTATCTACAGCAGCAACTCATTGCATTTGGCAGTCTTCTCCAGTGCTTGATTCATTGTCAGGAGCCTGCAGATGCTGTATGATTGAGAGATTACTTACCAGCTTTTGTGTTGATTATAGGCCAGAAATCATTGTGATCCCTGGTACCTCAGATTGACTTGTAGAAATCGATAGTTCTTGGATTTATATGTTTTTCTTCTTACTCTAATACTAAAATGGCAACGTTCCCGTTTTATGCTAAAGCTTATTGGATCCGACCCTGTGAGATGCTCAGTGCTTCCAGTTCTCATTGAAGTCAAACCTAAGGTGCTGAAGTATTAAACTGGTACATTGCAAAATTAATGTTAGTGACTGTTTTGGGAAGCATCCTAACTTAGTTTTCACAGAATTACATCAGAGGATACCCGGCACTAGATGTTTAAAATTACCATAGAGAGCCACCAAACCTACGTCTGGGCTTTTCTTATTTTAGTTTCCATAGAGACTGTAAATATCAATTTTGCCTAGTAATCACATCACTGAAAGTATATTGCTCTTCATGTAATTTAGTTTTATTGTTTCAGGATCATGGACAGGACAGTAGTGTATAAATTATTTTTGTGGTGAAACATCTATTTATAGCTTTTTTTTTTTACTCCTTTGTCTACAGGTAATAAAATGGAAAACAGTTAAACACACATTAATCATCCCAGCAGTGTTGTTTGCCTCCATAAACCTCCATCTTGACTTACTCTCCTTGCATCCAAGCCAAGCAACAATAAAAGACAGGGTGAACTAATTTTGGAACAGGGAATGAAGGCTTTGTTTAAAAATGTTAGTAATAACTTTGCCAATCAGCTGTGGGGATGCTGGCACCAGTTTCTGATTATGAAGGATGCTATCTGGTGATGTAGAGTTTGGGTAGGTGTATTCTGAAGTTGCCAGGCAGTGGCTGATCAAACAGCTTGTAAATCTGTTATCTTAACTTCTCTTTTTTTCTGTGCTTTTTATCAGCATCCTTTTACAATTTTACTTCACTGACATAAATCTAAAGCAGCAAAGATCAAATTAGCCTTGTCCTGTGTTGCAGGTTATTAAAGTTTTCCAGTATCATCATTGTTTTTTTTTTTTTTTGTTACTTAGATAAACAAACTCAGTGTTGATCTACTAACTAATCCTAGCTGCTTTTATCAGATTAGTCTCACTGATTTAATATTGTTGGCTTCCAAAAGCTGGCATTAGAGAGTAGAACGTGAATATTATGTAAATGAAAATCCCATATCTGGAACTCTAAGGTATTACACTAGTAAACTGACTGTCTTGGGCTGGAAAGATGAACTCACCAAAAGAAAGATGGGGCTGATTGCTATCCAGCAGAGTCGCCAGTACCAGCCTGGAGTGAAGCCCAGCATTTCCTTCATGTCACTGCAAAACTGGTTGACGCCTATGAAAATAAATGGATGGTAGAGGGACAGGGAGAAAAAAGTTATTCAAGTGTTGATATAACCAGGAAATGCATTTAGCATCCAGCAGAAAACAGTGTGGTCGTGTCCCTGCAACCTTTTCATTACACAGAAACCTCCATTATCCAAAGTCACTCAATGTTTCCCAACCCATTTGGAGATCAAAATTGTACTGTGCTTACATGACAAAGTAATTGGTAACATTGTTTTCAGATTCAGTAATCTGTAAATTGCTTTTGCTATGTGACATCAGTACCCCTGTCCACAAAGCTGGCAGAAACGCTATTCGGCAAATGCCAGGGAGTCTGGTCGGCATGGGTTGTAAGTGCGGGAACAATCTTACCATAGAACCAGGCCACCGCAATGGATTCCAGAAACACCACTGTTAGGACAGCAGGGCCTGTAGCATATTCTTCAAACAGCTTCACTACGTATGCACCACCCTAGAAAAGAGATTGTGGTACTGATTAGCCAAAGTCACCAGAATAGAAGTTTTGTACTACTCGTCATATACTCTCCTCATTTGGAAAGACAGCATTCATCCATGCAAAATTCACTCTATCCCATCACTTGCTGCCTGCTCTGGCCTTGAGTAATACTTGACAGTACTAATGACTTGTCCAGTACTCTTGCTTTAACTTCCTGTGATCATCCTTTGCCAATAGAACGGTCATGCAGAAAAACTGAAAGGGAAGCGGCACGCATTTCTAGTTGGATTTTAATGAGCTAATCCGATGGGATCTGTGCTTTTCCGTGCCCTCCTTTGATGGCAACTTCCTTCTCTGTCCCTGAGCATTAGTTACTGAGCAGGAAACAAAGGCAGCATTACGTTCTATTCTTTCCTCCTGGATCTGGACTCAGCTACAAGAAAAGAG
This sequence comes from Chelonia mydas, assembly GCF_015237465.2. Taxonomy (NCBI): domain Eukaryota; kingdom Metazoa; phylum Chordata; order Testudines; family Cheloniidae; genus Chelonia; species Chelonia mydas. The sequence continues at coordinate 2,646,523 of NC_051257.2, forward strand.
AGTTGTGTGTTCTACAGGAACCTGGCTCTTTGTAAATGCTTTAAACCAGGAGGGAATTTCTCATAAAACAAGCAGTGGAATGTAAAAGCCAGTGAATTTTTCCCCCACATCTTTTACAAAAGCTGACCAATTTGTTCTCCTGTTACAGCGGTGAAACCCCAGTGACTAGACAGAGGTTGCATAGGTGTAACTTAGGACAATATTTGGCCTGTATGAAAGAAGGAGTAAGTAAGTGCTGTAGATTCACATATGAGCCATTATCCAGTGCCAGGAGCTTCTGGACTCCAGTTCACTAAATTCCATTTATGGTAGTTTCTAGAACTGGATTTTGTATCCATCCTTTTCTTGATTTGAAATTTATTTCTAACCCTTTGAAAATTAAACTGATAATTTTTAATTTTGTAAAAGCTGGGATTTTGGGTGAAGGTTTGAAGGGTTAATCAGCTGGAATGAACTGCGTAGTGGTATGCTACCAGCCTGAGCAGTATTTGTGTGGTTTATTATGTACTGTACACTGAAACTTTGTCAAGTTACAACATTGTCAGATTCCTTCATGAGCACGACTGCTCACATTCATTCCACCGACAGTCTCCAACCCCATAAGGAAAACAACTCCTCTCAATTGGACTAATAGGATTTCACATATTTGATGAGACTCCTTGAGATTCTGTTTGGGAAACACTTCCCTCCTGCAGATATCAGCTAGAGCCTACTGCCAATAAGCAAGGTTCACAATGTTGGGTGAGGTACTTACAAATGTCAGAGTTGTTAATGACCCCAGGAAGCAAGTAATGATCAGACCAAGGACAAACCATTCCCTGCGCTTGCCCCAGACGTGTGGAAATTCATCCAGCACTGCAGTGATCACCCCCTCCAGTCCTGCAAACTGAAAAGCACAGCAAAGAGTCATAGAAAGAAAGAAAGCATCCTACCCACCCTGCATTCCCCACACACACCCCACAACTGCTGTACAGTGAAAACGTACATTGGCATAGCTGCATCTCTCAGACATTTGAAAAATCCACAGCCTCTGAAAGCCAGAACTATGCCAACCTAACCCTAGCCAGTGCTTCTGTCAACCTAGCTACCATCTGTTAGGGAGATGGATTACCCGCAGCAATGGGAGAACCCCTCGGCTCACTGTAGTGAGTGTCTACACTGAAGCACTACAGCTGTGCTGCTATAGTGTTTTAAGTGTGGACATACCATAAGATACAATTAGGACAATGAACCTTTGGCATGTATCTGAGTGTGATAGGCTTGAGATGACTGCTCTGGAAACATCTCCATCATGTCTTCATCTTGATCTCTTTAGGACAGGGATTTTGTCTCATATGTGTGGGAAGTGCCTAGCACATAACGGCAACTACCATATTACAAATAATAAATAACAATAAGTAAATGGCTCATTATAGCCAAGACTATGAAGTCAATGGAGTTGATTTTGGATTGAATTTGGTCCTTAATCTGCAATAACTGTGTGGCTCATGTGGCAAAATCTTTATAGCACCTTGCCCCACTTTGAGAAATCCACCTTCTGTTCCCACCTTCTAAATCCTGTTACCTGTGAAAAATCCCAGAAACATGTCACTGACTTGCATGTTGACAGGTAATTAAATGCTTCCAATATATAAGAAGAGAGCGGGCATCACCTGCTGGTTAAAAGCAGGGTTCTAGAAGTTGAATATTCTGGGTTCTGTTCCCAGCTTTGCCATTGACTTACTGTGTGACTGGGGAAATCATTTAATCGTGTTGTGCCTCAGTTTCCCCAGCTTCGAAATAGGGATAATAAATACTATTTTGTGACCCAGGGGTTATGAAGATTAACGAATGTTTGCAATGCATTTTGCACTTATTTAGCACCCTTCATCCAAGGACCTCAGAGTATTAGTAAAGTTGCTCTATTATCAAAAGAAGAGTTTACATTTAATTCTGCAGATTTATTTTGGAACATGCTGGAAAAATTCCAAATGCTTAACTTCATCCATCCATTCAGGGCCCCTCTCACTAATGATACCCACTCACCGTGCTGTCTAATCCCAGAGTGATTAACATCAAGAAAAATATGATGGCAAAAAAGGTCGAAGCGGGCATGTTTGCAATGGCCTCTGCGTAGGTAATGAAGAGAAGGCTGGGCCCTGGTACCAAGAGGGAGAACAGGTGGTTATTACAGGTCAGTCCTACTGCTCTGAAAAAGACGGACCATTTCACTCACACCTGGAAATGCCTTTGTCCACAGGGGAGTGTTACAAAGTGTAGTCACAGTAAGGGTCACTAGGTGACATATAACATGATTTCTACATTCTTTTATCTTTGTAGAACCATTTTGGAGCTGTGTAGCACACCGTATGCTGCTCACTGTTTTATGATAGTCATAAAGCAGTATGATTAATCATAGTATATACAAAACATTATGTGTAGTTTGGAGTGTTTGTCCAGGCCAGGGTCTTTCCCCTGATCCTGAATTTTAAATGGATTACATGGTCATGTTTGTGTGGTAAGAATATCTCCCCACCTGGAATGTAATCAAACAAGTTCTATCGAAACTTCAGAGGAAATTTAAGACAGCAATAGAATAAGTTCCCCTACCAGTATCTTTAGCAACCTCCGACACCTCTTCATTCCTCATTTCAGCCATATATCCAAGCACAGTGAAAATGACAAATCCAGACACAAAACTAGTCATGCAGTTCACAGTACTGGTAACCAGTGCATCCCTGGAAGAGAAAACCCAATGAATCTCAGAGAGCGAACATCTGCCAGAAAGAATGGTGTATTGCCAGAAGGCACAGTATTGATTTTGAACTATCTAGACCACCTGGGAGCACGTTTCAATACAGCCCTTCAACCTTCCAGGGTATATAAATACTCATTCATATATTTTAATATGTGAGGATCTGTTGGGAAAGACCTCAGGAAAATTAAGGTTCTGTCTTTGCATGGATGCAAAAATCACATAGCATTTTTCAGAAGAGTAGTAAGGCTTTGCCTTGGTGTCCTTAGCTACGTTTTCTCCTGCCCTCCTGTTTGTCCACCTGTCTGCTATGTTTTACCCCAAAGGCAGCTGCATTTCACTGGTGAAATGATCATTGGACTGATATGTACTGGTAGTTTTTAAAACATTTTGAGATTATCACAGACCATGCTCCCAGATCCATTGATAGTATCCATTTAGCAGTTACCAGTATGATGCAGCCTGAATCTCTAAAGGACATGTAAAGGTTGTACCCCAGCCCTGTTGATGTCCTGTTTTGTCTTGGAATGAGACAAGGTATGTCTCTCCTTTATGCCCAGCAAACTGGGGTACTACTGATTTGTCTGTTGATATATTGGTTCTCTTTTGGATAGAGTTTTGAATTGTTGTGTCTTATATGTCTAAGGAAGAACTTCAGACATTTCATTCAACATCTGTTCGGCTGTCTGTTTGGCTGCATACCAGACACATCACACCAATCTAATTAATACTGGATTCAGAATGATATAGTAATAGCTTTAGAGAGAATGATGATTTGCAGGTTTCATTTCACAGGACATAATAAACATCCTTAAGAAAATAAGGAAACAACCCACGGAGCCCTTTACCAAGTTATAGCTGATCTGGCTGCAGTAACTAAATATTGTTACAATCTGATGGCTGTTCAGTGGTGGATTTAGTCCAGATCCTGTTGGACAGGTGTCCGCATCACAGCCTCACCTCTACAAGTAATTGGCCCCCTTATGGGCAGTTTCAGCAGAGATCAAGAATTACATGGGTTATAAACTGTTTGGGGAGGGACCATCTTTTTGTTCCATATTTGTACAGAGCCTACCACAAGAGGGTCCTGGTCCGCAACTGGGGCTCCTGGGTGCTGCCACAAGACAATAATAAATAATAATAATTGACTAGACATGGAAAGCAAACTCCCAACTTGCCTTGAAGCGAGGCACATTGGCTGGGTGTGATGTGAGGGAAGATTGCTCTGATGCTAAAGGGAATGTACCTGTTCTGCAGATAGAATTCACCCTACAGGACTGACAACCTGGCAACTTTCACCAGCGTTACATTTCTCATTTTTTAAAAAAATACATAAACTGTTTACATTCTAACACTGTCCTTTTATTGACTATTTCTTACACTGAGGTGGAACTCACTGGTAGCAGTTGTTGTGGAATTTGTTGTAGCTGGCAAAAGCTAGTAGGACCCCAAAACCTGGACCTAGAGAGAAGAAAATCTGAGCTGCAGCGTCCACCCAGACCTGAAAAATGTAAGAGGCAGAGGATCAAGAAAAGATGGTGTTAAACATAGAGCAAATGCCACTCTACAGTCCACTGGTGCTACGAATTAGATTCAACAGCCTGTATATAGTCTAGTCCTATCTTAACAAACATTTTATTAAGAGCTTGTTACATGGATCAAAGATTTTGTGCTGAAGTGTGACAAATACTTTTGTAGTTTTATGACAGAGGCAAATACCCAGTGAGGCCATCATACTTATTTTCACTTGTGGCATAGTTAGGATTTATCCTTCGAGAAGGTCACCATGGGTGACATGCTACCACATTTCTATACACAACACAGTAAATATTCATTAACTGTGGCAGCTATCAGTGTTTCACCCTTGACAGTATCCTAGGCTGACAGATGGCAGTCTTCCTGTAGCACATTGTTTTTGCATTGTAACTGTGCCTTTGTAATGGGTTTGGCCTGTCTTCCTTCCTCCAGGGTCTCTGTGCAGAAGGACATCTGGAGTGGATTGCCCCATGTGTGTGTCTGGGCGCATGTCCTCTGGGCTAAATCACTGTGTGATTGCTCCCTGCATTGATCCAAATACATTTGGTGGTGTGGGTGCAACTCCAGCTGTGTGAACACAACTCAACCATTTTGTAGCTATGTCAGATAAAAGTGTGATGACCTGGTTACAAAAACACTGTGCTACACTGGCCGGAGTCTTACTGAGTGGCATCTCCAAACTGTTGATCTCTGTTCCATCCCTGAAAGGAAAAGTCCTGGTTCCTTTATTCCCTCTTGATTGCAACATGGAGTTCACTGCAGCTCATTTCTAACATACTCCTTCTGTGTGACTAGCCTGCACCTCCCCTGGATAGAGCTCTGCTGCCAGCCGGCGCACAGATTGCAATCTGCTGTCCTCACTTCAGATATATTCAATACAATACCAATGTCCTTTATTGCTTTTAGGAAGACGTGGTTCCTTATTGGAGATGATGCTTTATCTCTTCATTTCCTCTTCATTGAAAACTCTCCATATCAGCTGGGAAGCTGCAGACTCACAAACATTAGAGTTTTTAATCTTTGTATTTGTTGTATTTATTGCTTTGGGTTTTTTCCATCTCCCTCCCCATTAGCGACTTTCACGTGTAGTGAAGCAAACACAGTCAACAGCCTGATGGACTGATTACCTCTTCCACACGGGTTCAAATCTAAATCAGACACTGGGTTGACATGTTGTTTTGTTTTATTATGGTCTCATCCCCATACCTGCCCTCTCTCCTAAAGTTGGTAGTATTTGTAGGACTGTGTAGTGTATTCCCTCTCCCCACACATTCACACCTGCCCAGCTGTCATCACTTCATCAAGCTTAGTGTGTTGAGTCTGATAGTCTTCCTGCTGTCCATGTCTGCGTGGAGTATGTGGGAGATTTCCACCTGAGTCAAGCACCACTTGTCTGGAAAGGAGGATCTCTTCGGGCTCATCTGCCACAGCTTGACACAGGGCCGATGGCTTGAGTTTTTTCGATGGTGGCAATATTCACAATTCTGAAATCCAGGCAGTGAGTCCAGCCACCTGATAGTGGACTCCATTAAAGGTGATTTAGCCCATTCCAACATCTGCTGGTCATCCAGCAGTCAGCAGAGCTACAGGGTATCCACTAGTTTAGATTAAGGTTAGCTAGCAGAGTAAGACCAGAAGCAGTAACAGCTTGGTTATCTCTATCTTGCATAATTGTTACAACTGCAAAAAACTTTTTACAAAGATTTAAAAGAATTGGAGTTGCCTTGTTCTGAAAAGGAGAGATTTAAGTATACAAGTTTACAGGCTGAAATCAATTGCCACTTTACAACAAGTTCCTTACCTCAGTGGCCAGGAGTTTCTGCCAGTCAGGCTTCAGGTAGAAGACAACCCCCCTCCAGGCTCCAGGCAATGTGGCCCCTCGTACTAACAGGATAAAGAGTATGATGTAAGGGAACGTGGCAGTCACCCACACCACCTGTTAGAGAAAACATTAAGACAGTGTTTGCCATGGGTACTGATTGAGGGAAACAGCTAAGTGATGATAATGGTAACAATGTCAAATGAACAGTAATATTTAGACTTATAACACCTTTCATTCAAAGTTGTCAAAGTGCTTTACAAAGGCAATAATGTATTACTATACTTTAAATGAAGGAGCAAATATAGCACAGAGTAATTAGATGACTTGCCCAACATCCTGCAGTGAATCAGTAGCACAGCTAAGAATTAGAACCCAGGAGACTAGACTCCTACTCCCCTCCTCTTAACAACTAGGTCACGTTGTCTTCCTTAATGCCATCCAGGTCACTATTTATGGTGTGTAAGCTAGTTTATTCAACACCATAGGTCTGACTGCCCCACCAATAGTTATGCATTCTCCTCTCAGAGGCAGTCAGCTCCAGCTTCTGAATCCAGGTTTGCTGTAGCTGTAGTCAAAAGATAAACGAGTTGCCTAATTTTATACCATCTGTGTGCATGGACCACTGCCTTTTTTCATCTGAAAAGGGACTACCCTGGTTTAGTGGTTTGAGCAAGGAATGGGAATCAGACTCCTACAATCCATTTCCAGCTCTGCTGCTCAATAATTGTCCAACCTCGAGTAAGTCACTGCAGCCGGAATTTTGAGCAGTGTCCACAGATGTTGGGTGCCTAACCTGAGACCCTTAGGTCCAGATTTTCAGAGCTGCTGAGTGCTCACAACTCCAGATGAGGAGATTCGAAAATGCCAAGCTCAGCACCCCTGAAAGTCAGGCCCTAACTGTCTCCATCTGGGCATTCAGAAATGAGAGCATGCAGAATTAGCTGACCCTTCTGAAAACGTTGGTCTTAAGCTTTCTGCACTTAAGTTTCCTTTCTGTAAAATGGGAATAACAACACTAATCTTTGTAAGGTGATCTGAGGTCCTCACACAGGAGGTTCTCTGTCAGTGGAAAGATTTATTATTACTCATTATTTGTAAATGAATGTGTATTAAGCAGCCCTATTTTGGTAACATGGCTTGCTCTGACAGCAGACAGCAAGGCCCATCTGTAGAAAAAGAAACAATGGAACTGAGGCTCAACAGAGCAGTAATCGGAGATCAGCCTCCACACCCGTTCAGATCCTCTGGGTAGGATGATCTTTATCTGCAGCACAGCAACCCAACATGCTGTTAGCATGTATTATATGGATTACGGTAGCACTCACTATTCACATGTATGTGAATTTGCAGTCCCTGTCCTGAAGACAATTCTGAGCTTACTTTCTCTCATGTTAATAGGCTGCTCCAGACATGTGGCAGAAATTACGCTATATCAAGCAACTTCCTCTTGCTTTTGCATTCACCTTGCCAGATGTTTTGACCCCTTTCCAGATGCTGAAGTACACAATAGTGAAAATCAACAATAAGCAGAGGGTCAATTGCCAGCTAATGCCTCCCAGATCATCCAGCCCTTTGGATCTTTGCACCTGTAGAACATGGCGGCTAAAACAGGAGAGAAAAGCACATTGTTGATGTTTGTGTAATAAATACAGAGAGTGCTTAGGCTCTAAATCATGAGAGATAAAAGACACCCCCATCCTACACATACCCACAACTGCATGCATTTTAATCCTTAGACAGTTTTTAAAAACCCATGTGATTGATAAATACCCGGGTTACCCTCTAAAGAAAAGCCTGCTGCATTTTCTACCCCTCTTTCTGATATCGTGTCTCCACTTACATGCACTTACGTATAAAATTCTTCTGCAGGGGAGATGGAGTGTGGGGTCCAGGTAATGCTGGCATTGATGAAGTAGTTTGTGCAGTTGCCGGTGTTCCAAGCATTGTTGCAGCTGATCCATGGCAGCTCCACCGTGAAGGATGAAATGAGGTAGTAGAGGGCCCAAGCCATGATGGTATTGTAGTAAAAGGCTATGTAGAGAGCTATTATGCAGATAGTAAAGCCAATTCCTGGTAAGGCAGAAAGCAGTTATGTGAGTGGAAATGTGAAGGCCGGGTCCAGTGAAAGGAGGAGTGGGTAATCCACATGAACTAAAATCAGTACCTGCCAGAGGCATCCAGAAAGGAGGGCACAATATACACCACGGCCTCCCCTTTATATTTTTTTAGAATGCTCTGGAACTTTGTGGGGACTTCAGAAAGTGGGGGTGATTTGCCCAAGCCCCACTTCAGAAAAGCATCCCGGTTCTGAACATAACATGTGTAAATGCTAGCCTGATTCAGGCCCCAATCTCTGGAATTTTGACTGTGATGCGTATTCCCTCATTCTCCACACCCCCAAACAACAAACCAACCAAGCAAAACAAAACGAAATCTAACTCTGGTACTGGAAGCAAGGGTAACAAGCATGTAAAAGGCAACTATAAAAGATCCTCTATCATCACTGCCAGTAGGATGGCTGAGAGAAATGGAATGGAGCTGAAGGGTAATTTGTTTAAAAGATCTCTGGGATAAAAATAAAGGATTTGCAATATTTTTCCTAACTCGTGTTTCTAATACCATTTCAAATATTAAAAATGGAATAATTTTGAAAGTTCAATTTACTTTCACCCTTATAATGTTCTCTGTATGGTTTTGTATTTTTTTTCTGGCTTGGGTCAGTGAAAGTACAGTGGATTGTTTCTAGTCAGTTTCACTCCCTGGTCTTCAGACACTAGTAGGAGGCTGCATCCTTTGGATTGGAAAACAATTAGGGCAATGTTTATGTATATAAAACAACTTGACATTGCTTTTTTAAAAAGCACATGACTTAGAAAAGTAATTAATTCTAGGTTTCATGAAAACTTTTCTTACATAACCTAAATGTGGGCCCTAAACCACTTGACATTAACCCTTCATGTTATCTCTTATTGTCAGTAATTGTTCCACTCTTAAAGAAAATCTCTGCCAGTTACCCTAAGGGATCATGGTAAGCTGCCTGTTCCCCTTACTACCTTTGAAAATAGGACAAATTTTCCTCCAAATTGAGATACACCCATTCCTGTGGTACTGTCCCAGAGCTAGTTCCATGTAAAAGAGGGGGATGCCTCCAAAGATGGCCATGATCGTGTACGGGATGAGAAACGCTCCTGCAAGGAAGAAAGGACATGACTGTAACTTCTTGTAGTACTTCTGGTGTACTTCATAAAGAACAATTTTTCAAGCCCCACATCCAATACACACTGCACTTAACTACAACAGTAAAACCTATGTGACCCCGTGTCATAAATATAAAGGGAAGGGTAAACACCTTTAAAATCCCTCCTGGCCAGAGGAAAAACCCTTTCACCTGTAAAGGGTTAAGAAGCTAGAATAACCTCGCTGGCACCTGACCAAAATGACCAATGAGGAGACAAGATACTTTCAAAAGCTGGGGGGAGGGAGAAACAAAGGGTCTGTGTCTGTCTGTGTGATGCTTTTGCCGGGGACAGAACAGGAATGGAGTCTTAGAACTTAGTAAGTAATCTAGCTAGATATGCGTTAGATTATGATTTCTTTAAATGGCTGAGGAAATAAGATGTGCTGAATGGAATGGATATTCCTGTTTTTGTGTCTTTTTGTAACTTACGGTTTTACCTAGAGGGACTCTCTATGTTTTGAATCTAATTACCCTGTAAGGTATTTACCATCCTGATTTTACAGAGGTGATTCTTTTTACTTTTTCTTCTATTAAAATTCTTCTTTTGAGAAACTGAAAGCTTTTTCATGGTTCTTAAGATCCAAGGGTTTAGGTCTGTGGTCACCTATGCAAATTGGTGAGGATTTTTATCAAACCTTCCCCAGGAAGGGGGGTGCAAGGTTTTGGTGAGGATTTTTGGGGGAAAAACATTTCCAAACAACTCTTTCCCAGTAACCGGTTAAACGTTTGGTGGTGGCAGCGAAAGTCCAAGGGAAAAGGGTAAAATAGTTTGTACCTTGGGGAAGTTTTAACCTAAGCTGGTGAAAGTAAGCTTAGGACGTTTTCATGCAGGTCCCCACATCTGTATCCTAGTGTTCAGAGTGTGGAAGGAACCTTGACACCCCATGATCTTGAGAGGCCAGTCCAGTCAAACTTTCTATAATGTCACACAAAACGAGACTTATGGGTTTGTTCCTGAAGGGCCAGGTTGTGACCCCTTTACTCACATTGGTGAGCAGTTACTCACATGACTAGTCCCATCATCTTCAACAGGATTACTCATGCAAGTAACTGCTCACCACTGTGTGTGGAAACTGTCTTGTCTTGAAAGTCAATGCCATAAGCACCAAAGCAGTTCAGTTACTGTGTATCAGGAGCATCACAAATGGCTAAAAGTCCAATTCTCAGGTGTCACAGGTAATGCTCACCGCTGTAAGGAAGGCTTAAGTGTCCAGTGGAATGAAGTTCTGAACTATTGTAAGATTGTCTCCTAGCAGGCACTGTCAACAGTACTCCTATTCCCAGGCTTCTGTACCCAAACATACAGGGAATTCACAAAGATTTTATTGGCTACCATGGGTGCAGCAGCAAGATGGGGCAAAAGATAAAATAATGTCTTCCTCTGGTGCAATGCCTAGATGCATTAAGGGGATATAGGCCCTTTTTCAGCACACTCACTGGTTACAATCATTGTTTGATTGTACTGAGCACCTGTAGCACTGACATTTTCTGGTATATTGGTTAGTCTGAATTTAAATGTTTCTGGGGATTGGGCTTATCTCTTCCCTTGGGAGACTGTTCTATAGTCCAACTGATCTTAGGGCAGGATGTTTTGCCTAATATTAAATCTACATTTTCCTTTTCTTATTTTCATCTCATGCTTTCCAGCTATACTGGATCTTGCATCATTCTAGATAATTCCTCTTCCACCTTTGTGTTTATAGCCCTCATCTATTAGTTGATGCATATGTCCCAGCAACCCTTATCTGACTCTAGACATATTTTGCTATTTTAATCTATCTCGTAAATAGGGCCGTACCAAATTCACGGCCATGAAAACACTGTGAAATCTAGTCTCCCCCCCTGAAATCTGGTCTTTTGTGTGCTTTTATCCTATACTATACAGATTTCATAGGGTAGACCAGTGTTTCTCAAATTGAGGGGCCAGACCCAAAAGGGAGTTGCAGAGGGGTCACAGTATTGCCACCCTTACTTCTGGCTGCCTTCAGATCTGGGCAGCCAGCGAGTGGGGGCTGTTAGCCAGGCACCTAGCTCTGAAGGCCGCACCCTGCCAGCAGCAGCACAGAAGTAAAGGTGGCAATACCATGCCACCCTTCTGCACTGCTGCCTTCAGATCTGGGCGGCTGGAGAGTGGCAACTGCTGACTGAGGGCCCAGCTCTGTAGGCAACAGCGCAGAAGTAAGGGTAGCAACACCACACCAGGCCACCCTTACTTCTGCGCCGCTGCTGGCGGTGGCTCTGCCTTCAGAGCCGCTCTCCGGCTGCCCAGCTCTGAAGGCAGCGCCGCTGCCAGCAACAGCACAGAAGTAAGTAAAGCAGTACTGCAACACCCTCTACAATAACCTTGCAACCCCCCCCCACACACACACACACAATTCCTTCATGGGTCAGGACCCCTAAAATTACAACACCATGAAATTTCAGATTTAAATAGCTGAAATCATTAAATTTATTATTTTTAAAATCTTATGACCGTGAAATTACCAAAATGGACCGTGAATTTGGTAGGGCCCTACTCATAAATCAGTTCCTCTTGTCCCATAATCCATTGTTGCTTACTGTTGGTCTCCTAGGTTTAACGTGAGCCATAGAACTGACCCATTTATACCCAAAGAAGACAGCTTCTAAGGAATGGCATATAGGGCTGAACACTGACCTCCTCCATTTTGGTAGCATATATAGGGAAATCGCCATATGTTGCCCAGATCCACTGCATAGCCGATGACAGAGAGAAGAAAGTCCATTTTTTTACTCCAGGTCTCTCTTTCCTCCGGCTCCAGCAGCTGTGGTTGAGCCTCCACCCCACAAGTGGTGGAAGTGGTGGTGGTGGTGGTAGTTGTGGCTGCTGGGGCCATGCACTGGACGTCTTCCCCATCTGCTATTCCATCGCAAGGAGCTGGGTTCTGAACCACTGAGTAGCCATTTGAGATCTGACCTGCTTCCCCTTTATCTCCCTGGCTGGGGTGGACCTTATTCCCATCCTCCACCAGCTGCAGAGCGGATTTAGGGTTCTTGACCAGGAGTCCATTCTCTTTGCAATCTTCACCTTCTGTACAGTCCAAGAGCTCTTTCTTAGAAGTCAGAGGCTGGTTCTCATTGCTGGATGACTTCTCCATTCTGCTGGTTAACAGATGGTGCTGCTGTCCATTTGTGAGTGACCTGGACCAGAATCCCCTTGTGTCAAGTGGCTGCTCAGTCTTCCCACTGCTGCCAGAAACTCTCTACTCTTTATGTCCACTGGACTGCAGAAAAACACAGCTTCAAAGAAGCAGAAAAAGAGTTGAACTCTGTTACAAGGCTTGCTGGTGGCTGTACAGGTATAGCAACTACAGGTCTGGTGAATAAAACACATTCTTTTAAAATAAAACCACCCCAAAAGAGATAAGTATCATTTACGGGATAATCCTATGATCAGTCACAGTGTCTCAAACTGAGAACCACAAAGAAAGGCGCAAAAAGAAAAGGAGTACTTGTGGCACCTTAGAGACTAACCAATTTATTTGAGCATAAGCTTTCATGAGCTACAGCACACTTCATTGGATGCATCCGATGAAGTGAGCTGTAGCTCACGAAAGCTCATGCTCAAATAAATTGGTTAGTCTCCAAGGTGCCACAAGTACTCCTTTTCTTTTTGCGAATACAGACTAACGGCTGTTACTCTGAAACCTGTCAAAAGAAAGGCGGGGGCTAATCCTTTCCCTCCAGCCGCAGAACTGGAGTGGAGCCACTCCATGTAGCCAACAACTTGTGACCCTCCACACTTTGGGAGAGATGAGGAGAGGACTGCAGGCTCTGTGGAGTGACAGTTCCCCAGTCCAGCTTGTTCCCTAACTTGTCCTGCACATGTGCCCTACAGGGTTCACTGCATTCCTGGAGAGGCACAGCCCAACATGGTCCTGCCATTTCCTATCACCTCCTTGTGCAGCAGAACCACACCAGTGTCACAATCAGGAGACTCCATCATAGAATCATAGAGTATCAGGGTTGGAAGGGACCTCAGGAGTCATCCTGACTTGCACAACTGGGGGGAGAATTTCCTGGCTATTCAGCCTGCATTTTCCTTTTCATAATTGCATCTCATGTCTTCTACCTGTACTGTTTGAGGTGCTTATGTCCCTAAGGGAAAGATAGCAAGTGTTACTTAAACAAATCTTTACATATTTGCAAATTATTTTTCGTATTCACATCTTTCCAGAAATCTTACCAGAGATTTCTTACATAATCAGCCACATTTGGCAGATCCAAGAGGTTTAAGGGGAGGTTCAATTAACTGTCCAAACCGGAAGGTACTTATCTGAATTAAATACATTCTCAAACCTTTTGAGGTTCCATGCAATATTAATATGTGGGGAAGATGGTCAGGGCTACTTTAATTTTTTTTTTAAAACTGCGGAAAAGAAATAGCAAATGGAAGTTATTTAGGTGCCCGACTAACAAGTGAGAGCTTCATATGCTTATCTTTAAAAATTAAATCTGTTAGGGAGACCCACCTTCAGGTTTATCTTGGGTCTGAAAGCTAAACTCGTGGAGAGGAGACCAGTCTGGTAGCAAAGCATTACTGGAAAGGACATCCTACTAGGATCAGTTTTGTGCTTTCCAACCTTATTTAAAATCTCTCATAGACGATACAATGCAATGACCTAACATAGCGGAAAACTCCCTCTTTGTAAATAGTATCCTCTCAGGAGCACTGTTCCTCCCTTTCCCTTGCGTGGGGTGTTCTCGTCTCCCTTTATGCCGTAGTTTGTTTTCATTTCCTGGTAATCTCTCTGTCTCATTTCAGGCTAGCTTGTCACAGCCCTTACTTGACTGCTTGAGGCAGTAAGCCACACACCCTTTCTCATGTTTAGCTGCGCTCAGATTGTGACTCCAGCCATGCGGGGAGAGTAGGGGCTACTCTGATCAGACTCCCCACTGCAAGCAAGGGGGCAGGCAGTGGGAGGAGCCCTGGCTTCACCTCCCTTTCCTCCCATTTGCCCTCCAGAATACCCCAAGGAGAGCAAGGTGCTCCAGGAGAAGGGGTAATTACTTCTCCTTCAGAGCAAGGAAGGAGTGGGAGAGGAATTGTGACTGTTCTGGAGTCTGCTGCTGGGGCAATGCAGCTATGTCCTACCCCTTACTCAGGGGAGAGTATAAGGGAGTAATTTAGCCCTTGTAGTGTAGAGTTCTTGGGGCATGGACTTTGTCTTCTTTCTGCCTGCAAACTGATATGCATGCCACTGCATGCCATTAAATATATCAAATTATTATTATTGTGTGACACTTCTCATTTTCAAATCACTTTACAACCGCAAATAATTACCATAACACCCCATGAAGAGGAATAAATATTCCCTCAATTTTACAGATGAGAAAACTAAGGCAGAGAGATGAAGCTATTTGCTGAATGTTAGAGAGGCAGTCATTGTTAGAGCCAGGATTAAAACCAAGGGGTTCCTGACACCCAGTTTTGTGCCCAGACAACTAGATCTACATCTCTCCCTACTCATGGAAGGATGTAAGAGGAAAGAGGAGGTGAGTTGTCAAGTAAGAAGTTGTCAAGATTAGACCCCTGGAGATCTGAATAAAGCCTACTAATTCACAGCTACCTTATCAGTTCCTCATTCACACCATATACACTCCTCAGTCACCCAGATATTTGTCTTAGGTACTGTGTAGTTATGCCAAATTCTCATAATAGTATTTAATGATATTCTACTACCATAAGTTAATCATCCACAAAGATAGAAACATCTTCAAAGTCCCAGCAAAAAATAATCACACAGCAGAGATGAGTGATTTCTGTTTTACCTGCAAGACTATAAAACCTGGGCATCTTTGGAGTCCAAGCCCTTGCCGGTCTCCCAGAAGAACTCATACAGGTCAGGAGGACCTTCATGCCATGGACACTAACATAAAAGACCTAGGTAAGGCCAGAGCCATTCTTTCTCCCCTTTCTGCATCGAGGGTGTTCACCACCACCAGGTACAAATATGGAGAAGTAACCTGAGCCCTACTGGACTTTACACCTGTGCTAGTAATCTAGAAAGCAGTAATGGATGTTCAGCTAATTACACACCTCGTGTGACTGAACTTTCCATGCCTTACACATCAGCCTTTAAGGTATCTCTAGTCAACCTCCATCTCCTCCTACTTAAATTATGTTGGGCTCTGTTCCCATTAGAGTTACTATCCTTTAGTGAAAAGAACAGGAGTACTTGTGGCACCTTAGAGACTAACAAATTTAAGGTGCCACAAGTACTCCTCTTCTTTTTGCAGACACAGAATAACATAGCTGGTACTCTGAAACCTATCCTTTAGTGCTGATTTATAGTTCCCAATGGCTAATTGGGAGATATACGTTTAAATTTTTGTATTCCAGAAGGAATCTCTTACTGCACTGTTCCTCAAACAAGTCCAGTGTTTGGTTGAGATTAGACATGATCTGTGCCCTTGGCCAACTGCACTCTCACTGCGTGCAGCTCCAAAACCACAGTGGCTAATGTATCAAACCTAGATACTTCTCAGCCATCATTAACCAAAACCACTTTTGACAGGGTGCAGAATCCCTAAACTAGCACTGATGGACAGAAAGCCACTCCCTGCTAAATTCTCCTGCTAACATCTCAGCAGAGGCAGGGCATTGGATTGAGGGCTCAATAAAGAGCTCAAGGCAAGATTTGCAAAGGTGTTTAGGTGCCCAAAGATGCAGAAAGGCACCTAGTGGGATTTTTGAAAGCACCTGAGCAGGTTTATTTTGCACTGAAATCAATGGGAGTTGGGCACCTAACCATTCTGAAATCCCACTAGGTACCCTATTCGTTGTCAGACATAAATATCTTAAAAAGAAAAGGAGTACTTGTGGCACCTTAGAGACTAACCAGTTTATTTGAGCATGAGCTTTCGTGAGCTACAGCTCACTTCATCATCCGATGAAGTGAGCTGTAGCTCACGAAAGCTCATGCTCAAATAAACTGGTTAGTCTCTAAGGTGCCACAAGTACTCCTTTTCTTTTTACGAATACAGACTAACACGGCTGTTACTCTGAAACCTATAAATATCTTAGAAAATCTGGCCTTCAGAGGCGTGGACAGATGTTAGCAGGGAACACACTAAATCTGGAACCTCAAGGAAGGCAGCTCTCCGTACCACACTGCAAAGATGGAGCTGGTTGGAGCCTGAGCAGCCCATTTAAATTTTGTTGTAAGCTTGTTCAACTGGACAATAAAGACATATTATAGTTATAAAAATCACAGTGGGCAGCTATCCCTTACAGTGGAAATATACAGTTCAAACACAATATAAATATCCTGGCAATGCCACCAGCCCACCACTTCCCCAGAAGCCTGGGGGGTGGAGGCAGGTGAAAGCTCCATGTGGAAGGCTCTGATGTGGGACAGCACTGAAGAGCCCTGCCAGTTTACACAAGCTTTCCATACATAACAGAAAATGAGGTAAAGGCCACTGCTGGAGGCAGGGTATGTGGTTAAATCAAGCAATGATGTTCTCTAGTATTGCAGTTCCTCTGCTCCTAGACAGAGACCTAGCCTGAATTCCCTGCAAGTGGTATCTTATACAAGTTGTAAAAAGAAAAGGAGTACTTGTGGCACCTTAGAGACTAACCAATTTATTTGAGCATAAGCTTTCGTGAGCTACAGCTGACTTCATCGGATGCATTCTGTGGAAAGTGTAGAAGATCTTTTTATATACACACACAAAGCATGAAAAAATACCTCCCCCCAGCCCACTCTCCTGCTGGTAATAGCAGGAGAGTGAGTTTGTGTGGGGGGGGGGGGGGGAGGGAGAAAACCTGGATTTGTGCTGGAAATGGCCCAACTTGATTATCATACACATTGTAAGGAGAGTGATCACTTTAGATAAGCTATTACCAGCAGGAGAGTGGGGTGGGGGGAGATATTTTTTCATGCTTTGTGTGTGTATATAAAAAGATCTTCTACACTTTCCACAGAATGCATCCAATGAAGTGAGCTATAGCTCACGAAAGCTTATGCTCAAATAAATTGGTTAGTCTCTAAGGTGCCACAGGTACTCCTTTTTGCGAATACAGACTAACACGGCTGTTACTCTGAAACCTATACAAGTTGTGTTGATGATTTCACGGAGATTGTCCTGCACTTGCTGGAAAGCAATGAAAAGAGCAGCTTCCTTAGGTGTTCATTAAAAGAGCAGCTTCCCTAGGAAGTGGTTTTATGGCAAGACATGCGGAAATGCAACATCCAGAGAGAAACACTGAGTTAAACAAATGTATTACACATGCTTAAGGCTAAGATTTGATCATGGTGGTCATGGAAGTCACAGAACCCGTGACTTCCAGACACCTCTGGGACTTTTTCGCTTTAGTCCCAGAGTGGCAGGGCTGGAGCTGTCAGCCGACAGGGACTCCCCTGCAGCACTGAGCTGCCGCCATGGGTGACAGGGGGGATCCCCCCACCCCACGGCCCCAAGCCCACAGCTCCCAGCTGCTACCAGCACCAGGGGGGACACCGCACTCCCAGCCACCGTGGGTGGGGGGACCCTGGAGCCCCAGCAGCGGTGTGTTCCTTCCCCATTTTGTCATAATTATTTTTAATAAAAGTCAGGGACAGGTCGTGGGCTTCCGTGAATTTTGGTTATTGCCCACGACCTGTCCCTGACTTTTACTAAAAATAACTAAATGGCCCCTCCATCTCTCCCCATTCACTTTGATTTCTTCCAAAAATCCCCAGAGGGGTACTAAATGAATCAGGTTTCATCCCAGGATCTGGGTACGTAAGATTGTGGGGATGAGCCAGTCACATACTTATGGCTAAGTAAGGACATTTCTCAAAGAGTGCATCCAGGTGCATTCTTACAGGATGCTTTCATCTGTCAATCTGTGTCTGTGAAATGGACACATTCTTCTTTACCAAGAAAAGATAGCCGAAATGTTCATTAACTACGTCTGTGGCAAGTAAGATTTCTGACTGTCTAGAACAAAACTCCTTCTGGGTGCCTGCCACCCACGTTCAAATAGAAAGGAAGGGAGTACCAGATTAATTAGAATATTTTGGTAACATTTTCAGTAGAATTAATTTCAAGCCCATAAAATGGGTTGTGACCTCCCCGGGACCTCAGCATGAATTGGATCTCCTTTTTAAAAAGACAGGTACAGCTGTTTGTTGTGGGAAATGTCTCTGGAGCAACAGACTTTACAGCTGTGTAGTGATGAGCATAGATGTGTAATGCTGGAGCCTCAGTGAGCTAAATTTAGCAGATAATTTCACTTAGCCCTAGGATTTTAACACCCAGAAAGTGCCATGTGGACAGTAGACAATGTCTTGTTTCTTTATTGGCTACAACTTAAGAGAAAAGACAGCACACATGCAAAGGTATTATATTTATATGAACAGTATAAATATTTAATAAGAGTAGAAGTGAAGTTCTTGGAGGTGGACAACATATTGTGGGATGTGCAGGGGCCCTCGGGATAGGTATCCTGATCCCGGGGAGAGTTATGCCTATCCTGGAGGATCCCTCTTGTATTCTGTCGCTCTCTGTCACTGTAGTATCTAGTACTATTTGGCTATTTTAGTGAATGGCATCAGGGCTAACAGTTTATTATCTATTTTTGTTCTGAGCTGTTGCAACGGTCACTCTTACATAAACACGTATTGGCTCTTTATCAACAACTGAAACAGCTGCAGGATGAAAAAAGAAAGAAAAACAAAGAAAAGAAAAAGCTTATGAAGAACATGTGACCTGGAAACTGGAGTTAGTTTTGTGTTGCCTTTCATAAGTGTGGTATTAGTCTTTCAGAGGCCCAAAGTATCTGCTCCTCTTCCCATCCTTCTAGTTCAAAGCGTAGAATGTACTGACACAGAGATTAAAGATTTTGGGGGTCTGTGAAAGGTGACAGACTGACAATACTGTAAACCACGGTCCTCTCATTATCCACAAATTGAGTATAGTACAGAGCACAGAAAGGGCCCAGCAGTGTAAGCTTCACCCACTTCCAGTGTACCTCACTCTTCTCTAGAGAAGCCCCCTCTAGGGTCATGGGAAATCTGCCCTCTGTACCCATTCTGTCCTTGACCTCTCTGCCTAAAATGCCAGCCTCACTGAGATGTGGATTCGTTTTCACTAGAAACTAGACCAAAGTCACTAGTTCACATAGGCCAAACCGCCTTTAGATAAAGTGACTTTTGGTTACTCCCACTCGTGGCTAGAGAGTAAATGGGAAGGCTCTAAAGCTCATTAGCAACATCTTGATTTACACCATACACAAAAACTACATCTTTGGCTCATCTAGCAGAGAAGTCCTCTTAGAATGCCATTGCCCTGGGTTCCAATCCCATCTGGGACCTGACTATGGCAGTTCACTGTTTTACTAGTGTCTGCTAGTTTATTTCATGAGGCATACGGTGACCTCTAGTGGCAAGGTGTGCAACATACAAATAATTCCTCTCATTTGCTTGGTTTCAGAGTAGCAGCCGTGTTAGTCTGTATTCGCAAAAAGAAAAGGAGTACTTGTGGCACCTTAGAGACTAACCAATTTATTTGAGCATGAGCTTTCGTGAGCTACAGCTCACTTCATCGGATGCATGCTGTGGAAACCGCAGAAGACATTATCAGCAGGAGAGTGGGGTGGGAGGAGGTATTGTTTCATGGTCTCTGTGTATATAGACAGGTTTCAGAGTAACAGCCGTGTTAGTCTGTATTCGCAAAAAGAAAAGGAGTACTTGTGGAACCTTAGAGACTAACCAATTTATCTGAGCATGAGCTTTCTTGAGCTACAGCTCACTTCATCGGATGCATACTGTGGAAGCTGCAGAAGACATTATATACAGACAGAGACCATGAAACAATACCTCCTCCCACCCCACTCTCCTGCTGGTAATAGCTTATCTAAAGTGATCATCAAGTTGGGCCATTTCCAGCACAAATCCAGGTTTTCTCACCACACACAAACTCACTCTCCTGCTGGTAATAGCCCATCCAAAGTGACCACATTGTGAAGAGAGTGGTCACTTTGGATGGGCTATTACCAGCAGGAGAGTGAGTTTGTGTGTGGTGAGAAAACCTGGATTTGTGCTGGAAATGGCCCAACATGATGATCACTTTAGATAAGCTATTACCAGCAGGAGAGTGGGGTGGGAGGAGGTATTGTTTCATGGTCTCTGTGTGTATATAATGTCTTCTGCAGCTTCCACAGTATGCATCCGATGAAGTGAGCTGTAGCTCATGAAAGCTCATGTTCAAATAAATTGGTTAGTCTCTAAGGTGCCACAAGTACTCCTTTTCTTTCTGTGTATATAACGTCTTCTGCAGTTTCCACAGTATGCAGCCGATGAAGTGAGCTGTAGCTCACAAAAGCTCATGCTCAAATAAATTGGTTAGTCTCTAAGGTGCCACAAGTACTCCTTTTCTCATTTGCTTCTCAGTGATCCTGTGTGAGAAAGGTGAGAGGAAATTCTGATATGTGATATTAGTCCTTTTCCTGTTCTCTACATTTTTGAACAGGTGAGATTCAGACCTTCAATCTAAATTCTGGCTAGAAGATTAAGCCAACCAAACCTCATATCCTGCTGTTGGCACCAACCAATACTTGATGCTTCAGAGGAAGGCAAACCACCATAATGCCTCTTCTGAATTATGCAAAACTGTACTGTATGTGAATTCCTTCCTGACCCATGCAACGATTAGCTTATGCCCTGCAGTATGAGATTGGTTTATTCTTAATGTGCACAATTATAAAAGATATTATTGGTCATAAAGTCATCCGGGCTATTTTAAATCCTGCAGTCATGAAATACATACATTTGCATGCATTTCACTTCAAACAGATTACTTTTTCTTTTTAAATTTAATGATGTAAAAACCAACACTAGATCTTGCTGGTGTATCAGCCACTGGCTGTGTTAGAGCTGAATTCCTGTAGAAGGACTTTCATGTTATTAATATCACTTTGGGTATGATAGGAACCTGTGTTCCATCTGGCTTACTCCTATCCTCCACTCACAGATCAGCACCTGCTAAGAACTAAACTGCTCTGAACTGGAGAATTAAAGGGTAACACATATACTTAGCAAAACAGAACAAGCTATTTCTTAGTCTCTTCCACACTATAAATTGAAATTATTTCAGTTAATGTGTCCTAAATTAGTTCTCACTTTTACATTTAGCTGTTTGGGGATTTTTCTTAAAAAATAATGTTGCTCTTTGGCTTCAAATGACACTTTATGCAAAGAATGAAACTCACACAAGCAGACACACACAAATACACAAAGCCCAAGTAAATTGGTCTCTTTTAGGGAACTTAGTAGGCGTTTGTGAGGGATTACAAATCATTCCTTTAGCATGGGAGAAGGCAGCGCAGCTCTTCTGCAACCACTGTTCTAGCCTCCAGGCTGCAATAGCAACCTCAGCCCTTCTCCACAGCATATGTAAAGGTTCCCAGACACTGGATCCGAATAAGTATCTATTCAAAAGTCTCTTGCCCTTCTTCCTTACAGCCTTGCATAGTTCCACTTCTGTCCCCCTGCACAGGGCTGCCATGAGGGACTTGCACAAACTGTCCCTACTGCAACACTCTTGAGGATGAGAGAGATCCTGTTTTACTACATATGTGGAGGGGAGAATAGAGAGGCTCCTTAAATCCTCTTCTCCGTTCTTGCCTTCTGTACCAGCACAGGCCAGGAGAGATGCTTTATTTCAGATATTTAAATGACAGATTAGTTTAGGAGCAGAGATGCCATGGCAATGAGAGCTGTTTGGAAACAATAGACAAATAGACCAATTCTGGCCAATTACAGTTTGAAAACTTGCTCACAGCATATGTCCCAATGAATTTTACTTGCTGTTTATACCAGGAAAATCCTGTTTAGAATTGGCAATCATTTAATATAATTTGCTATTGAATGGGCCCATTTGTATTGATTTCATGCAAAGCAGTTTGGTCCCAAGAAAACCTTTCCCTATAATCTGAATTGTCCATTAAGCAAATTGGCAGTAATTGGGATGCACTGTATTTTAAATCTCCAAAACAAGCATAGAAAAGTATGTAATCACTTGACAAACAGTCCTAGCTTTGGAGCTGGTCAGCTAGAGAATCAAAGAGTTAGGCACAGGGAGAGGTATTACTTCACTTCTAGTTCATCCCTCAGCCAATGTGGGGTTGATCTCTGCAGCTTGTTTTATTTATGCTTTATCTAGTCCAGTTTTAAATAAAATGTGTAGATGATAGATCTGATCCAAAGCCTACTGAAATCAGTGGGATTTGGATCACATTCACTATGCATGCTTAAATATATCTATGTGTCTTGAGATTTTATACCACTCCCCATCACCAGAGTATCCAAGCCCCTTATAATATGATACATTTAAAATATGCAGGTAGTAACATGGACCTTGTATGTGAATAATACTGGCACCTGAAGGGACATAACTTATCAAGGTCCAGATTCATAGAATAGAATAATAGAATATCAGGGTTGGAAGGGACCTCAGGAGGTCATCTAGTCCCACCCCCTGCTCAAAGCAGGACCAATCCCCAACTAAATCATCCTAGCCAGGGCTTTGTCAAGCCTGACCTTAAAAACCTCTAAGGAAGGAGATTCCACCACCTCCCTAGGTAACCCATTCCAGTGCTTCACCACCCTCCTAATGAAAAAGTTTTTCCTAATATCCAACCTAAACCTCCCCCACTGCAACTTGAGACCATTACTCCTTGTTCTGTCATCTGCTATCGCTGAGAACAGTCTAGATCCATCCTCTTTGGAACCCCCTTTCAGGTAGCTGAAAGCAGCTATCAAATCCCCCCTCATTCGTCTCTTCTGCAGACTAAACAATCCCAGTTCCCTCAGCCTCTCCTCATAAGTCATGTGCTCCAGCGCCCTAATCATTTTCGTTGCCCTCCACTGCACGTTTTCCAATTTTTCCACATCCTTCTTGTAGTGTGGGGCCCAAAACTGGACACAGTACTCCAGATGAGGTCTCACCAATGTCGAATAGAGGGGAATGATCACGTCCCTCAATCTGCTGGCAATACTCCTACTTATACAGCCCAATATGCCGTTAGCCTTCTTGCAACAAGGGCACACTGTTGACTCATAACCAGCTTCTCATCTACTGTAACCCTGGCCCCTTTTCTGCAGAATTGACACTCTACTGAGTATCGTCTTATTCTGAAATCTACTGCAGATAAAATATTATTTAATAGAGTGAGGGTGCCAGAGTATAGCCATAAATAATGAAACATCTGCAGCCTACACACAGGCACAGGGCTAAGTGTGGCTACACCTGCAATCACAATGTTCCTGAACAAACAGGGTTGTGTGGTGGGTCTTGCATGTCACCCTAGAAACTTTGTGCTCTTCTTAACTACCAGATGTGCAGCAAAACAACCTGGTGCATTAAGGAGGAAGCATCAGCCTTCACTCTGAATTTTATATTACAACCTTACTTTTATTTCATTCTATATTTAACATTTCCCGAGAGAGAGGACACGTGACAGTGACTTATTTGTGGAATTCCTAGAGAAGGGAAACCACATAATAGTGGCAAAGTTGTAGATTAAAGTAGATTGTGCTTTGCTATATCTTTCCAAGACAGTTGTTCAGACTATAGAGAAAGGAGGGGCACAAATGCATTCTGTAGCTGTGGAGTTTAAATGTTTAGTGCAGAGGAATAGATGAGCTTAGAGCGGATGCCATTCCCCTAGATATTATCTTTAAATCATTTATGTAATCTCCAAGAAAGATACATAATACAGTAAATGTCACAAAATTACTAGAGCCCCATCAGCAAGTCCAGACTCTTTCCATAGACAGGCAGATTGAGGTAATAACACATGCTTACTGTATAATAAGATACATGCATGCGTACACAGAGACTGACTACAAATTTTACACAAACAGGGCACATTTTTCTATAATTATGTTTGTAAATGCTTACGTAAGAAAGTAAATAAATGCTCACACACGTGTGTAGATGATCTTTCCTATACGGCTGCTTGATACAAAGCTATCGTCAAGTTACAGCAGCAACCTTCTGGTTCCATGCTCTTCTGCAGCATTTCATGAAAACCCCTGTACCCTACATGGCCTTTATTGTGCAAAGCTATTTGCATGAAAAATAACTCTCCGAACAGACAGTGCTACAGAACTATCTTTAGAAGAGAATGAAGACATTAGCACCAGGAAGGGCACCATGGTGCTGCATCCTGATTTCCTTAATGCCGCTCCTGTCAGAAAACTCAGCATGTGTCCTTGCAGAAAGGCACAAGGGAGATGAGAGATGCTATACATTTTCCATACATGGGGATACATTTTTTTGATTGGATTCCCACAGTGTGTGGACACTTTTTGTAAAGTTGCAGAGCTATTAGAAACTCATACCCCTCCTTGTTCAATTAGAAAATGCACCCACGCAGCCATTGGCCACATGCTTTCTTTATAAAGCACTTCCCAAGAATCCTCCTTATTATCCAACTCCAAGGCAAAGCTGCTTAGCATCTAGCCACTCAACAGAAACACTAAGAGAAGAGCTATGAAGGTTTAAAATCAATTGCACTGCATTACATCTGATGAAGTGCCTGGAAACAAACAACCCAAATTCAAAAATCTCCAAACCAAACTATCTCCAGGCTTAGGGGCTGGAACTAGGGATGTTTGGAGCGGGGAGGGGCTGCCACAGTCCCTGGCTTGAAGTGGTTTCCATCATATACAGGGTTTACAGTTTGGTTCAATGGCTCTCACCAGCTCCTATACAAATTGTTCCAACACCCCTGTCTCCAGGAGTCCAAATCCATTGAATTATCTGTTTATTTCACTTTTGCCTTTCATATTAGATCCGTTTTCTACTCTTAACCTTCCAAGTCATTTTATATGTATCGTTGGAAGAAGAACCACTTTACACTACATATTTGATCACCTTATATTCTTAATCATTTGAGCTTCTGTAATATTTATCAAACTTGTAGCTAAAGCCAACAAGCCTGATAATTGCATAGGTAAACACTGATTACAACAAATACATTCACAAAATACTCTTCAGTCTATTTCTTACAATAATTCTGTTCCATCAAGTTAGATAAACCATTTTAAAATAATAAATGATAATTTCAAATATAAATTAATGTGGCTAATTAAATTAAATGTTTATTTTTGTCCTTTTAAAGTAAATCAGAATTTTGCATTGATTTTGTCTCAGATTCTTTCCCTTTCACATAAATTCTTCTCTAGCTCAGTTTAATATACTTCTTCTTGAATTTGAAATAAATCCTCTATTCATAATACAAGAATTTAGATTGTCATAAATTCTAATTTCAAATTGTCATAACATGTTCTGCTGCAGGCATTTGTCTGCAACATTAATAATTACTGGACAAATGCCTGGATGAGACAGCGGGCATGTAGCTGCAGAAAAGCAAACTGAGGCATACGTTTAATGAATCAAAGCAAACTTTCACCAAAATTCAGGGCATCCTTTTCTCAAAGCCATGACAGATGTGTTTTTTCTCCCAACACTTCAAACAGTGCTGGGAGCCCTATAAAGCATTCATTTAAAAACAACTCTAAAAGTAAACAAACAAAATGTATTATATAAACTTTAGTTCATTATCACTTTCTAAAGTTCATAACCATAGTTGCTAGAAGCAATGAAACAGTAAAAGTTAATGAAACACCAGTGCCTGCTTGAAGCATAATACAGACTCTTTCAGATAAAAGAGTCTGTCTGGCTCACATAGTATAAAACTTTACATGTCTGTAGGTTTAAAACAAAATGAAAAAGTACCTGCCTTTCAGATGAATCTGAGGTGCTTTTCCCCTGGAGTTATCCAAGACTGAGTAACCCTAACCCTACATTTACTTCAGAGCCTCAAACTCAGCCTGTGGGCAACTCAGCATCTTGGTGAGGTTTTTGTACACCAATCCCCCTCACATGGTCTGATTTCCAGATAATCTGCTGCCAAAGAGCTCTTTAAGAATTTTTGCGTCACTTTTAGTCAAATAAACTTTATGTTTCACCAGGGCTGCAGCTCACTTTTCCTCCTAGAGGTGGGTAGCTACATTTGTATGTTCTGATCAGTTCAGGAGAGCAGGATCCAGCTAAGACAGGCAGGCTGAAGGTGAGGAGACGCTCACTGTTAAGGCATAATTTTCATGTCTCTGATTACAGCTATAAATAAGGGGATGGTGGTGACAAGAAGACGACAAACAGGGTTAATGATCAGTGAATTAGAAGTGCACAGGTGGGTCTACACTATGAAAAGATATACTATAAAAAAAGAACTGAGGTCCTAGTTCTAGAATAGAATGGAGAAAGGATGGTTCTTAGACTTCCTTGTTACTGATTACTTACATTATTTTAATGCAGAAATATAAATGGGGGGTGATTTTGTTATAAAATGTGAGGCACAAGTTTTTGAAAAGTGTTTTTCTACTTTAATCAAGACAAATCACTTCCTCTGTCTCTCCCACACGTCAAAAAACCTCCAAAACAAAGGCTTTTTCTCCAAGGTACTTCAGTCCAGAGAAAGTACTTGTACAGTTTCAAACTTTACATTGTGTTTATAGAAGATGGAAAAAGCATAAATCAGTGAGCATGTCCCAGTTTGTATGCAGATTTGAAAAAGAAAGCAGAAAATCATAAGGGGGGAAAGAATAGCAAATTTTTAGAAGAAACAACAAAACAGCTGATATAAGTGGCAGTTTGAAAAGATCTGTTCTGAGTAGTTCAGTAATAACAGAAACTCTGACAACAAACAAGCCTAGGGCTATAATTACTGCTTCCCTTCCTCTGACTGCTGGTCCAGGTCCCCTTCGCTGCAGCAGTGGCTATTGGCACCATCTCAAGGACAGTTGTGGTAATGCAGCACTGTTAATAAGAGATACGTGAACCCAAATCCTTGCTTTTTCCTGGTAATTCTTTGTGAACATGCTGTAAAAAAGTGTTTTATCAGTTTTTAAACTTGTTGCCTTCTAATTTCTCTACAGCTTTCTTGTTTTTCTATTACTGGCCAGGGTAAATAGCAATGTCTAGCTGGTTTCCTCTTTTACATCACTTTGTCATGTCCCCCTCATACTCTTCTTTCCAAATTAATAGTCCTAGATGTTCTCTGGAGAAACGGGAGACAAGCGCATTTCCCATTCTGCTCCCAGCAACTCTATCCCATCCCAAGAGTCTGAGAGTCTGAAGGCTCATTGGGCCTCACTCACTACACCTTGCTTGAGATCTAAGCAGAGTATTTGTATGTATAAAGGGTCTGTTTGCAGACTTAAATCTAGCATTTCAGGGATGATTTTGTTCATGAAAAGAATCCATTCCTTCACTCTCAACCAGAATTCCCAGGTCTCTAATACCAGAATCCTGGAATAGATTTTCCAGGAACTCTGAGTCTACTCTCTCACTGAAAACAGGATCTTTCATCACCGTTTTTGGAGTTTTTTTCCCCTCACTTGTAGAAATATATAAGAATCTGCATGATGTGTCTTTTTAAAAAAAATGTTATTTGTTGCTGTATCTCCACTTTACTGTGCTTAGAGCAGACTTTTGCCATGGTTTCTGAACTATTACTGAACACAGTTTGTCTCAGTCTACACTGGTAGTTAAAACTGTGTTCAGCTGCACACACTGAGGACACTCAATGTCAGCAACTGGTAATATATAGACAAAGCTTGAAGGTACACAGAGTGTATTGAGAACATATAGAGAGCATTAACAATTACTTAGCTTGGCTTTTTTGTTCACTTATGGGTTTTTTCCACCCTTTCACTGCAGTATATGTATTTTATTTGTTCTGTAAAGTACCTAAAACACTTTTTGGATACTGTATAAATAATAATAATTGCGTCCCAAAAACTGATTATTAATTTATTCATGGACTTTTCTATATCACTCATCACTATATTATCTGACCACTTCACCAATATTAATGACTTTATTTTCAGAACCCCAGAGAAGTGAAAGGATGATATTATTCCTATTTTACAAAAGGACAACTAAGGCACAAAAAGATTAGGGTCATAAGGCTCAGCTAATGTTGGGTGCCTGATCTGAGATGACATGGGTATGATTTTTCAGAGTACTTAGCGTTATGTAGCAGGTGATGCGTTCAAAGCAGAGGTCCCATTGAGTTCAGCTGCAGCAGTGAGTTCAGGTGAAAGCGTAATGATCGCCTGGTTTTACCCACATAGCTGCTGCTGGGGCATTTGATACACTGACAAGGTACACCACACGTTGTGTAGGACCCGGGGATCCTGAGAGGTGTGTTGTGGAGCATACTGCTCGTCGTAGCAGTGGAGATATAGCGGCAGGTTTTGCATATGTTGATATTCTGGCAGTAAGAGTGCCCTGTAAGAGTGTCAGTAAGAGTGCCGCCTGGGTACCCTTTTTTGTGTCACTCAGGAAGCATGTGGAAGATCCGTGGGGTGGGTTTGAAGTAAATTAAGCTAAACTGAATTAAGGCAACTTTAATTCTGAATGAGTGTTCACACAAGGGTTCAGGGCAGTTTAACGAATCCATTTTAAATTCACATATTTAATTAATTCAGTTTAAATTTCCTGAGTATTCCTGTGTAGACAAACCCTTGGTCTTGCTGTCTACCCCCTAGTCTCCTTGTCCCCATATATTCCCTCCACTCCTGTCCACTCCACCCAGGTCCAGCTGTTGCCCCATCTACATCTGAGTCCGGCAGCTGCCTCCTCCACACTGCCTAGATGCTGCCAAGGGACCATTGGAAGCACAGGAAAAACAATATCCTTGTTTTCAGTTCTGATGCCTGGTGCCACAGCAATGGGGAATTAGCAGTTTCACGGAACGTCCCATTCAGCCCCTGAAGCACTGAACTGGAGCATGCTAAGCACAAATGGAATCTCAGAAGAGTTTAGCTGCCAAACTCTAAGAAGTCTCTTCTGAGTGTGTGCAAACAGATTTTTTCAAAGGCTTATAACTTGGCCAAGTTTGGGTGGATTTTCAAGGGAAAAGCAAAAAGCACATGCCTTGGACCAGGGAGACTCCCTGCCATATTTCAAGTCTTTACTCCAAAAGCATGGGGGAGTCTAAAGCTTTCCAGCAAAAAAGTTGTAAGAAACAAATATTTAACATGGGCAAAACAAATTTTTTCACGAATCAACTTCCCAGAAATGGCTGAACCATTTTATTGGAACCTTTAAAAAAAAAAAAAAACGAAAGAAAAGAAAAGAAAGTCTAAGGCAGATACCCTACATTGAAAATTTCAACCTGAACAGGATGACTAGTTGGGAACTGTACAAGTTTTATCTTGTAGCGTTTTCCTGAAGCATAGGCTTCCCACCAGAAGAGGGGGATATAACCTTAAGTTACCTGCCCTGGGCCCAAGTAGAGCCTACACCAGAACTTGTAACCGATCTTAGGAGGAAGTTGCAGGCCCCAGTCTGGTGTTTAGAACACCTTCCTTGAGTGCAAAATTAAAGGGTCATTGCTGCAACAAGATACCACAGGGAAACAGAATATGAAGTTCAATCTCAGTTCTAGTCCAGCAGGACATGGGTGCAAATCACATTTACATTATGCGTGGGAAGAAAATGTACATAGGTAGGTGGCTTTGCAAGAACCCTGGATGAAAAATTCAGGACCTGCTTAGGTGTGAGGCATGTCCTGCCCTCCCCACATAGCAGGGCATTGTCATAACACGTTGTAGGCAGGAACCTTCTGTGAACTATCACATGGAAAAGTGTTATGGTTATAGTCATAAAAGTTAGAGAAGGAATGCACCTCACCATCAGCCATTCCATGTGAAATTCAAAGATCTTTCTCTCCATGTGCAGACCGTATATCAGGGATACAACTAAGATAGATAAGGAGAGAGCTCTGAGGTGTTTGGCTTCTCTCCCCACCCCCAGCCTCAACCTTCTGTTACCAACTGGTTATGAATGTTTCCTTGTAATCTGGATTTACAGTCCCTTACAGACAAAGTTTCCCTTGCCCTGGGATTGTACACTGAGCAGGCCAGATTTATTCATAGATTTGTATTCCATTAATTGAAATGCAGAGTTTTAATCCTAATCCTCTCTTCTCTGATCCAGCCGCTAAAAACTGACTTGAGAAAAACAAAATGTTCCTCATTTAAACTGTCCCATCAAACCAGACTGAAGAAGTGCTAGGCCCATAGCTGGCACGCCAACTCGCTCCATGCCACAAATATATTTCTGTGCATGTGAGAAGAGACTGAGGTTCTTTTGGGACCATCAGCACCCTCAAGCTGTTCATGACACCAGAATCTGCTTTTTATAACGTATCTTGAGGCTTATCAATGTTTTCTCTGGCTGGCTCCATTCTTAATTCTAACACTGAAGGTTGCCATTCACATCACCACCTTTTCCTTTAGGACAAAGGGGCAGCATGATCTGGTAAATTGATGATGAACCTCTGACCCAGGAACTACCAAACTGCAGTCATTTCATCATTCTGCACCTCAGCTCTCCCATCTGTAAAATTAGGGACACCTGAAGTGATGCAGGACACTCCAATTAATTAAGAATTTTAAAAAAACATTGAACTTTCTGTACAATTCTTTAATAATTTGCATCTAAAAATGACCAGGTTTCTGTTGGATTAGACTTAAAGATGAGGGACAATTGCCTACTCACGTTAGCAGCAAATAGATCATTAAAGTCAGATACAAATATAAAAAACACTGGAGGGAGGGTTGGAATCAATTTTCTTCAGTTTTGCTGTTGTTGTGGAAGTTCCATGTATGCTGTGATGCCCTAAACTCTTGCCTCAGGAGAGCACACTTAATCATTTATTATTTGATGGCACCCAAAAAAATACTCTACTTTACCAGAGATACAGGGCCCACTGTCCCCAGAGATTAGTAGAGACATTTTACATCTACTACACTATCACCAGGAGCTGGTGGAGGGGAATCTATTTATACATATGAATTTTAACCACCATTTCAGATGTTGCAATTTAAAAAAAAAGACAAAATGTCAGTGTTGTTTAATAGTCAACAAATCACCAATAGCTATGGGGGCTGATCTGTTTTATTAGATAAAAATGGCCATTGACAGAGCACTACAGCAAAGAGCAAAGAACATATATAGAAAAAACAGGAGCATGCAACTCCTGGTTGCTGTCAGTGGCAGAAAACGGGAATCCGACTATTGAAAATTCCCATGACAATTCAAGTAACTCGACACACAGCATCCTAGTAGTCTCCCTGTTGGCCTCAGTACAGTAAAGGTATGGCTACACGTCACACTAGAGTGGTAATTGTCAGCTGCAGGAGACATTCCCATGCTAGCTGCGATCAAGCTTGAAAGCTAAGAATGAGTGTAACCAGTGCTTAATTTGTTTGGCAGTTCATAGCCCCGGCACCTCTGGGCTTGCTGCATCAGCTATGAATGTAAAAATATTGCTTGAGCCACAGCACCTCTTTCATTACAAATTAAGCGCTGGTGTAACACTGCTGTGACTGGGTATCTGTGCCGAGTAGACACCCAGTGGTTTGGAGGGGTTCATACTCCAGGAGGCTAGCCCCTCCCACCACAGCTACCCTCCTTTTTAGTGCACAAGCTGGATCAGACCTAACATGGGTGTCTCCCTGAGCTAGAAATTACACTTCCATCTTGAAGCAGACATACCCTTACACACATTGGCATAGCCTACTGAAAGCTGTTGATTTAACAACCCTTGGAGTGATCAAAGTAGAGGGAAGAACTGGAATACATTTCTCTCCACTATCCCCCTGCAAAGATTTTAGAGCAGCAGTGAGTGTAGATAGAATACTGCTTCTGCCAGACTGGCTTCATTTTACATAGCCTGTTTCAGCCATCAGAATGTTCTGTGCTTTTTGCAACGGGGCAGGGGGGGAACCCAAGCTATTGTATAAACTGTACTAGGAAACATCCGGGCAAGGACAGCAGAGATAAGCTCACACTGGACAATAGTTAAAAATATTCCAAATTAAACAAAAATGGGCTTGAACACAGTTTAAGCTTGTCAAACTCAAACAGAGCTGGCATAGGCAAAAAATACTATTCACTGTATCTCAAAAGTAGTTAACTCCTTTTGATGGCTATAATCGAGTGGTAAACATGCAACATCAAAAGCAAAAAAACTTTAAGTGACTAGGATATTGAATTTTAAGAAAAAGCCCATGAGCCTTAGCCTACTTCAGAACCACATTCAACCAAGAAAATTGCTTACTTGCCCCAGTTAAGGTAGTTCGTGTGTGTACATTAGTGCTTTTTTATATGGGTGGGGTTTGGACAAGCACATATGAATGTGCTTTATAAACATGAAGCAAAACAGAGACCACCTCCTGTCTGCTGTGTAATGCAGCCTTCCACAGATTTTTGTAGAAATCAAGGACAATCCATTTTTCCAGAGGTAATCCTAGAGGAAATCCAAGGATTGGGTGTTTGAAATCTGGGAACATATGCACTGGAATGCTTATATACTATCAGAAGGAAAGGCTGCAAGCAATTCTGTTTACAGCTAAGTCTTTTGCTTGTCTTTACACCATGAATTTTTAATGAGCCTTACTTGAGGTGAAAAAAATATTTTGATGAAAGTATGTCAGTAACAGAAGCTGAATTTGGAACCCCAAGAATCCCATTTGTTGCTTGTACTTAGGTTAGTAGAACTGTTCTTTTCTGTCAATATTCTCTTCACTTTGTCCAACCCCACCTTTTTCCCTTCCCCTGCATGGAGTGAGTAAGGACTCCATGCAGAACAGCACAAGCCATTGTCACAGAGGTCATGGTAGGCAGTTTAACAGCTTGGCTTGATTTGATCCAAGTATTCACATTGTGCTCATCACCTTGGTATTTAAACGCCTGGAGTGTGAATGTCTTCTCCCACGCTGTGTACAGATGGAGAGCCTTTATGTCGACTATGGAGAAGATAAAGCAACATGGCTTGTTGAGCTGCTAGTGTTTTGGCTCCCCAAGAGTTGTTTATGGGTCATTAACATCTTTCCCATTCAATGAAGTTACATGTAGCTAATTTATAAAAGAAAACAGCTATACCCATAACTCCAGAAAGTTTTTTTTATTCAAAAGCTTCATAGCACCATCTAGTTGAAGATGTCCAAATAAAATGCAGTAATTAAAACCCAGTTTTACTAGAGCACCATATTCTTTAACTTTGCCTGGGATCATATTTATTATGGTTGTCCTTGCTAATCCTACAGGAGCATTATTTTTCAGTGAGTACAGATTAACACACCAGAATCAGTCTGTCATCCTTGGGTAGGGAAGAGCAGGAAGCAAGTCAGACTAAGTACATTCGGTAAAAGGCTCAATGCTGCTGGAATAGGAAACTATTCCGGAAAAATTATTAGAAGAAAATGGAACCATCTCTGTACACCTACCTCCTTAAGACCAACTCCTATTATGCAGAAAACCAAAAATGTGAATAGCTCTCTAGAAACAAAATGAAGCCAATACTGAATCTGGACACTTATAGTACAAATAAAAACATGAAAGACTAATTATAAACATTTTGCTGTACTTTTCCTAATATCACTCAGCTAATTAGCCTAAAATTTGGCCATCTACAACCCTCTCCCCTGTGGAAAGCACTGGTCAAAACAGTTGTTTGACAGAGTTATGTTCATTATTAAAAAGATAAAAATCCAAACTGCCATTGAAAGCAATTATACAGTATCATGATGAGGTGGGTAAATTTTGTGCGCACGCACAGAGTAGCCTGTCTGACAGCTTTTTTATTCAGCCATTCAGTAAAGCACTATTTCCCAAAGAGATCCTTAGCATACATTTAAAGATTATAAATGCTGCGTGCTTGGTCTCATCATTTGGCTATGGCTTCCAATCTCTGGGATTCTCTATCACATCTACTTCTGGTTGACCATTAGGAGGCAAGTACTGTGCAGTTCACTTGGCTAATGCACCCATGGGGTCCCATGCTGGCAAGACAATGGGTTCCTGCTGCATCACTGCTAAGATGTCTTCTGGCACATGCTTCTTATCCACCACCACTTCATACACATACTCAGAAAACCAGTCATCAGACATGATCAGGTAACCTGGAGATAAAAAACAAAGTAGGTTACTAACAAAGAACATTACTATATGGAGAGGCATGGATCTTATGCAAAATTGTATCATGTCCAACAACTTTATACTGTCAATCAAACAGGATAATCATATTTCCACAGCAACTTTCTTGACAGTCTTGGAGGAGACTTCAATTTTCTGTTCCTTTAGTTATTCTGAACTACCTGGTTAAATAGATTTTAGCTACGACAGACTTGGATCAACAAGCCTAAATAGGAAGAAAGTTTGACAAGAGTGTCTTGGACAGGAAATCCTGAAAACAGCTTTGCAAATACAGGCACCTTTGTGCAAGGAAGAGACCATCTGTACTGAACAAGAGAGGGTCTGAGCCAGAACAAAAGGATTTCTAATCTGGGCAACAAACAGCAGTCCTGGGGCATAGATCATCCTTACACAGAAGGCAGTGGAGGCTCATTTTATAATTGCTCAGTCATATGTTGCTGTTCTAATGGACATCAAGAATATTCATATTTAGCTGAATTACAATATACTAAATACATTCCTGATTGTTTAGGCTAAACTTCAGACTGTTTTATCCATGCTTATTAACCACTCCAGTTATCTGGGCTTTCTTGTCCAGAACTCAGTTTCAGGAGATGGAGAGAATGTGTGTGTCCATATTAGATGCTAATTTCTTCCCTCAAACACAAAGCCACTGAGACACCCTCTGGCTGAAATAAATCTTGAGGATAAACTGCACCTCATGTTTACACCCTTCCCTCTTTATGAGGCTCTGGCTGGGAATCTTAATGCAAGATCCTTCTACCTGTATAAAGAAGAAAATCCTACATCTAAAACATCTTTGCTTTCAGCATTATCCTGCTCTCTGAAACAAACAAATCATTTAAGACATTACACACCACCCCATTCCAGGGAACTCAGCATGAATTGAGAATGTGTGCTGTCAGGGAGAGGGAGGCTATATTTGATAGAAGACAGATGAAGCTTTGTGTAATAAAGTTTCTCATGTCCCTATAACAATATCACCACACAATCAAATGAAACAAGAAAATGCCCAAAGAATATGGACAATAAGTGCATCTATCTACACCATCTTGTTTCTAAAGCAAGAGATCAGATTGAATTCCCATAAATTAAAAAGCCTATCAATTGTAATGCGAGCTAGAAGCTGGTTTGGTGGTACTGCCAAGGGAAGCTGCCTTGATTGTTCTCTTTCTTCAGGATATGAGTTCTTGGGACACAAAAAACCTCACTCCTGACAGCCAACAAGTAATTGCACCCTGCGAGGATAATGAACTCCCTGCCTCTGTGGCTGTTGACATTCTGCATGTCGGAGCTGGACTGTACTGATTGGGATCACAGCGTCTGAACAAGGAGGAAGTGCCAAGTAAAACTTCAGAACATGCAAACAGGGATGGTCACTGTTGCTTGAGAAGGCCTGTAGCCAGGGTCACAGAGAAAGCCATAATTTTCTTCATTAAATGGAATTATTCCCATGCCTCAAGGGAAACAATATACATATCCTGACCCGCACATCCTGTCCAAACAGAACCCAAGGCTCTGCATTCCAGCTAAGAGGGATAAGCAGAGGATAGTGAGTTTTGATTGTATTTCAGGGCAGAAGCCAGCAGTGAAGTTCCCCTAGGCCCATTCACCTATCAGTCTAGTGTTTCTACTCTAGCCATGTCTGTTTAGAGAGAGAACAGAGGTTCTGGCATAGTATCTTTGTGTTCTGACAAGAGGCTCACCAGGGCCTAACAGATGACTGCCCAATAAGTACGGTATGACATTTAGTTCTCAGGTACCACCCTAGCACAAAGCTGCTCCATGTTTCCCACTTCTTCCCCCAAGAAAAGCCGAATGAAGGGATCATTTTATTAGGAAGAGCCAACCAAGGAAGGTTGGTCCAGTGGTTTGGGCACTAGACTCGGAAGACCCAGGCTAAAGTCCCTGCTTTGCCAGACACCCACTTTCACACAGGAAAAGCCACTTAGCCTCTCTGTGCCTCAGTTCCCCATCTGTACAATGGGACTGCCATACTTCACAGGAGTGGGAGGATAAAAAAAGGTTCTGAGGTGCTCAGACACTACAGTCCAGTTCCTAGGATAGAGAAAGAATGAGGCTGTAGTAAAGATGCTAAGAACAAAAGCAGGAGGAGCGCGCCAAAAGGGATGACAAACTAACAGTTTACATGGCTGCCAGCTGAAGACGTACAGTAAGAAAGGCTTCTCTTTGTGCCAAAGTAGACAGAGACCCCTGTCGAACAGATGGGATAACATGATTCAATGTTCATTCAACGTCCACCTTT
The DNA here is from genome assembly GCF_015237465.2 of Chelonia mydas. Lineage (NCBI taxonomy): Eukaryota > Metazoa > Chordata > Testudines > Cheloniidae > Chelonia > Chelonia mydas. Next base: position 2,683,148 of record NC_051257.2, read on the forward strand.
GGAGACCATCTCCTTGGTTTTAAAAAGAGGTCTGATTGGAGATGCTGGGTTCAGACTTAGGAAGACTGTATTGATACAAAGAGCGAGCAGTTATTAAACTCATCTGCAAGGCTGATAAAGTGACCAATAAAACGTAGCATAGAAAGTTTTGCTGGAAGGAAATTTGTCTTATCTCAAACAAAAAAAACAAAACCCCATGCAATATTTGGCAGGAACTGCATTTGTTCCTTGAGAAAAACTAAAGAGCATTACAAGAGAATCATGTCATTAGTGAATATTTAGGAGAGGTGACGTTCACTGTTCCACGGGCTCCCCGTCCCCCACTACAAGCCCCCTAGTGATGGTTCTGCTCTCTGGACACAGGCAGACAATAGCGGATGTGTTTAAATTGCTCCCCACTTTCAGCAGCTACATAATGTGAAGGCTCCTCTTTTTGGTCCAGCCTTCACTTCCAGGATTAAGCAAGTCTAGGAAGACTGGTGGCTGTTGGGGGGGACAGCTGTGTAAAGGGATCCAACTGGATAATATGTGTCCAAAGGAAAGGGTGTACATGGGGGAATGCCAGTAGTTTCTATATCCCACTATAACTTTAGCCTCCTCATGGCCTGAAAGACTAATCTCTGCTGTACTGTTTCAAGTGGTACCCTTTGACATCCTGCTCAAGAAACAGTGAAGCTTGGGCCTGTTTTTATCCCAAACCTCCAACTGGGTCTCAAATGTTACGTGCCAAGTGTAATGTAATTCTTAGACTCTTCCCTAGTGATGGACACTGGTGCTCTGTATTGGGTTTATCCATGCACAGCTTTACAGGAACATGCTGTGAGAAGGTGCTGCCCAAATCCTTCCTGAGATAAAGACACAAAGCTTTCTGCCAGGCTCACTCAGCAGTCTAGCAAGTGTGCTGGGGTATCAGAGTTCAAATCCCAAGCTCCCTGGGCCAGCAGGGGCTGAACGCTGAAAAGGCAGAGATGGGGATGAAGCACCGTGCCTAATGCTGCTCAAGTAACCACTTGTGGTCAATGCCCAAGGAAGAGCTGACAGGCTCTAGAAGAATATGTCTAGTTGCTCTCAGATAAAGGGAAGCTTGTTGTGACCCACAGATGAGAAAACTGTTCTAGGGTTTACCACCCCAAAATGTTTCCTTGAACCAAAAAACAGCTCAAACGAGCTAGGTCTGATGGAACATTTTAAAGTATAAGGAAATTTCCCAGACAACTCCCTGACCTAAAAAAAACATACAGGCAATAAGCAAGACTCTAAAGAAAGGTTGCATCTTATGAAACAGCAGATGAATGACAGTAACCCATCCCTAAGGATGTTGTGTTCACATGTGTTGTGTGCACGCATCCATGTCAGGAACCTGGAAACAGATTTACATCCCCTGAACAAAACAGTGCAACACTTTACAGTAAGACAACTCATTTTGGAATTCTAATGGAATAGCTGAGCTCCTATAAAATACACATAGAAGAACTCATTGATCAAAATGAGTTCATGTTTGTAATAAAGTGACATTTGAGGCAGTAACTAGGTGTTGCTGCTTATAAAAAAAGCAGCTTAAGCTGCCATGCTGGCAGACTACAAGCTCCAGAGAGTAAATCTTGAGCAACGTGAGTGATCTGGTTAGCTTTCAGCTTGTTATTTTTAAACTCAAAGTCTGAAGTGCTATACGTTGTCATCTTATGTAGTTACAACAGTCTATTGTTTGGTTGACTTTGGATTTTAGTACGGTTGTGAAGGAAACAAACGGAGAACCAGGAATAGCAGAGGCTCTTCCTACACAGACCTGTCCAGGTACCACAGTCCTCCCCGGTAGCTCCCACCAATGTTGCAGCCTGTTGTCCATTTTCACAGCTCTGCCAATGCACTTTACATTTTAAGTGGAGAAGGGTTACAGTTATACTCCTCATGAGTAATGGCTGCCTTTTGGACTTAAATGGGTCTATCCTACATCAAGGGTTTGAAATAAGGACGTATGCCCTCTAAGCACTCAGACCAATTAAATTTATTTCACTTCAAAGCCACATTCAAACGTTCTGGATAGGCAGAAGGCAAGTGCAAAGTTGCTAATAACTGACCTGAATGTGAGCACCATTAACTTCACAGGAGCCTTTTCCCTTACACTGTTCTAGGAGCATTGTCCCCAAAGAATGCCTATACTCAGCATGTTCAACTTTACATGATGTCTTTACACCACACTTGGACAGAAATGACTCATTACCCTAACAAAGATATACCAGCAAAGGAGCTAAGTCCCAATGAATTCCATACTAAGTATTTGTAAAGGAGGACAAGTGGGGACACTACAGTTTTTTCCTAGAAGCATTCCTCCACAACCAGATTAATGGCACTCAACATAAGTCAAGTACCTACAGCATAAAACAAATTCTCATTAAGAACACCTGGGTGCCATTCACTAGACCCTACACTTTCAAGATATGGTCAAGGTCAATGGCTGCTGTATTGGCCTGGATTCTGAATGCAACCTGTATCTTGTTAATGAGCATGTGCTAGGACATAAGCATACAAAAAAGCCACACACTATGGAAAGTAATGCTTGCTAATCGAATACTAGATCTATTAGTTTGTGCATGGGAGGGAAGCTAGAGGTTAATATTAACTCTTCGGTGTTGAGTTTCTTTACATGACGCAATATTCCCAAGTGCATCTGTACTAATGGATGGACCCACAAGGCTTGTTAACATTGTAAAGTTGAGTGTTTCAGTCTAGTTTCACAAAAAGAAAAAAGGAGTACTTGTGGCACCTTAGCGACTAACCAATTTGAGCATGAGCTTTCGTGAGCTACAGCTCACTTCATCGGATGCATACTGTGGAAACTGCCACAGTTTCCACAGTATGCATCCGATGAAGTGAGCTGTAGCTCACGAAAGCTCATGCTCAAATTGGTTAGTCGCTAAGGTGCCACAAGTACTCCTTTTTTCTTTTTGCGAATACAGACTAACATGGCTGTTACTCTGAAGTCTAGTTTCAGTCAACTGTCTGTTAAGACTATTGGATTTTTGTTGGAAAACTTGAGTAGATGTACTTTGAATTTAAAAGCTGTGTCAGGACAGACAAACTGCTGCATATGAAGCAGAAGCAAAACATAGGCACCTGCCAGGAATATTTGAAAGGTTAGTGAATTTTTCATGTAACCAGAAAAATTACATCAATAGCTTAAATTAAAAGGCCACATGGTAGTCTCTGAAATTAACCTCAAAGTGTCTGGTTTTGACTCCACAAAAATAAAAATTGAAGAGAATTTGTTCTAAATATACTTCATTATGGGGTGAAAGACCCCCAGGCACTGTGGGAATTTTCAGCCATGCCAAGGTTTGAGAGCATGACTAGGCATTAATCCCCCATCACAAAACCAGAATGCCTTTGATATATAGTTATCTGTCTGTCAACTCCCTGTCCAGGGAATGTTACAGCTCAAGACTGGGGAACCTGTAGGTCAGATTTTTAGTATAGCTTTATATGGACACAGAGTTGGAATAAAAAAAGGTTTTGCAGATTAAGGTAGATGTCCACTGGTAGAGTTGAAATTACCTTGCACAATATCTGCTCATAGCAGTGATCGGAACCAGGCAGTGTCAGTCCCTCATTTCCAGAATAAATTTCACCAGACAAAAGTTGCAAAAGAAAGAAACAGCATCTGTAATGAGTGCTGTAGACTTACCACATGAAAGCTAAATGTAGCTTCCATGTCTCTGTAGAAGCATTATTTGCATAATATTAGCTACAGCTTCGTGAGATCCGACAGATGAGCCAACTCTGGTAAAGAGAGCTAGATAAGCAGCATGATGCTATAATCAGAAAGTCTCACCGTAAAGTGTGCCAATTAAGTTAGATTGCATTCTTCTTTCCTTCCCATTTAAAAAAGGATAAAGGATTTTTGAGATAAGCATGTGCTAAGAGATTTCTTGGAAGTGACCACTGCCTAATTTGGTCCTGCACAGCTGTTCCTAACTTGTCTATTGGCTCTCCTTAAAAGATTTCCTTTGCATAGCCAGAATACCAGAGATTATTTCAGAACAAAAATGTTAGCTTCTTTTCAGATGGGAGAATTATGTATTTTGCAGCAAAAGATAAACTACACAGAACAGCAAAGAGCCCCTCTTCCTCCCAAACTTGTCAGAGACAGTAACACTATACTTTTATTTTTAAATGGGGAAGACATTTCAGACTGGATGGGCATTTGACAACTAATCCAGACCAGGCCCATGCAGAAGGATTTGAGAACAAACCTCTTAACGTGGATCGTCTTTGGCTATCAAACCTTATGACTTCTGGGTAGCATGCTGGGTTTTTGCTGAAGTCGGGTTCGTTAGGAATATAGGGGAGCAGGCACTGGTTTGTTGCTATAAAGCTATTCATGTATTCTGGGCTGTATACACTCATTCGCCATCGTAGGTTGCACTTAAATGTTAGGCAGGTGATGTTTACGTTTGTTTGGGGGAGAAGGTATGGAGCACTTTGGGGTGGAATGGGTGGGGGGGAAGAGACCATGGGCTTATAAGAATGGCAGATTTCATTAACTGATCCAGAATTTGTACACCTTTGTTTCAGTTAGTTATGAAACTATTTTTAAAATAAGGTTCTCTTATGGCTGGGCGAAAAAGCACTACTACTACAAATCAGTGTCGCCCTCACAATGCACGTACAACCCTTTGGTAACCAGCGTTCCCAGCCCAGGGTTCCCAAGCAATCCTAAACCACCACCACACAGTGTGGCATATGGTATTGGAAAGAGGAAGGGACAGAATTAGGAGAAGGGGAAGACTTCATAAGATAATATTTTGATTTCACAACTCTAATGCTCGTGGTCCATGCTTGTGTTAGCGAAGGTGGCAACAAGGGAAGGTTTGCATGGCAGTTAGCACAAACTACCAAGGGAAGTGGTGAATTCTCTCTCGAGGTTTTCAAATCAAGACTGGATGCCTTTCTGTAAGATACGTTTTAAAAACACAATTACATGGTTGCCTGGGTGAAATTTAAAGGCCTGTGCTATACAGGTGGTCAGGCTAGATGATCTATGGTCCCTTCTGGCCGCAAGCTATGAATGTATAAGTAGGTTATTACAAAGCAATTTAGCAAATTTAAAAAGAAATCTTCAAGACTTCTTTTAGCATCCTTTTCACAAACTTTTTAAAGACTCCAACTACCTATCATAACTTTAAATGAGAACTAGGATTTACTTAGACATGAGCGGGACAAGCAACTTTTTAAATACCTCTAGTCTCTCGTGTGTATTGTATTGGTGGTCATGCTTCATTCCCGTCAACTAGGAGAAGTGACCTGATAGGCAAACGTGCATATTTCCTGAAATTCCTCTGGGTGAGTCAGATGTTTGAGAGGTCCTGCCCTCTCCCCAGCATATCAGTACACTCAGCCATAGTTTGGCATCACTACAAAGGAAAAACAAAACTGTCTACAGGAAACCACCAATAAGCCACTCAGCTCTGCAGGGCACCAGACTGAGTTTTACTGCTGCCTCAAATTCACCACAGTCATTCCAAGATTTATATAATCCAACAACAATTGAAGTCAATCAAGCTAGAGGGGAAGGAGCCAGTGATCTGCAGATTAAGAGAAATATTACGAGCACTTAAAATTTGTTTACACAAAATTTGTGCCACTGAGTTTGGTGGTAGAAGTCAGCCAACATCCATTCATTATATTTTTCATGTGGAGATTAAAAGATTTGCACTATCAAATTGCTAAAATAGTTACAAGACAAGGCCAAGACATCCCTCTAATAATGCAGACTGCGCACTTGTATTAATAGTCAGATCTGGGGTCCCAAAATGCCTTATGAACATTAAATGAGGCCGTGCAGCATGCAAAAGCTATGGTCTACTGATGGGAAAACTGAAATACAGAAGTTAAGTGTCCAGCCCAATCACACAGGAAACCCGCAGCAGAGTCAGGAATAGAACCTAGGTCTCCAGAACTCCTGGATTTGGCATAACCCAAGACTACCCTTCTGAAAAAGTTCAATAGAGTTATGCACGGCACAGTCCATGTTATCTAATTCCATCTCAGAGGCTCTGGGCAGCAGGCTCTTTTGAAGACAGGTCACAAACAATGGAAAGAGCACAACTGGAATCTTCACGGTCTCCATCTTCACTGTTTCTGGTGGTTGTTTATAATGAGTCATTTGTTCCACTGATGCAGCAAAGCCAAGGCTGCACCACAGCATGAATTGAGGTTGGCACTTTAATACATAATTCAGGATTTCGATTCACTTCACTAGGAACGGAACTGGAATACTTCCAAGTTCACTATAAGCTGGTTCCATTGTATAGTTACATCTTACTTTCCCCATATGAGGATTTTAAAATAAAAAATTCCTGATTCTTACTTCAGGGAGATGGCCGAGGAAGCCCACAACGCTCAGCCTAGCTACTCCATTTCTTTCTCCTGCTTGCTGAGTGAACATATTGTATGTGTCTCCTTGTCTGTTCATCTTTGATCATTACACTGCCCCTTGCACCACTTCTGTTGCCAAATTGCAGATACTGGCAGTAACTGCAGAAGGAGGAGTTCCTTAATCTACCTTAAGCATCACCTTAGCCTGTGACCTAGAGGACAGTGAACTCAGAGTCAGCCTCCATGTTTCAATCTGAAAAGATTTTTTCAGTGAGCCAGGATTTTACAGTGAGCTTGTAATTGGGGTCCATCCTGTGTAATCACCACATTCTGAAACATCCAAAGCATATTTTTCTGCCCTACTTCAACTGATTCTCCAAACAAGTAGATTTGGAACAGCAGCCACCTAATCGCTCCTACTGGAAATAAATACAGACATTCATGGCCATCTTCACGAGGCAGCATTCAGCCAAACAGGTCAGTGTTGGCCAAACAGGTAGCACATGATGCTACTAGGCAGGGATCCAAGTTCAGAATTATGCTTCTAGGCCAGTGGTTTTCAACATTCTCATTTGCAGCCCCCTACAAAAATTCAAATGAAGGCGCAGACCCTTTTGGAAATTTTAGGCAGTCTACAGACACCCCCAGGGTCCACAGACCACAGGTTGAAAGCTATTGTTCTAAGCTCCTAGACCATTGGAAACTGAGGTAGAGGACATTCTGCAACTAATCTGGTGGGACATGAGTTTTGAAGAAAACATGACTACACTAAGATTACTACTTCTCTTCCTACAAGTAGAATGGGGTAGGATCTCACTTGGTCCACACTTACTGCACAAGGCCCTTTTCCCTTCCAGTTCATTTCCATATATGAGTTTGGCAATGTATTCATGTGACTGCTATGATGTGTTACCTTTATTACCACGGTCTTCACCCCAGGAGTTCTCCACCTTCCATTTCTCAAACGATCCTTCTTGCCCATCCTGAAGGAAGGAAAGTAAAACATGCATTCAGTGGAGAAATTCCTCAAAGTTTGACAGTATACTTCTAAATCATTGCCAACAGAACCACCAACCTGACAGATATCTGATGCTCATGCTAAGTAAACTGGTAGGCAGACTCTCAGAACAATAAAGTTTTGTGGTTCTGTTGGGGATTTTAGAAGCAGAAGCACTGACTGTTGTAAGAAACGGTCTCCTTTTAAAGTAATCTGATTAGTTGAGGTAATTATTCCAATTTTCTATTGTAAAACATAATGTAGCTGTGTTTTGTAAGACAGAATAAGTCGCAGTCCCTTTTAAAAACTTCTAGTACTTTGCACAGTTGCATTATAAGCATTCTTTATCTGTTATTATTGGACTTAAGGTCCAGAACCTATGTTACTTGTTTGACACAAAGTCTCTCCGAGAATGTTTCTATTTGCAGGACTGTCGCAATGAAGTGAAGTTTATAAAATTTTCCCCCACCCCCTTGAGTTAGACTCAAGTAATTTTAACAGATGAGAGTATTTGGAACTATTTCTAGAAACTTTGGTAAGATTTTAGAGAGCTGTTTCTCCCTTCCTGTGATCATCCTTGCTAATATGATTTGAAAGATGTTTACAGTTTCTTGGATAACCTGCACCTTGCATATCCACCTATAGAGTATCTAGTCTACTCAAGTCCTTTCCGAGTTAGAATCAATGCACGCAAGTCCCCAAACATGTCACATAAAAAGGTACTCAAGCTCCCTGGAGGCAGCATTCCATCCTATTGGAGGGTGTGTAATGTTCTTAGCTAATGAGGAACAGATGTGCCCAAAGAGTCACTTTTTAGAATCAGCAATAAACAAATGGGTAGTTTAATCAAGGCAGAAGAAAATACTAAAGGGTTTTGCTGTATTTTAAAAATGAAAAACCTCAGCTGAAAAGAGGACTTGGGCAATTTGTCTGTATTTTTCAGTGAATTAGCTCAAGCCATTTTATGTCTTAGATAAAACACAAGATGTATAACTTGTGACATTAACACTTGTGCCCTCCCATAAGCCCTATGACACTTCCCTATTGACGGACAATTCCTGTTATGGGAAGGGGGAGGAAGTTATTTTGGTGAAGTACTTTTCCTGTTCACATTCACAGCCTGGAAGGTCTCTTTCCATATACTGTTCTTGACTGCCGAGTCAGGGCAGAGCTACTGTAACTCACCTGGATACTATAGGGGCTGCTCACTGGGCTTTTTCTACCCGATAGCCACACTTAACCTTTCAGTGGAGGCTTCCCCATCACACACACACACCACATGACTCAGCTTCAGTCTCCCTCGAGACACTCTTCCAGATGGGTGCCTATTAGCTATTTCACCACACTTTTTTTAGCCTCCTCAAAGTAGACTTTCACAGCCTTCATGGGGAACCATTGCCTGGTTGATATTAAAAAATGGAAGCCAGTTAAGGCCCCCAAGAAAGGCTGTAGACCACCACACAATCTCAAATGTGGGTCACTATGAGGCCTAGCTGATCTGTTTCAGCTAGTCTGAATCCACACTGGCTTTCATAATGTTTAATGATCAGTTAAAGCTTATTCAGTTCAAACTGAACCAGTTTAGTGCCAATGTGGACTCAAACTAGCTGAAACATTTCTGCTAGACCTCCCTAGTGCCCCACAGTGCAGTGGTGAAATCTCCCTGGTTCAGCTCAGAAGCAGTGCATTCTGGAACTAGCGTATAGGTAACTGGGGGTCATCGCAACTGAAACAGTTAGGGCATGGCTTGAGAGAAGGGGAAAAACGAAACACTCATTAAGGCAAGTGCGGAACGCTGAACTGTTTGTCCTTGAACCAGTTTAAGCACAAAGAGCAGTTCTCTAGTGTAGTCAAGATTGCATTCCATTCCAAGCTTCGTTAGCACTCTAGCATATATTCCACATTCTGGAAAAAAAATCTAGTCTGTTTTCACATCAAGCAGCACACGGAAGCACTGAGATGATAACCCCCATGTGCTTACTAAATAAGATCCTTAATCCATAGGCTTCCCCATAGCAGCTCCCATGAAGAACTATGTATTCATTTCTCTCCCTTTCTTTTGGTATTCTGCCCTCTTCTGTGATTTTCATGATAATGCAGAGTTAACTCTGGTCTTTGGAAAAAATCTGCCCCTTACCTCCCTTTAATACCCACATCTGTATTACTGTAGTTACTACACTGAAGTTTTACAGTTTTGGGATGAGGTTGGGAAAACACACTTTAAAGGAAGACAAGAGTCCTTAAAATGAGATACTCAAGAGATGTATCAAAAGCACTAAGATGAGTCCACTCAAGCACTTTGACAAGTAAATTGAACAAAAGGTTATAGAATGGTTTAGAAATACTGGCATGGATTAAATGTGCCTCTTTTGCAAATAAATTACATTGTAACATTGAGGAAAATCCCATTGCAATCAAAACTGTTTTACAAAACAGGTAAAAAACCACCAATGCTTTGATGGATTTACAACTACCTTTGAAAGCTCCTTTAGATTAAAGTCAAGGTTTACATAAGACAACACGTTCAAACAAAACACAACCTAGCTATTATTTTAGTAAGAAAAAGGCCTTCAAATTCTGGACATCCTCTAGAGTTAAAGCACCATCACTTCCTTTAAGACATCCATTTCTCACATTCTTCAAGACTCAAAGTATATATAGTCTATGTATGGGAATGTTTTTTCTGTTTAGCAGATCTTCCTTACATTTGTCAAAATTCTGGATTTAGGTGACAGTATAACAGAGCCCATGCATTGATTCCAATAGCCAGATTTGGTATGCAAAAGTTAAACTCTGATACACAAACCCTCAGAGGGTCAAAAATATGAGCTGCAAATCAAGGAAGCAGAATGTGAGGAAGGAATTTCTACTTATATAAAGCTTTTGCTGTTCCAAAAAAAAGTTGTGTGAAAAGAAACCAGATTGCAGCATGAGTCACTTTACGTTCCTTTATAAGGTTACTGTACACAGATATAAACCTGTAATCAATGTGAAGTTTGTGTAAGAATTTCGAACAACTAAAAATGTATAAATCATTTTAAAGCTCTAAATTTCGGAAGTCAATAGAATATCCTTTAATCCTAATCTTCACACAGGATTAGTTCTGTAACCGGACACCTGAAAAGCGTGTGTGTAAATTGTAGAAGACCAGTATGTAGAATACTATTGAATTTTGAAAAGTAGTTCTGAGAAAACCTGATGACTCAACAATCCCATGTCACACCCTTGCACAAAGTCCTGACTCTCTGGGAAAGTTTTCATTAATATGTAAGCACTTACTTCTCAGACCAAGTAATCTTGGTCTGGAAGAGATTACTTTTTCAAAGAACTCTTAAACTTGGACTGTGTTCTGATGTAGGGGGAAATCTCAATTTTTCCAGAACACAAATGAAAGCTGAAAATTATGACCACTTTCAGGTATCCAAAGACATTGAGGTTCACATGCATCTCCCAGATGACATTTCTCTGGTTCATTAGCATGCAGTACAGCTGTTGGCAGTGAAAAGTGCTAAGAGCTGTACTGCTGTCTTGGGGTTTCGATTCTTCTCTCTCATTAGTGGGTGTGTCACAGAAGTTATGTGCTTCTAAGTGAGGGATTGTTAGTTATTTGAGTGCCTCCTACAGGGTGTTCTAGCAGGTTTTAAAGTAGTACAATGCTTGGTGCTAGACCTAGTCTAGATTTAGCAGTGTGCTGTGGAGGGGGATGTGCTATCACCTTTGATTCCCTGGTCAGTAGGAGAAATCAGAATTCACATGCCATTTAAAGCCAGCCAACGTATGTTTTAAATTCCTAGAAAACAAGCCAAGTTTCTTTGCCCTTCTCAGAATTTCTGGGCACAAAAAATAAGCCACTGCCTTGTTGTCCAGGATTGTCCACTTGTTTGGAGAAACTAAAAATAGTAATTTACCAACATGCGACACAGGCAAATAAGACATCGTAGGTATCATGCGCAGGTGTGATGTCCTGCACATGCTGCCCTTTAGCAGAACATGTACCTTGTGAACGAACCCTGAGCATATAAAACTGCAGGAGAGTTCAAATACATCTGTGCAAACAGCACAAGTGCTTGTGGAGGAAATCTTACCTTCTCCGTGAAGGCAGTGAGGACCATGGCATGGGTCATCATTGATTCTCCAAAGATTAATCGTTCTGCTTTGTTCATGTTCTTGACGGAGACACCGAACACCAGCTCATGATCGAACCTACAAGTAAGCCATACAAAGGAGGTGAACACAGAAGGAGGAATCAGTAAAATTTTATGTCCAATGATTTATTGCACAGGGCTCTGACATACATGTAGCTTCTTTTCAAATCTCAAGTTAGAATAAATACTAAGCGGGCCCGTTTTGGAATGCCGTTCGCCAAGTACTAGGGAATTCAAGTAACTACACAAGCTCAAGGGATGGGCTGTGGAATAACCACATTTAGAGGGGTGCTACAAACCCTTCCTTTTTGCCTTGCAAGAGGCACAGCTGGGATATACTGCATCTAAGTCCCTCTCTCTTCAGCTAAGAATATTTTACATTAAAATTTCACAAGTGAATTAGCAACTGAGTACATTTTCAGAGTATCAGCATTTTAATTTACAGCCAAAAAAGGGGGATTTAACAGGAATAGAGGTCCAAATGCACACTTGTCTCACTCATTTTGGGTAAAAAAAATTGGAAACATTTTTTGGACAACATTTGTCACCGTAGCATTTTCAATTTGTAGCTGGATTGCCATGAAGAGAGCCCAGAAAACAATTGTTTTAATTTCCTGCACTTACACATTCAGGTCCATGATGCCCAGCTTGCTATAGAAGTATTTTCCAACATCGCAGCCAAACCACACAGCCTAAAAATAGGAGAAAGTAGTCATGCCTAGGCCACATCCCAAGATAGACTCATACCATGAAAGAGGGGAAAAAAGTGCCACTGATTGGAAGACACAAACCTCGCCATCTTTAATGGAAGCTGCAGCTATCTTCTTCAACAGATCAACAGGCTGGTTGTTGTAGAGTGTTTTTCTTCCTCCCACCACGTTGCCCAGGTATGCTACTGTGTATAGCTTGTTGTACTGGTTCTGGGGTCGAGGATCATTCACTAGACAAATCTGCCATGAATAAGAAGTCACTAGTTAAATTACAAATCAATTGAAGCCTCAAAGAAAGAAGTAACTCTTGGTATATCAAATTAGTTCTGCTCTAGCTAGCTGACCATCCCATGCAAGTGAGGACAGCTTCAGCTGGAACAGAGGTTTATTGAATGCAACAGAAGACATGCTCTAAGCTGGTCTACATATCCTTAAGTGCTGCAAAGGAACATCATTCTATTCCAATTAATATTTTATCATCAAGGCCCCCCTGGCTAAGCCACTCGAGATCTTACAGCAGCATGAAAACATGATTCAAGTAAGTTAATCCATAAAACACTCATCCAAATTCACACAAAACCAAATGAGGGGCGCAGTGCAAATACAAAAAGGGACATCTATGCCGTAAGGAAGAAGGGGAAATAAATTCAAGGCTAACTGACTCAATTGCTCGCTTGCTATGGGGAATGTGTGAGGCTGTGTAAAAAACCCTACTTCAGCAACAGCACACCGTACTATACGTTTAGCATTAAAAGGGGATCCAGATACAGCAGGCGTTGGTTGTATTCTCCAACCTTGTCTTCCATGTTGAAGAGGGGTTTGATGTGTTCCTGGTAGAACTGCAGTGGTGTCACAGGGCCAATCTTGTGGTAGTTCTTCTCCTTATCTCGGAATTCCCAGGAGAAGGTCTCAGGAGGGTTCCCCAAACAGCTGCTCACTATTCTGAATACCTGCACAGGAAAGCCGATATGGCATGAAAATTCACCCAAGCCTTCTGTCAATTAAGCACCAAAATTCTGCAACTGGGCCAGCGATAGAACTGCCATTAGTCAATTGATATCTTCACATGGGGACCAACTGCAGAATCAGCCCCTTAATGTTTATATTTAAGACATCTGAATAACCCTATGCTGGTCAGTTTCCCCCATCCGGTACTAAGAACCCATGTTCTGCACCACCACCTAACATCAAATTAAAGTCCACAAAATCCTGCGCTTCCTCACCATGCTAGAAACACCACAGGTTCCTGCTCAAGCTTTTTGTGATTTTTCTCAGGCACTAATATATTCAATTCCCAGCTGTATGACTATAGTAGCAGTGAAATAAAAACATATGGCTCAGCTGAAACACTGCCCAATCCTTAACCCTAGCAACTGCATCAAAGTGCAGTGAAACCTTCCCCTAGATAGAAGCTGTGTTTAGACTGTGCAATGGAACCAAAAGCGGTTACAGTTGAAGACCACAATAAGGACAGTTTGAGACAGAAAAAGTTGCCAGGCCAGCTGCGACTTTTCAGAAGGCCCCTCCCTCCCAGGTAGCATATACAAATATTGTTTGGGAAAGGGCTCTAACAACGTATGTCGTGTCTTATGGACGCCATAATCCGTTCTCCTAGCATACATGCACAGAAATGTTTTCATTCTGATGGTACACCTCCATTAATCACTTTTCCTTCTGCGAGATGATTTGGATTTCTGCTCTTTGGAAATCCCAGAATAATCTTCTTCTCTGTTTTAATATGTTTAACAATACCTATATTTAGGGTTAAGTATAATTTTACTGAAGGGCTCTGTCTGGTGACTTTGTGACATCCTTGGTTGAAATACATAGTCCTTGATAGCTGACAATCTAATAAAAATTAATAAATGCATAAGGATCTTTGGCTAGATTTCAGGTGGACTGTATCCCTTTACATGAACTTCTCTTTAAGAGGCCAGGCTAGTGGTGGTCCTCTATTATCTGACTACAGAAGTGCTCAACTTTTTTCCTGCCCTGAAGAACTTATAATCTAATAAGGAAAACAGAAGAAATCAGTTAAGTGGAAACAAGGGCATCGGCTCAAGTTTTTATTGGAGAAATTCCCACTTGTTTAGTTTTTATACAACATGTTTCCAATAAAGGTTTTAAAGAACAAATTTAAATCCCTGGCCTCCTACAAAATGATTGATTCTCACACAGATTAAGTTTGCACAAAGGTAACAATTGCCAGTGGACATCCCCATTTACCTCAGATGGGCCCGTTTCTACATCAAATTACAGAAATAAAAACAGGTCAATGGAGAATGCCTAAGGAAACAAACAGGCAAATTGGTTCCAACCACAGGAAGGAAAAGTGATGGAGACGAAAGTCTCGAGTCAGCAAGAGCAACCTTGCCTGAAATGGTCTCCTTGGCTTGTTTACCACCACACTCACCATAGGCCACCCCTCAGTATCTCCAAAGCTTCCTCTTTCAATACCCAGGGGACACTTGTTTCAACTAAACAGAGCTTTCTATCACTCTGGTGACAGCTAACCAGGGTAATGTAAGGACACAGTGGCTTTTTGTTTTAAACGAAAACAGGCAGGGAGGAGAAGGGCCACTGCTGATAAAGTAGAGTCCACAAAAAGAACATACTGAAGCCAGAAAAATTCAAATAAAATCCAGTGACCTGAACTTGTGACCTCCCACGTGCTGCTTTGATAAGGGGCATGTATCTACTGGAACACAAGAGATTCAGTATTCACCCGAAGACTATGCAACTGCTCAGCTTCAGATAAAGGATTGGTGCCCACAATAAGGAAATTGAGTCATAGAAATTTGCAAATGAACTCAGTGGAGATGAACGGTGAATAAATCCGGTTTGCCAGGCACAAAACTTGAACTCTAGTGTATAGAGAAATGCATCTGAACAAGTGAAGCAAGACAATATAGTCCACCTTTAAAACTGCTAAACGCTTCTGCAGGTTTAGAGTATGACAGCAGGCAATGCTAATTACAACATTTCCCAAGAGGAAATCCACTTAAATGGTAGTGAACCAGTAGTGTTGCAACAGGAAGAACAGGGGCTAACTCAGAGGAAGAAACAGCTTTTTTTAAAAAAACCACATGCAACAACTCTCCAGATTCCGACAGAAATTAGTGCGCCATTAATGAGCTTTGCTTCCAGTTTCTAATGCTGGAAACTAGGAGATTCTAAACAAAGCAAATGAAAAATGTAAATCTGCAGTGAACTCTAGGTCTCTGCCTTCTCTGAATTAACCAAGCCATCCCAGGAGGCTTCAGGTTAACGCTGCAATTAAGCCCTCCAGTGGATGTCTGCATGCAAAGCCTAAAGAGGGGAATCATGTTAATATTAAACTACAAAAAGGTAATTTGCAATGTACTGAAGGGTAGAATCAGTAAGGTAAGAGGTCATTTGGCCCCTAGCAGGGCATGTTTGATGGAATATAAAGGGTTTTGTTTTAACATACAAATGTGTTAAGAACATAGTGCCAGTTTTGCTATCACCACATTTCTTATTCTAACTTTAGAACTGGGGATAGTGAAGCTGTGGATTTGTGCATGAATTGCAGCAATTACTACCAGAGAGGGACCCAGGAGCTATCATTTACACAAGGCACAGAAAAGAATAATTTAACAGGAAGCTTTTGAGAAGTTTGCTGAAGGGAGGGGAAGGAAAAGGAGATTTACATCTGTAAATCTTCTCCAAAAGAGCTGGCACAAGATGACCCAGTGGGCCTGTACCATCAGACACTTCTGACAGAGGTATATCCATAAACTTCTGTAAGTAGAGAATACAGAAGTGTATCTTTTTTTAGAAATACACATGGCCATATACACCAGTCTTAACATACTATGGGCAATAAGTTTGCTGCTTCTAATCCATTACTGTTGGCTATTTGAAAAAAAAACCAAACTTAGAGAACCGAATAAGATGAAAATAGGGTATGGCATCTCTTGCATTTAAGCCAACCATACAGCAGCGCAAAGTGCTAACCTTTAAACTGTGGAGGGGTGAGAACCAGACAATGCAACCTACTTTAAAACTAATTTGCACATGTGAGAAGCTGTAAATTCATACAGAGAGGTACTTGGATAGTCAACCTTTAAGAAAAAGCAACTCGTTTTCTTAATTGGGAAAGTGATTGCAATGCTGCATATTTAGCACAAAGTTTTTTCCACATGCTAACGCCCGAGAAGCTGAACTTTCGTTATTCTTTTCTGCTCTCATGGGGAATTTCTGCAACACCACTTGTGCTGCACAACTAAGTTTACAGTGGGTATACAGAACATAGTTTCCAGTTCTTCTAGCCCTTGCTAGTTAGGCCAGGCTGTACATATTATTTTGGTCTCTTGAGAGCAAAAATGCTGGGGTTTAGAGTCTGTTAACTACACCTGGAAGAGGAAATCCTCAGCTGGTGTAAAGTGTCCTAGCTCCACAACTCACCCAAGTGTTTAAATGCAATGGTAACCCAAAAATGTAAAGAACAGTTTATGCAAGAAAACATTACTAAAACATAAAAAAGTCACTTAGTAACACTTCAGACAGTACGTGGCCATCTGGGGTCACCCTGATTTTTGTACAATAGAAGGGGTTTGTTTTGTACTTTGCAGATAGTTCTAGAACAAAAGTAAGCCAGAATTACTTCATCTGTAGCAGCTTGCTTCTGCTATGGACAGAATCAGGTTATATATGTATATTACCTCCTCTATCATAGTGTCCTTTGCAGCAGTGAGTTCTTCCTTAGTTGACCCACTTGCTACCATGTTTCTTAGCCGCAGACAGTACTCCCTCATCTGTTTAAAAAGAAAAGGCCATTTTATCACTACTAGGACCACAAAAAGTATAGATTTGCAAAGCCTGTACATGTTAGGAAGTCAAGATTTGCTTTATAGATCTCTATTAAGCATCCATCACAAAAGGTTTGTTTACAGAAAAAAATCCCTATTGATACTACTATTAAGAGTTGGTTCTTTATATTAAATTTTAGAACAATCTAAAACCAACCTTTCAGGCTGGTTGGTTTGCCAGGATTCAAGCTGAAGACTGGAACATGGCAGCCCCAAGCAACACCATTAAACCTCTGGTTTAATTTCACCATGCCTATTTTATTTACCAGCTCATCTCTATAGATTTCTGGGGATTGTTGTCCCTTGATCACATGCTCGTAAATTGCCAAAACAAAGCTTTCAGTGGAAATCTTTGATTGCCATTTCATTTTTTTGAAACAATGGATTCAGATCCATGTCTGATTGCCTAAACCTGCTTTCTTCCTTGGTCAGTCACTTCAGTATTTCACATGGCACTGGATGCTTTTCCTATGCAAGCTGGTTTTGGTTCTATCCTAAGCTCTGTATTTTTAAAATCCATACTTGTAAATCTTAGCCACCATACTTGGCATCATGAGAGCCTTGATCTCTTGGTGGATGGCACAGTGGAAAACTAGCTCTCCCTGGATACACGAAGTTTACAGAAAAATCTTCTGCCAGCCACATAGGTAGAATTTTTCCTTTGGGAGTTAGAGAAATAATGACCATTGTAAAAAGTGCCACAGAGGACATTTTCAAGCTACTGTTTGAAATCAAGAGTTTAAAACCCTGCTAGTAGCAGCTATTCATGCACCACTTCCTCTCTCTTTCCCAGCATTTTAGGGCCATTCCTCCTTTGCCTTTTAACCCTTTCAAATGCAGTGTTTGCACAGAAGCAAGGAAGTACCCAGACTGGCTTTTAATGCTTTGATCAATAAAGAAAATTTAAGGAAACTAGTCAGGAACATCTGGAGCTTATGGTTTCTTCCCATCGGTCTAACCACTGAGTTTTAGCACAATTTCAGATCCTTTACCTTATGATTCAAAATCTCATTCATCCTTCTGGAGGCCTCTGTGGTGTGAGATTCAGGGAAATTCTTCTTGGGGATAACACCATGTTTTTCTAGAAAGAAAAAGTTGACAAATATGATCAATTGATAATCTTGTATGCAGTGTAATTGTAGCTGTGTCAGTCCCAGGATATTAGAGAGACAAGGTAGGAGAAATCTTACTGGACCAGCTTCTGTTGGTGAGAGAGAAGCTTCCAAGCCATACAGAGCTCTTCTTCAGGTCTGGGAAAGATACTCCCAGCATCACAGCTAAATGGATGTTCCACCTTGTATTTAGCTGCGACACTCAGTATCTTTCCCAGACCTGAAGAAGAGCTTTGTGGGCTGAGAAGCTTGTCTCTCTCACCTACTGAAGCTGGTCGAATAAAAGATATTCACTCACCCACCTTGTCCGATTGACAATCTTTCTATATGGCCAGTGTTGACTCTGCTCATACCCATGGGAAGCCTTAACTCACCTGGTTTCTATGAAGATTGTCTGTGGCAGAGGTTTCTTATAAAAGAAAGAAGCCGCCAAAGGTTATGTTTTGTCTGAGTCTTCCTCGGTCTTTGTTAAGTATAAGTTCAGCTCAGTTCCCCATAAAGATAGAGTCCTTCAGTGATCAGACATGACAATCTGCCATTTGTAAACTTATTTCTCCTCAACTAATTAATGTTATTTAAGAAGCTCTTTCACCAGGAATTTGACTCTTCTTAGATTAAGCTACCAACCCAGTTCACTAAAAATATATCAACCTCTTATGTGCTATACCATGTATTTGGTCTTAAGGCGAAGTGAAGAACTTCCAAACCTTCCCTTCTCCAGGGCAACAGAAAAAGTGCTTTATCCTCAAAGCCATGAGATGTAGCTTTGTAGTTGCTAATAGAGTAGTAACAGTTAGGTTAATTAATATTTATATTGTGGTAGCACTCAAACTCCACAGTTCTAGGTGCTGGAACAAAGGTAAATAGTCCCTGGACATGCAGCATACAGTCTAAGAAACAGTCTCCTTTCTGCAGTAAGCCTTTGCAAGACAATTAGGCAAGAAAGGGCAGGTAAAGGCAGTTACAACATTCCAGAAAACAAAATCCTTTTGTGCAGTTTGTGCTGATTTTAAGCACTCATTACCCTACAAGCTTATTACACCAGTGCATAGTCCACATGACGTCAAGCAACCTCTGAATCCACCTATGTGAATTCAACTATATCTTGGTAAATTTTTCGCTTAAAGAACAGCCCTACCCTGAGCAGCAGCCTTGTAAAGTTGACACAGTGGCGTTCCAGTCATTTTGTCTCATTCCATATCCCATTTGCTTAGCTTGCAAGAACATTTTTCCTGCTAGCCCTACAAACATCCTGGGCTCTGACAGCCAATATGGGTTCTTACCTTGTGCACCAGTAACATTATGCACAGGTATCAGTGAAGGCAATTCCATTTCTCTGGATTATTACCACTCACTGAGTTACCCGTTCTCATAATCAGGAGACCAGCAAGCTGCGTGGGTGTGGCTGAGGCCCCATTTGGCCTGATCCTACCACAGGCAGTGCACAATAAGGCGAGAACTCAGAGTTCAGGGTGAGTGTATAGGGACAACTGTTAGACCTTTTTACCAGTGAATGTTGAGCAAATCTGTTATGAGAGAGGGGGGGCTGTTAGCCCAGCATTCTGCAATGGGGCCCCATGGCTTTGGCACTCACTTCTTCCTTTGAGCATAACAGCCCACCTTTGTTAACCTTTGGGGCATGCTGCACACCTTGTATTTCATAGGGAGAGGGACACTGGGGAGTTTAATGTTTGTTGCCCCATTTATGTTGTTTCTTAACAATTGAGTCTGAATACAGAGTCTGTTTAACAACAAGTATCTTGTTGAGGGTGCCTAGAACCTGGGATGAGTTCCCTTTTGGGTAGTGGAGTAGAAGTTTAAGTAAATTGGAGATGGAAAACAGTGAGGATATGAATACCCACATGTGATTTCTGTTTTAATCCACATACAAGAACTCATCCCCCCCCCTTGACTCTCCATTAAATGTTGGCACGATGCTTGCAGGAAGACTGTCATAAGTTTCTGGGTATGCTTCAAGTATTAAGAGTTGAACTACTAGATTAGTGAATAATTAAGTGCATAAATTTGTTCCCACCTGTGGTTTCTACAGCCAGTGTTTATATTCTAAAGAAAGTTAAAACTGGTTTAGTCGGATTCCACTCCCTGATTTTAGGTAGTCAAAGCCATAAGAAGGGAGGTAATGACAGAGGTTAGCCCAATGCTTTTAAGTAGATCACATTTGTGGTTTATTGCAGTCAGGTTTAAGGGGGACAAATTGCCACCTCAACTATGGCAAAACTAAAGGAAAGCATATAAAAGCAAGTTAATCTTGGACTCAAGACATGGTTCTTAGTGCTTATAATACTAGGTTTTTTTAATTTGGGGTATACATTTAAGTTGAGCCTCTATTATGGAGTCTTTAAAAAATTTCCATGCAGCTTGCAGGGATTTCACTCTATGCGCTGTACCCTTTAATTTCTGTTTAACCTCCTCATTTGTGTAGTTCCCCCTTTCTGAAATTAAATGCTAGAGCGTCAGGCTGCTGGGGTGTTTTCCCCGCCACAGGGATGTTAAATTGAATTATATTATGGTCACTATTACAGAGGGATCCAGCTATAGTCACCTCTTGGAACAGATCCTGTGCCCCACTTAGGACTAAATCAAGAATTGCCTCTCCTCTTGTGGGTTCCAGGACTAGCTGCTCTGCGAAGCAGTCATTAAGGAGTCAAGAAACTATTTCTGCATCCCGTCCTGAGGTGACATGTACACAGTCAGCCAATATGGGGATAGTTGAAATCCCCCATGGAGTTTTTTATTTTTAGAGCCTCTCTAATCTCCCTGAGCATTTCAGAGTCACTAGCACCATCCTGGTCAGGTGGTTGGTAATATATCCCTACTGCTATACAATTATTATTAGAGCATGGAATTACTATCCATAGAGATTCTGTGGTACAGTTTGGTGTAGTACTCTTAAATTTTTACTTCATTTGATTCTATGCTTTCACATATAGTGCCACTCCATCAGTACAATCTGTTAAATCCTTCAGATTGATTTTGTACTCTGGTATTACTGTGTCCCATTGATTATCCTCATTCCACCAAGTTTCTGTGATGCCTATTATATCCATATCTTCATTTTACATGAGGCAGTCTAGTTCACCCATCTTATTATTTAGACTTCTAGCATTTGAATATAAGCACTTTAAAAACTTGTCACTTTTTAGCTGTCTGCCATTACATGATGTAATTCAATGGGACTTTCATTTGACTGTTTTTCCATCAGATCCTACCCGTATTTTATAATCTTCCATCCTTTCCTAGGACAGAGAATCTCCATTAATAGACCCTCCCTGAAGGGACGTGTCTGTCCAAACCACTTGCTCCTCTGCACCTGTTGGCTTTTCCTCAGCCCTTAGTTTAAAAGCTGCTCTACAACCTTTTTAATGGTAAGTGCCAGCAATCTGGTTCCATTTTGGTTTAGGTGGAGCCTGTAGAGGCTCCCCCTTTCCCAAAAGTTTTCCCAGTTCCTAATAAATCTAAACCCCTCCTCCCTACACCATTGTCTCATCCATGCATTGAGACCCTGCAGTTTTGCCTGTCTAACTGGCCCTGCACATGGAACTGGAAGCATTTCAGAGAATGCTACAATGGAGGTCCTGGACTTCAGTCTTACCTAACAGCCTAAATTTGGCCTCCAGGACCCCTCTCCAATCTTTCCCTGTGTCATTGGTACCTACATGTACCATGACCACCAGCTCCTCCCCAGCACTACACATAAGTCTATCTAGATGCCTCAAGAGATCTGCAACCTTCGCACCAGGCAAGCAAGTCACCATGAGGTTCTCCTGGTCATCGCAAACCCAGCAATATAGGTGTCTAATCATTGAATCATATATTACTCTATTACCTGTCTCTTCCTAATAACTGGCGTTCACTCCCCTGGAGAGGTATCCTCAATGCAAGAGGATACCATGACATCTGGAATGAGGGTCCCAACTATGGCATTGTTTCCCTCTGCTCCAGTTGGATGTTCTCCTTCCCTGAGACTTTCATCCTCCTCAACAGCACAGAGGCTGCCAGACATGGGGTTGTACCGTTCTATTGTGTCCTGGAAAGTCTCATCTGTGTACCTCTGCCTGTTTGCTCCTCCAGTTCAGCCACTCTGGTCTCCAAAACCCGTACATGGTCTGAGGGCCAGGAGCTCCTTGCACCAAATGCACACATATGCCACCTGCCCATAGGGCAGGGAATCACACATACTGCATCAGTGCAATAAACTGGATAGCCGACATTCTGTTACTGGACTTCTGCCTGCATTCTCTTCTTACTCCTGCAGCTCATTCCTTTGTTGATGTTTTATTTTTATCAGGGGGCGGTTTTGGCTTTAAGTTTAAAGAATGTTCGGTGTATCTAGCCCCCCGCTCATGCTTCCCCTGCCACTAGCTGTTCCTGTTTGCTAGCTCCTCTGGTCACTTAGGAGGAGTTGCATTAATTCCAAACTAGGTTTTGAAAAGGAGAGGGAGGAAGGCTGCAGCATGGAGAAACCAACACAACACAGGGAAGTTCTGTTAATCTGTCAGTTTGGGGTCTTATTTGTTACTCTGATTAGTACCTCTAACCTAAATTGGTTTAGCATTGGCAGCCTTTATGCAAGTTGTTTCAGTCTATCAAGCAAGAGAACCACTTAGTGTTACGTAATGACAGACGTACGTCAAGTGAGTTGTGTGGGAATTCTGTCACTATCTTAAATGGATTATTTGTCCTTTACTATCACTAGATTGCTGTGATTAGTGGAGCTACAAATAAATACTACTCATTAAAGTAGTCTAGTGTGCAGCACTGTACAATCTATGATGCCTGTAGGACATTGGGCTAGCAGTATAAAAATACTACACGGCTGTAAACATCAGTTACTTCACTCCTGATCTTTCAGGAAAGAGTAGAGTTTCAGGAAGCCCTTCCAGTCACCATTTGTCTTACCAACAATATTAACCAGCATATCCCACTGTCCTCCATCATTGGTGGGGTTGGAAAGCAGGAACTGCGTCAGCCTGTCTTCTACAGGCTTGTTTTTCTGAGCCGTTTCCACAAAGGCATTTAAAAAATAGTAGCAGCGTTCAATCTGGAACAGGACAGATAGCGTAACTTAATCTTTGCTTCTAACATGCCATCTGTTACTTCATTCCTGGGTGCATGCACTTCTTTGCAAATCTCACAGGAGGCGGAGGGAGGGGGAGGGGGACGGATGACACCTCCCCCGTCGACTCCACTTCAGCCTCTCGCCATGGTGAAGTACAGGAGTCGATGGCAGAGTGATCAGGGATAGTTTTATCGTGTCTACACTAGACACAATAAATCGATCCCCGATAGATCGACAACTACCTGCCAGTCTGGCGGGTAGTTAGTTGTACCCTTAGTTATTAGGGCTAGCTGCTCTTATACAGCCACTGTTGGAAACAAACAAGTGAATTAGCTTCCAGCAGTGTCTCACAGGGACAAGAATGAGGCAGCTTTAGTGGAAAACAGCGTTGTTCCTATCAAGCCTCCTACACAGATCCTTCAGAGGACTTTGGCATCTTGAAACAAAAAATGCTACTCTTCCGAACAAATTTAAAACCCCCCACCATTTTCTCCTCAATCAAGGAGCACTTGCTCCCCACCCACATCTAAAAATTGTGCTTGGAAAGGACTCCCGAAGACTGCTTTCAGTGTTTCTCCTTGGCACCTTAGGAAAAGCCTGAACGTCTGGATAGAGGGAAATCAGACTGCCAGTGCTTGCATGGGTAAAACGTCCCCCAAGAAGAGTCTATGGCCAGCACTACTGTACCTTATCCCAGTAGAATAGATATGCTTGGCTAAACTCAAACTCTTCAATGTTAAACTTCTTCATGACAGGAAGACGCATCACATTCAGACATGAGAAGATCCAGCATCTCCCTGAAAGAGAGCAAAGGAACAAGAATTAAACTGTCCAGTTTTACAAAGATTTGCACAGGCTATATTTAAACAAGGTTTATATGGGGCTGTTCAGACTCACTCTTACAGTATTAAACAAAAAAAAATTCTCACACACACAGATCAAATGGTCAAACGAGCAAAGAGATCTTGGCATCCCAGATCCTGACTTCTACCCCAGCTCTGCCGGTGACTCCCATCTGATCTGTGAAAAACCTTATTGAGTTTAAGTATCTTTGGTGACCTTTATATTAAATTAATGATTTCTGTATTATTGTGGGACTGGATGATCAAAGGACTATATTAAACAATTTGGCAGACAAGAATGGACTTTAGACAAAGTGTTGAGTGGTTTGCCTGGGGAATCTCTAGGAGGAGGAGATGAATGCAAATTTTCACTTCCAGTTATGCAACAAACCTAGCCTTTTGAAGTTACGCCCAGAGAGAGACCCACTGGGTGCTGATTATTTGTTCTCAGAATCAGAAGATCAAAGGCCCAAGCCATATAAAGGAAAGACTGACCTATTCACAGAAGTGCTAGTGCTGAGCTAAAGCTGTTATGAACTTGTAGCCACAGAAAATCCCCTTTGTGGGATTTGAAGGGCTGACTCCTATCAGAGCCCTTGTTGGAGGGTGGGTGCTCTCTGCCCAAGAGAGATGACAGCTAAGGAGCCAGGAGTGGGTGCCAGCAATGGACCATGGAGGAGGAATACAGGTGAAGTTGCCCTGAACTGTGACAGTCACTTTATTTCTCTTTATCTCAGTTTCCATACCTATAATATACACAATATGTATCTATTCATAGGGAAAGTTGAAAGGATTTTTTAAGGAGCTTTGAAGATGAAAAGTAATAGATAAGGGCCAAGAATTATTAAAAGCCAAGCTGAAAAGGGCTATTTCAAACTGCTCTTGAATGTCATCACAGATCTGAGATGTCCAATATCAAAAGACAGTGGTGAAAATCTCTCATACAGATTAATCTAGAACAGAGGTGGGCAAACTACAGCCCACACCTGGTGCTTCAGACATTTTAATCCCGGCCCTCGCTTGCCTCGCTCCAGCTGGGGAGTGGGATCAGGAGCTTGCCCGGCTCCACACGTGCCATGACGCCGCATGGCTCCTGGAATTGGTGGCATGTCCTCCTTCCGGCTCCTTGACATAGGGGCAGCCAAGGGACTCTACATGCTGCCCCCGCCCCAAGCGCCACCTCCGCAGCTCCCATTGGCCGCAGTTCCCGGCCAATGGGAGCTGCAGGGGTGGCACCTGTATCTTTGCACAGAGATACAGTGGTCAGTACACAGAGCTGCCTGGCCATGCCTCTGTATAGGAGGCAGAGTGGGGGCATGCCGCTGCTTCCAGGAGCTGCTTACGGTAAGCGCTGCACAGAGCCTGCACTCTTCACCCCCTCCCATGCCCCAACCCCCTGCTCCAGCCCTTATCCCCCTCCCACCCTCTGAACCCCTCGATCCCAGCCTGGAGCACCCTCCTGCACCCCAAACCCCTCATCCCCAGCCCCATCCCAGAGCCTGCACCCCCAGCTGGAGCCCACGCAACACCCCCGCCCCCACACACCCCAACCTCAGCCCAGAGCCCACTCCTTCACCTTGAACTCCTCATTTCTGACCCCACCCCAGAGCCCGCACCCCCAGTTGGAGCCCTCACCCCAATCTCGTGATCATTCATGGCCTGCAATACAATTTCCATACCCAGATGTGGCCCTCGGGCCAAAAAGTTTGCCCACCCCGATCTAGAACCTCTGCGTGGGAGGAAGCTACAGGTTCTGAAGAACTTTTCTCTGTCTGCCAAATCCATTGTAGGTTGAGTGACAACTTAGTAATTGCTTTTAACATTTGAAGGTAGAAATAGATCAGTCTGATTATCAATCCACGGTCTTAAACCAAGAGACCTTAAAACTGTCACAGGTCCAGTGACTGAGCAAGGCTCTTTTGGCACCAATCCAAGACCACATCCAATTTCAGATCTCAGACCAATGTTATTTCCAAATTAGGGAAGAGTGCCATTTCTCTGAGTTCTCTGTTTGAGTAATTTCAACCTCAAAGGGCTTTGTCTATCGGTCACTATTTCCACAAGCCTAAGGAGCAGAGGTGATACAGTTTGAACTCAGAAACATCAAGAGCTCTTCCAAGTGATGTTTCATAAATGAGAAGGCAGTTTAAAACATAGCATCAGGCATCCATTGTAAATGTAACCTGGTTCATAGACTTATGCTGCCATAATTAATAAGGATTTTGTTTTAAGAGCCGTCAAGGAACAGTCTATCTGACACGTCTGGGGCTTGCAGAGAATTTCCCTTACCTGAGTTTTTCTGGTTAGTGACTGGCTTGCCTTCTACAGGCACGGTATGCTGGAACACGTGCACCGTCTCCTGCACCACTTGCCGATTGAGACACACTTCCAGTGGGTCACTGGTGGTTGCAACATTTCGAGCAAGCAAGAACTGTGGTGTTGACTCCAGATTTTTGGTGAAAGCCACGATCTTTTCCAAGCTGAGCCCTACTGAGCAAAGCAACGCATGTCGCATCACACAGGCTGAGCGAGGCAGCCCTGGCATGTGCGGTCAGAGCCCCGAGGGGTCACCCTACCTGAGAGCATGGAAATGGCTAACAAGGTACCTGGGGAAATTCCCTGCTGAGGGCACCCAAGAGGAGCCCAGGGTCAGACACCAGCCGGTCAAGCTCTGCCTGCAGCTGGGTGCCCCCACAGTGCTGACACCCCTTATCCTAAGTGCCCCTGCCCCCCAGGTCCTCCTGCATGCCCCCGTCCCCACCCCCTGTGTGCCCCTGCATGCCCCATTCTCCGCGTACTGGTGACCCAGCTCCCCAGGTCCCCCTGCATGCCCCCCGGGTACAGGTGTCCCCGCCCCCCCTGCATTCCCCCCCACCCCAGGGACCAGTGACCCAGCTCCCCGGGTCCCCCTGCATGCCCCCCGGGTACAGGTGTCCCCACCCCCCCTACATTCCCCCCCACCCCAGGGACCGGTGACCCAGCTCCCCCTGCATGCCCCCCGGGTACAGGTGTCCCCGCCCCCCCTACATTCCCCCCCACCCCAGGGACCGGTGACCCAGCTCCCCGGGTCCCCCTGCATGCCCCCCCCACTCCATCCTCTGGGGACCCGTGTCCCCGCATGTCCGTCCCCCTACATACCCCCCCCCCGGGTCCCGGCTCTCCGGGTCCCCCTGCATGCCCCCCCCGCCCCATCCTCCGGGGACCCGTGTCCCCGCCCCCCCGGACCCCCTACATGCCCCCCCCCGGTCCCGGCTCTCCGGGTCCCCCCGCATGCCATGTGCCCCTCCCCCTTCCAGCGGGGCAGCCCCGCGCCCCCAGCCGGCCCCGGTCTCGCTTACCCGGGGCGTTCATGGCGGGACCGGCGGCGGCGGCCCGGGCAGAAGCAGGCCGGCGGCGGGGACGGAGGAGGCTCTTATAGCCCCGGCACCGGAAGCAGGAAGCGCAGCCGAAGCCGGCGAGGCGGGCGGGAGGACGGCGCGCGGAGACGGACATTCCACGCCGCTGGCGTTGCGCGGGCTCCCGACGCGGGCGGGGCCCCCGCCAGGCTCCTCCCGGGGCCCAGCCCTGCCTTGCTGTCAAAGGGGCCGCGCCCAGCCCCTCCCGGCCCGCAGCTCGATTTGTGCAGTGGGGGTGCTGAGCGCCATTGAGCCAAACCGTAGCCCCCCCTGTGTGTGATGGAAACACAGGCAGCAGCAGCGCCCCCACTTACAGCACCTAGGCCTGCTGCAGCCTCCCCCCACCCTGCCAAGCAGCGCAGGGTCTGGGCTGGGGCGGGCAGAGACCCCTGGGCCTGCAGCAGCAAAGCCAGGGCTCAGCTCTTGCCCGTGCAGCCTCAAACCACCCACCCAGCTGGGTGGGGGTGGCAGGCACGTAGCTATGCCCTTTTAGGGTTGCCCCTAGGCCCTGCACAGGGACCTCCCCTGTTTCTGCATCGCTGCGTAACAGGTTCCAGAGTTGCTGAGTGCTGGGGAAAGCACCGAGAAACACCCCTGTTTTGGGTGACGACCATAATGAATATCAGGAAGTGGGGTGGGGCGGAAGTGCTAAGAAAAGTCCCTTATTTTTTTAAATACAGTGTTGGCACCCCTACTTCGCAGGAGAACCGGGGCGTATGCCTGGACGGAAATGAGGCAAGCTTGTCCAAACAGGCCAGCAGCACAGCACTTTACAGACAGCTCTTTTTCCAAGCGTTCATTGCTATGATTTCATTTAAACAGTTGTGAACAGACAAATTCCCAGAGTTTTAAACAGAACATCAAAATACCTTACATAGATTATTTAAAAAACAAACCAGCGTTCCTTACAATCTGATGTCTCAGACTACTGCCATGCCATCAAATTTTTCAAAGTTGGTCATTCTCAGATAACCTTTCAGTCAAGCCTCTTTTGTAGTTCAGTGAGCCACTTTTATATGGCTCATTGATGTCAACCTTTAGCTCCTGATTGCTCGCTGGCAGGAGGAGCGCTGCCTCAACTCTTTCACCTGTACAGATGCAGGGTATCAGAGACTTCACTGGGACGTTAACTCCATGACTCCTGGATCCAGAGATGGGTCTCTGCACTTGTCACAGTGCTGATGATTTGGGTGTGTAGTTATGCAAGTGAAATAACATTTGACAGGGAAGACAGTGTGTGGATTACAAAAATTATGAACTTGTATCTCTTGGGGGTATATTTATGCTTCTCCATCTCTTGTTTATCTGTTTTCCCAAGTTTTATTTTTCAAGTGTTTAAGGGGAAATCTGCCCATGACTACCCATTTATGTCTGTAGATGAGGTTCTTTGTGCAAAAGCAAAGTATTTCATTAGATTGTGCAGTTTGGTTGTTGTGTCAGGAACTTGCTGTTGGTAAATTTCCTTTTCATTTCCCAACATCTTATTTCAATATTTCTGTTCAAGTTAATGATAGGTGCAGGAAAAGGCGCATCCTGTCCCGAGCAAACAGCATGCATAACCAATCTGACTCGTGGCAGTCAGTATGAAGAAATCTTTCCCCATGCAAGGGGGTGACAACAGAGCACAACCAAAACTACAGTCTCAATACCAAGTAGGCTCTGTAGCTGCTGCACTTGTATTCCAAGGGGAGAACAGACCATCACTCTGTTTTTTCACAGATCCGTTGGTCCGGTCTCACCCCAAAATTCCCCTGCATGCTGGAGCACAGTAAGGCCTCACAGAGCACATCCCTGTGGTGCAGAGGGAGGATGGAACCCTTCCACTGGGCCCACAACCCTACACTCATTCCCTGAACAGAATCACAAGAGTTCACTTTCTAGTTGATGGCTTTGGAATTGGGTCCGGATTTGCAGGGATAATGAGCATCCACAACCCTCACCGAGATCAGTGGGAGCTGCAGGCTGTCAGCATCTCTGCAATTTAGAGGCAAATCAACTAATTATAAATTCATAGCATTTATACAGCACTTTTCAATCTTGTAGTGAAAAATAGCTAGTCAGGCTTAGTAAAGGGGATTACTCATTGCATACAAAGCAATTTAAATTATCGTGTGTAATAAAGAGAATTTGTTTGTACTAAAGTTCTTATGCTGCAATGTTCCCTGAAAGCTAGTTAATGTTAAATTGGCAGGGATAGTGTCACTCCATCAATCAAGGACAGACTCAATTTTATAGTGGTTGAGAAACTCCTTCCTGCTGAGTAACACTACCTTTCCACTTTCTGAGAAGGATATTTGCCCATCAGTGACTGGAAGTTATTTATAGCACATGGGGTATGTATACCGAGTCAAACTGTGATGAGTCTTTAAAAGTTTGCGGGAATCTTGTGAAAAATTTTCTGCTGGTATGTTGCATGGTCAGTGGGGAAAGGGGAGATGACCCCTCAATTTTACAACTGGAGAGTTTATTCTAAAACTGTTGTTTATTTTAACACAGTGTTTGTGAAAGGTATTAGAGTGACTGCCCCAGGCCCTGAAATCCATTGTTCCAAAGAAGGGGGCACAGTGGAGGCAGCAGCAGTACTGGCTTCATCTACTGTACTACCTGGGTGCCTCAACCCTGGCTGGAAGGGGCCAGCTCTAGGGGTGAGTCCCTATGGGTGATTCAGGCCTTTGCCTTTCTGCGGGGACTAGCAGCAAAGGAGAAAATGAGTGCCCGGTGTGCTGATGGCCATGTACCGGGAATTGGACGGAGACCCATTAAACGACATTTGGTCGCAGTGGGCCATGGAGGGAGCTAAACCAGCATACAAGAGATTTTCTTTCTTATTACCTAACTACTGAGCTGTTGAGCCCCCAAGGCTTCCCTTTCTTAAGAAATTATCCGCTACTGGTATTTGTGCACTCGACATCAAACTCTTTGGGTTGTGGGAACATAATTTCCATGGCAACTCATTGTGACTTCCTAATGAACAGGAACAGACTCCTAAGAAATAATGATCCTGATTACATGCAAACATCCTTTAGGAATAAAAATGGAGGCAGACCAAAAGGAAGCAATGTAGTCATCCTCTCCCCATCCCCCCCATTAATGTGTTCAAAGCAGCAGGTTAGAATCAACATACATAAAGAACCATTTACGTTTTGAAAGGATCATTGTGTAAAATAACAATAAATATAGACGGAACTGTATGAACTAGAGTAACTGTTGCAATGCATAATGGCTAATCCCATCCCTTAACACAACGGCATATGTCTTGCTACAGATGATGCTTCTTAGGTGCACAAAGTAACCTCAGGATTTCTTCACCTGGAGTAAAATGAAAAGGATAGATGTAAATCACGGTCTGATGTAAGGCAAAGTGGGCTGAATTCACCCTGAGCTATGCCAAAGTGCATGTCCAAAATATTTTAGCAGGGAAGCAAACTACAAGGGACAGCTTTGGTGCTCACTTCCCCTTCAACCTCTCAGAGTCACCCTCTGTCGTCATTCATGGCCAGAGCCACAAACTGGATTGGGCATGTGATCTGCGGGGAGTAGTACTTGACTCTCCATGCTGCTCTTCCCACGAGGTTGAAATACCCCCGGTACAAGTAATCTACGAAGGGGAAAGGGGAGGTGCAGGCACCTGACCAGAATAATACTTTTGCAGTATTATTTTGCATCTGCTTTGACAGCAAAAAGGACCTGGACTTGGTCATTTTCAGTTTGTCTTAGTATCATCTTGTTTCATGTGGGCTGTCAAGGCTTAAAGAAGGAAACTATGGATCTTTGATACCTGTTGCATTCTGCATATGTTACAGAACAGCTAATGAAATGTTCTGTACCTCAAGCTAATTAACTCACATCCATGGTGTTTACTAATATTAGCTGCATTAATAATAATAATATTACTGGAACACCTTTCATCTAAAGATTTCAAAGTACTTTACAAACATTAATAGAATAAGCCTCACAACACTGCTGTTAGGTAAGGAAGTAAGATTGTTTCCACTTCATATTCTATTACAGAGACACAAACAGATGAACAATTAGTGACTTTCTCAGTGACTCAGCAAGTCCGTATCAGAGCCATGTGTCTTCTCTAGCCACTAGCCCATGCTGCCTTCCCTCCGTTTTTATACTATGTTGTCTTCCTCTTAGCAGCACCTTTAAGTACACTGATTGAAACTGGCAAAGGAGAAGAAAGGGTCCCTTAAGCATCTGATAATGAACAGCACAAAGCATCATTAAGTCCTCCCATGCTCTTCTCTGTTGGCAACACTGCCTCCCACTTATTCGTGTTAAGAGAATAAAACACCCTACAGTGGAACTCAGCAGGAGGGGCTTTCATTCGAAAACCCATTTACGCAAGACTGCCTATATACAAATCATTGACTCAGATACTTACAGAGCTGTTTCACCTGGTGTTTGTTTTGTCTTTTTGAAGCACTAAAATTAAACACAAGCAACACAATCTTGTCATTATTGTATTTCTGAATGAAAGGCTTTTACTAAGTATATTCATAACTTACATTAGTACTGCTCCTTTCATCCCACCTGGCCCCAAATGGAATATACAGGAATCACTTCACCTCCCACTGATATGCAGCCACCTCTGGGGATGGGTTATAACAGTTCTCAGAACAGTATACAGCAACACTACACAACAGTATCGGACAGAAAACTGCAGAAAATGCACCATAATTGTTCAAACTGAAAAGCAGACAGGACAGCACCTGTACTTTTGTGAAAAATGCCAGGGGTGGAAAGGATTCCAACTTGATATCAGAAAGATGGTATGTCTGCCACCCAGCCGGAGTGCATGAGATCAGTACAGGCAGGGCTGGATTTCCAATTAGGCACAGTAGGCATGTGCCCAGGGGCACTCATGTTCTAGGGGTGCCTAAAAGTTAAAAGTGGATTAAAAGTTTCATTTTTTATAGAAAATACGAGGTCAGCTGTAGGCAGGGGGAGCGCTGAAGATGCTGTGCCTAGGGGAATATAAGGGGTAAATTCGGCCGGAGAGAAGAGTGCCATTTCCTGAATATCCAACAGACTGTTTTACTTCAGAGTCTCCCGTCTAGTAACCCAGCCTGGCCTTGCCATAGCGTGCAAGTGTTACCAGGACCACAGCCCAAGCCTAGGCTGTGGTTCATGTAGGCTATCCCTGATAAACAGGAAGGAGGATGACCATTCGGAGTTTGTCATTTCTGTATATGGCAAATTACAATATCTTCTCTCACAACAAAACACACCTATGTGCACCCCCACATTAGCGAGACTCGAGTGTTATATGACCTGTATATACCACCTTTCTGGGTCTATTTCTAAGTCCAAGACAATAGAAGTGTTGTGTTAAGCCTCACCTCCCCTCACTCAGAAAATAACGCTGAGATTAAACAAAGCTTTTTCTTAACAGCAGCTGTGCTGACTCATTATGATGATTTCTGATTCATTGATGCTTTTGTTACCTTAAATATTTTTTCTCTTCGAGCCACAATTCCAAAAATTACAGTGAGTAAAACCACCACGATGGCAGCAATAATGGCCTCCAAGGGAAAACCCGGTTTTCTATCTGTTGGAAGGGGGAAAAAAACACCCATTTGGATACTGGACAGATTGATACACTTCTATAAAGCAAGTCATTTTAGAGATGTCCAAAAAAGAGCAGGTGGTTTCTTCCTGTCCCTGTCTACACAGTGACCTGAACTGTGCTAAAAACGGAGGTCAAAAACTGTTGTAATGCATGGGATATTCATGTGGTTCTGACATTCAAAAAGAAAGATGCAAACAACAAACAGCCAGACATTTTTACTGGACTAACTGGAAAAATTAATTGGTGGCCACTCCAGCAGGTTCTCCGGCTAGGCCATCAGGCCATGGACACAGAGTAAGATGTGCAGTAGTGTTTCCTGACACCTCCAGTACAGCTGTTTTTATGATGGTTCTAGGGATAGGAGAGAATGGCTTGTGGGCAGCCCTGCAGCCAGAAAACCATGTATTTATTAGAATGAGAGGTGGGAAACTGCAGCCCTAAGATCGCTGTAGATTATTAGGAAAACATATGCAACAGATCCCTACTGTGGCACCTTTGTATTCTGTAAATTGATACAATTCAAATGTATCCTCTTATTTGTGTGTCAACAACCCAATTAAGGGATGGGAGAAAATTACTGATTTCTTTCTAAACAGGGCATAGCTTCTTGCTTTTGAAACAAATGTCTCAACAGCTATTTTCAGCAGAGAATCTTCACATTGTTTTACATCCTTTAAAAAAACAAAAACAACTAGCCTTCTTGGGAGAGGCCAGTAGTCTGAGCAGAAGCCAAAGTTAGTATTCCTGGATTTTGTTCTCAATTCTGATTTTGTCTTTGCCACTGCCTTGTGCTGGGCAAGACCCGGTGCCTCGTTCTACCTCATTTTCCCCATTTGTAAAATGCGAATAAGAATATCCCCCTTCAAAGGTGAGCTTTGTGGCTTAATTAACATTTATCAAGCCACCTGAGATCTTCCATTGCATCATGCTGTCTATGCACAAATTATAATTGTTATACTTCATCCAGTTTTTCGGCCAATCAGCATGTGAGCTTTGTGTCAGCCTATTTCTAGCTGTTGCTCCACCTGGCCCTGGCCCCAACCTGCTATTCAAAGCACTGATGTGTCATTGCCCTACTTACTTCAAATAAAATGTCCTGTTTACAACCACCCCTGCTCTAATTTCTACTGAATTCCATTGAGGGAAAAGAACAAGTTATTATATATTGTTTGCATTACAGTCGTGCCAGATTTTTCCACTCGTCATCGGGCTAATTGTGCTGGGCACTGTGCAAACATGAAAGAAGAGACAGTGCCTGCCCCAAAGTGTTTATAATCTAGTTCCCTGATGCTGCAAATGGATCCACGCTCCTGTGGCTGAACTGAGCCTCGCCAACTTAAACAGGGCTCTTCACTGGCACAGGGATTTGCCATTATGGACTGCACTGCAGTATTGGGGCCTGTATAAAGTATAACATTTTGCTCAGGGCAACTAATAACTGCTGGGATTCAAGTTGGCCAATGTGCATGAATTTAAAGAAGGGACTGGAATGCTTTGAAAATTTTAATGCACACAGCTGGCTTCAGGAGATCAGAAGGTGAGATGCAGCCCCTTCAGATTACACACTCCAAATACTTTTAAATAACTGGTGGAACAGGAAAAGCATTTAATGCTGCTCTAGCCTTCTAAGTATTAACCAGTCAGGTGCATAAGCCAAGCTATTGTTTCTATGCACTTAGATGCACACTCATTAGTGTTACCTTCAACTGTCAGGTGGAACTCCTTTTTCATCCCTCCAAGAACAGATTTAGCCTCACAAGTGTATGTTCCATTGTCAGATTTTTCTACTTTCTTGATAGTCAGCTGGAAGACCTCACTAGTATGGTATATCTGATAACGATCTTTCTTCAGGATCAGGGTGCTGTTGTCTTTATACCAAACCATTTCAGCTTGAGGGTTGGAATTCACATTGCAAGTCAGCTTCACATCATTCTTTTCTTCTACTGGAGGAGGGTCTTCCCCAGTTAGGAGAGGGGGAACTGTTCACAATAACCAGTTATTTTAATTACAAAGTTACCAGAACCACAAACACCTACTTACTATTTAAGGGAAAAGGAGTTCCCCTTAAACATTTCTGATGCATGCACAAATAACAATGATGATGAATAGCAGTTCTGTAACCCTTCACAGCACTACTTGAGCAAACTGGGCAGTCATCATTAGAAACAGTAATTTCCAGACATAATTTTAAAAGGGAGTCCTGACTACTTTTCAAAACACCAATATAAAACACTTCGCTGCTACAGCTTTTAGCAGTCTTTCCTACGAGCTGTACTAGTGTTAAATTTCATTCTGTCATAACATCAAATATTACAGTGAGAAATCTAAACTGGATGCATTGTAGGATCTGAATTTAGCTTATTTAATAGCTTTCCCATGCACTGCTAAACACTGCTGGAACATGATACATTTGGAGCAGAGGAAGTGGGGCTGGACAGAGCAGGAGAGAGAACAGACACCACCAAGGAGGGGGGCGAGATTGATCACATGACATCTTCCATCTGGAGGCACAGTTGGCCACCTTTATGTCTTCAAAGCTTCAGGCATCACCTTTCAGCTCTTTCACTGAATAAAAGCTTGTTTTTTACAGCGTAATAACTAATGCCTATTAACCATCATGCTGCAAAATCCTAGTGGAGTCAAAGGGCAGGTAGTTTTTGACATGATGTAGCTAGGCGAGATCAATCCTACATCTCCCACCCACGGCTGAGCTCACCTA
This sequence comes from Chelonia mydas, assembly GCF_015237465.2. Lineage (NCBI taxonomy): Eukaryota > Metazoa > Chordata > Testudines > Cheloniidae > Chelonia > Chelonia mydas. The sequence continues at coordinate 2,718,933 of NC_051257.2, forward strand.
GCTACATCCCGGTAAAAGCTGAAGTGCTGTATGTCTCCTAGGGTTTGACAGTGGGAAGGCTAACACACATCAGTTATCCTTTTTTTATTTATTATTTATTTTTTATATTTTTTGCAGTGAAGACATAGCCAAAGGCACTCATGGCTCCTGGTTCAGGGCATAGGCCACTCACCAGCAGGTGTCTGGAGTTTAGGTGCATCAGGAGGATTTTATATATTCCTCTAGCATCGCACAGTGGCCACTGCAGCAGAGAGGATACCAGAGGAGACGGGTCATTTTTGTGCTCTGATTCTTTTGTTCCCCTCTCTTTTCAAGCCGGAGTCTAGGTGGAGGAGGCAACAATGTCTAGTCAATCTACTTCTTAATCAAGGGCCTCATCCAGCTCCCACTGAAAAAAACTGAAAGGCCCCGCATTGATTTAAATGAAAGTCAGATCAGGCTTGAAGGTTTTGTTTACGCTAGGGAAAAAGTGTATTTTGAACACATTAGCGAACACCTAACATCAGCTAACACTTTTTCCTAGAGAAGACAGGGCAAAAGAATATAGAACAGTTGGGCATGGACTTCACCTAGTGAGCAGCCCCTGGGTGTGCTAAACCCACTGATCTCACACTGCCATAGCTATTTTGCATAATCAGCCCTCCCATTAACTCACACTGGACATCCAGAGTCACCGAGATCTGAATGGACTCGTTCCGCACCAGCTTGCAGGTAAAGCTGACTCCATTGTCGGTCTTAGAGACTGGAAGGATGCAGATGTTAGTGGTATTAATTTTATTGCCATCTTTCATGTTCACAGTCCCACTGTCTCGGTACCAGCGTAATTCCTCCGCCCTGCTGCTGTTATGTACAGTGCACCACAGGGACTCTTCACGGCCAGGCTTTGTGGATAGTATTTGGTTATCAGAACGATTGTTTATAGCCAGCTCCACACCTGGGAAGTGAAATGGACATGGTGGGTTTCACAATCTGTACCTTTTGCACAGGCCAGGACAATATGAATAATTACCAGGCCGCTCTGACAATGCCCAGGCCCCGGAAAGCAGGTTAAGAATGGAGTTGTCAGACTTAAATCTAAGAACCACCGTTTCTAAAGCAGCTTCTCAAACTGCAGCAACAATTGTTCAGGCACAACTTGTGTTTTATTTATTTAGATTTACAAAAAAGACACAAAGGTACCTGCCCTAAGCTGTCAGCCTTCTAAAATTGCAAGCAAACGCAGGGCCCTGACGCTGCAGCTGACTGCATGGGTGCAGGAACCTAGGCTGCGAAGAAAAACCCTACCAGCCACCACCATATATAGCAGTGATGTATTAGCCCCTCCAGCAAAAGGAAACAATAAAGACAAATACTTCACCCTCCCTGAAATACTATGTGTGCTCAGTTTTCACAGCCAGGCTTTTATGCACTCAATTTTTCATGCTCATGTTTTTATGTGCTCATTTTTTTGATTGTCTCAAGTTGCATTTGTGAGTATAACTGGGTAGTTATATCACCAGCTACATCTGCACTGGCTTCAGTAGAGTTTTGCTGTTCAAGGACTGCAGAGTCAGATTCTAAGCTTGGAGCCTTAGGACATTTTCACTGGGAAAAATAATCCCTGTGGGAGATAAGTTGTCATTATCTCCGAAACTCAAGACTCTAGTTCCCGTTATGTCTTAATTAACTGAAAAAGTCAGTTGAAAATGCAAAGGCAATTGTGCTCTTGGGGCACAAAAATAACCTGAGACCATGATTCTCTTGTTTGGTACTCCTAGATAGCGAAAGCATTCAGACTTTTCGTTTTTCACGTATTGTTCAAATAATGGAGTCCTCTGATTTTTGTACTCTTTGAGTTCACCAGTCTCATTTAGTGTGAATGACACTTTTTAAAATGGTGAATTCTCTTCATTCTCTCTGGTTGCTCACGACGCTGTATTGAGCAGATCAGTTCTTTCTATGTGTAGCCTATTTAGGACCGATTACTACAATATAGGAAATGTAGGATCCAGCTGTAGCACATCGCCCTGGACACTACCCAGTGACAGGTGTCAAGCAGAGCATCAGGAGATATTAAGAAGCTCAGACAAATAAGCTGCAGCTTTTCTTTGCTGCTTACCTGTGACTAGACACGGAAAAAGTAAAACTGCAAGGACAGGTACTCCATAAAGGGTGGGTAGGCGGCTCTTCTGGGCCATCTCTGATATACTCAGGTGGGATCTGTTGGATAGAGAGTCATAGTTCTGTGAATACTGCAAGCATGGGATAATTATACATTGCTATCACACATTCCGAGTAAAGCCCTCCCAGAAAGGCCCTTCACAGGCACTGATGGGCAGGTGGGGCCCTGAGGAGGAAGTTGTATTAGTTTCTTGTTGGTTGTACTCCATAAGCAACTGGTCCTTAAATCGTTAGCCCCTTCCTCAGAAATAATTTTTTTCCTAGCAATGCTAAGTTACTTCTGTGGCAGAGGTCCTTTCTCTTGGGATATCTAACCCTGCTGCTTACCTTGGGGAGAGTCTGTGAAGAGGCTTCTCCTGTTCAGAAATGCACAACACTTTCCCCATCTCATTTATAAGGGTTGAACTGTAATGTTTTTATTGTAGTTCAGTGTCAAGTGAGTCTGATAAACTGGGGTCAAGGTCTTGTTCCTTCACTGAATTTCTGAGTACACAAAACACCAGTTAGAAAATAAGGACTCTTCCTGCACTGCTCACTGTTTTATGGGACTAGCTGAGGCAATGAGTAACTAACAGGAAAGTTCCTGGGTCAGCCATTGCTGATCTCAACCAAAAATAAGGCATGTTTCCTTCTCAGCTTTCCTCATGTTGTTGGGGCCTGCATTCATTCAAGCCAGTGGGAGCTTTGTTCCAGACCTCGACAACTGGGGCAGGAGCCCATCCCATTCTTTCCCTTTCTCCCACCGCGGAGCCATTCGTAGTCCCTGGGACTGCATGCAGGAGTGAGGTTACTGGGAATTGGCTCAAACTCTGAAACGTATGTTTGGAGATCGGAGAGCAGGGTCACTGCAGTGACCTAGAAACTACAAATGAGTCCCCTCCGCCCCCATAAGTTCGGCCAATACACTTCAGTCCTGAAGAGCACCAGGCCTTGATATTCCACTCCTGGGACTGACCCCACCCCAGCCCTCTGCTGGGGCACGTCACTGCTGACCCGCAGTGCCCTGTCTTATTTCTGCTCTCCCAGCGCTGCGCCCAATTCCCCCACTCTCTCAGTGAACCCCAGTGCTGCATTGTGGCTCCCCCTGCTATTCCAGACTCCTCCAAGCTGGAAACACCTATTTTTCAGTTAGCTCAGCCACTGGGGCCAGCCCTGATGTTACGGTGGATACAACTGTGTTGAATTCCAGGGAGTTCCGGCTGCTTACAAGGCTGGATTTGTCTCCATGTGTTTCGAAGCAGCACTTTGGGGGCACAGCTGAAACCCATGGTGCTAAGGGAAGATGGCATTTTGAATATTCTCAGCACACCTTAGCAGGACAAAGGTGATAACTATAAACCACTAGGTCCTTACCAATCCTGACCCTGAATGGAATGTCCCACTGACGTCGATGGGCCTGTGGGTGCTCAGCACCTCTCTGGATCAGGCTTATCATAAACCTGGGATCAGAAACTGGCTACAGTGGGCCATAAAATGCATTTCATAGGCAGGAAAGGGACCCTGGACAAGGTGGACTATGTTCGACCCACTCAGCAGAGAGCACCAGTAGGTTTGGAGAGCTGCTGTATGGCTTTGCTGTTGACAGGACACTAGAGGGTGCCAGTGCACAAAATACTATGTATTAGTAGCGCTGTACATTGGTTCATCTGTTGGAAAAATCCACGGACAACAAGAAGCCGTTTTCAGGGAACATTTTTTATTTGATGCCTACCCAAGGTGCTTTGGAGAGAGGAGTCAGAGTGGGGCCTGTTTCTGACATCTCCTCCTGGATGTCTAGCTGCCAACCCTAGCTCAGCATGGCTAAAACAGAGCATGGGTGCCATTCAGGTAGGGCAGAGAGGGGCTGCAGCCCCCCTGAGTTTTGTACCCCCACGCTGCTTACTCCCCCCCCACCCCCCACCAGCCAGGAGTAATGTGGCTCATTCTCCCCCCCACACCAGCTGGCTCTTCTTTGCTCAGCCAATAGGAATGCAGAGGTGTATCTGGCAGAACCAATAGCAGGGCTGGGAGCTTCTGCAGCACTTTTTTCAAATTCATTTTCCTGAAGCTCTGGCTTAGGTCAGAAGATGCTTGCTGCAGATTTCATCATGACCTGCCATTCACCTTCCAGGGGTGACATGTTACAAAGCTGCTCTGAGCAGGAGGTGGGACTAGATGACCTCCTGAGGTCCCTTCCACCCCTGATCTTCTGAAAGGCAGGAGCCAGCCCCTTATGACACCAATAGACGGAGAACTGCTCGGGAGGGGCAGGGGCTGCTGTCCCAGGCACATTCAGGGGATCATTATCCCCACAGAGAGGCCAGCTCTGGACGTTTCAGGCTGCAAGAGCCATGCTGAAGAATGACCACCTGGGATTTTCCCCTGCTGTCAAGAAACAAACGTGCTCTCACACCACCAATACTGTTGAAATGACACTTAAAACTTCCTATCTTTTCCAACTCTTTAATTTTCCAGTGAATGGCAGTACCCCAGTGCGGCCATTTATTCTGCCATTTAGTGCCACGTGTCTGCGGGAGTCTTTCTTTGCCAGCAGTAGGGTTTGGGTCAGGTCCATAGGCTGTGATACAGTAACACTGATCTCTCTCAGGTTTCAGAGTAACAGCCGTGTTAGTCTGTATTTGCAAAAAGAAAAGGAGTACTTGTGGCACCTTAGAGACTAACCAATTTATTTGAGCATAAGCTTTTGTGAGCTACAGCTCACTTCATCGGATGCATACTGTGGAAAGTATAGAAGATCTTATTATATACACACAAAAAGCATTAAAAAATACGTCCTTCCACCCCACTCTCCTGCTGGTAATAGCTTATCTAAAGTGATCACTCTCCTTACAATGTGTCTGATAATCAAGTTGGGCCATTTCCAGCACAAATCCAGGTTTTCTCACCCCCCCACTCCCCCAAACTCACTCTCCTGCTGTTACCAGCTATTACCAGATAAGCTATTACCAGCAGGAGAGTGAGTTTGTCGGGGGCGGGGGGGGGGGTGAGAAAACCTGGATTTGTGCTGGAAATGGCCCAACTTGATTATCAGACACATTGTAAGGAGAGTGATCACTTTAGATAAGCTATTACCAGCAGGAGAGTGGGGTGGGAGGAGGTATGTTTTCATGCTTTTTGTGTGTATATAATAAGATCTTCTACACTTTCCACAGTATGCATCCGATGAAGTGAGCTGTAGCTCACGAGAGCTTATGCTCAAATAAATTGGTTAGTCTCTAAGGTGCCACAAGTCCTCCTGATCTCTCTGTGAATGCTGGGATTTTACCAAATCTCCCCAGCGTGGGGGTGCACTTTTCTAGGACCTTTTTCCCAGATACCTTTTGAGGAGCTTCTGCCCCTGGACTGCTGCTCTCCAGCAGCCATTTTGCAGCTTTCCACTGTATGTCCTCTTCCGGCTGGGAAATATTCTTATCTCCTGTTGCACTTACTCTTTAACATTCCTGAGGGTGGCAGAGTCTCACAGATCAGTGAGTTTCATGGAGGTGATGTTTATTCTATCAAACCCTTACAGCAACACCCCAGAAATCTACTTCCACCTTAATCCGCTGTATTTATCGTAACTATTTGCGTAAACCCTTCAGTGAACGTAACCCTAAGCCAATCTGAACAAGTTGTAAGATTTGGCTGCCAAAATGTGTTTGTTATAGATCTACACTGCTAACATCCATCCTTTAATTATAGTCTAGATAGTAAAAAGAATGAGAAGTACCTTAGAGACTAACAAATTTATTTGTGGCACCTTAGAGACTAACAAATTTATTTGAGCATAAGCTTTCATGGCCTAAAACCCACTTCATCGGATGCATGCAGTGGAAAATACAGTAGGAAGATATATATATACACTGAGAACATGAAACAATGGGTGTTGTCATACCCACTATAAGGAGAGTGATCAGGTAAGGTGAGCTATTATCAGCAGGAAAAAAAAAAACCTTTTGTAGTGATAATCAGGATGGCCCATTTCCAACAGTTGACAAGAAGGTGTGAGTAACAGTAGGGGGGGAAAATAAACATGGGGAAATATAATGTGTAATGACCCATCCACTCCCAGTCTTTATTCAAGCCTAATTTAATGGTGTCCAGTTTGCAAATTAATTCCAATTCAGCAGTTTCTCGTTGGAGTCTGTTTTTGAAGTTTTTTTTGTTGAAATATTGCCACTTTTAGGTCTGTAATTGAGTGACCAGGGAGATTGAAGTGTTCTCTGACTGGTTTTTGAATGTTATAATTCTTGATGTCTGATTTGTGTCCATTTATTCTTTTACATAGAGGCTGTCCGGTTTGGCCAATGTACATGGCAGAGGGGCATTTCTGGCATGTGATGGCATGTATCACATTGGTAGATGTGCAGGTGAACGAGCCTCTGATAGTGTGGCTGATGTGATTAGGCCCTATGATGGTGTCCTCTGAATAGATACGTTGACAGAGTTGGCAACGGGCTTTGTTGCAAGGATAGGTTCCTGGGTTAGTGTTTTTGTTGTGTGGTGTGTCGTTGCTGGTGAGTATTTGCTTCAGGTTGGGGGGCTGTCTGTAAGCAAGGACTGGCCTGTCTCCCAAGATCTGTGAGAGTGATGGGTCGTCCTTCAGGATAGGTTGTAGATCCTTGATGATGTGCTGGAGAGGTTTTAGTCGGGGGCTGAAGGTGAAGGCTAGTGGCGTTCTGTTACTTTCTTTGTTGGGCCTGTCCTGTAGTAGGTGACTTCTGGGTACTCTTCTGGCTCTGTCAGTCTGTTACCTCACTTCAGCAGGTGGGTATTGTAGTTGTAAGAATGCTTGATAGAGATCTTGTAGGTGTTTGTTTCTGTCTGAGGGATTGGAGCAAATGCGGTTGTATCGTAGAGCTTGGCTGTAGACAATGGATCATTTGGTGTGGTCTGGATGAAAGCTGGAGGCATGTAGGTAAGTATAGCGGTCAGTAGGTTTACTGTATAGGGTGGTGTTTATGTGAACATTGCTAATTAGCACTGTAGTGTCCAGGAAGTGGATCTCTTGTATGGACTGGTCCAGGCTGAGGTTGATGGTGGGAGGGAAATTGTTGAAATCATGGTGGAATTCCTCAAGGGCTTCTTTTCCATGGTCCAGATGATGAAAATGTCATCAATGTAGCGCAAGTAGAGTAGGGGCGTTAGGGGATGAGAGCTGAGGAAGCGTTGTTCTAAGTCAGCCATAAAAATGTTGGCATACTGTGGGGCCATGCGGGTACCCATAGCAGTGCCGCTGATTTGAAGGTATACATTGTCCCCAAATGTGAAATAGTTATGGGTGAGGACAAAGTCACAAAGTTCAGCCACCAGGTTTGCCGTGACATTATTGGGGATAGTGTTCCTGACGGCTTGTAGTCCATCTTTGTGTGGAATGTTGGCGTAGAGGGCTTCTACATCCATAGCGGCCAGGATGGTGTTTTCAGGAAGATCACCAATGGATTGCAGTTGCCTCAGGAAGTCAGTGGTGTCTCAAAGATAGCTGGGAGTGCTGGTAGCATAGGGCTTGAGGAGAGAGTCTACACAGCCAGACAATCCTGCTCTCAGGGTGCCAATGCCTGAGATGATGGGGCATCCAGGATTTCCAGGTTTATGGATCTTGGGTAGCAGATAGAATACCCCTGATCGGGGTTCCAGGGGTGTGTCTGTGCAGATTTGTTCTTGTGCTTTTTCAGGGAGTTTCTTGAGCAGATGGTGTAGTTTCTTTTGGTAGCCCTCAGTGGGATCAGAGGGTAATAGCTTGTAGAAAGTGGTGTTGGAGAGCTGCCTAGCACCCTCTTGTTCATATTCCGACCTATTCATGATGACAACAGCACTTCCTTTGTCAGCCTTTTTGATTATGATGTCAGCGTTGTTTCTGAGGCTGTGGATGGCATTGTGTTCTGCACGGCTAGATAGTGATTCTTTTTAAAGGCATAGACCCCAGTGTTAATAAAAAAATTGTTTAAATAACTAGATTGGGCTTTTTTGGGGCTAGTTTTTAAGTCACTGTGGACTATTGATGCAGTAGAAAATAGCCCCGGGAATCATGGTTAAAGTTGTCCGTCCCCCCCCCCCCCCCCCCGGCTACCAAAATCTGAAATGGTGCCCCTGAAACAAAGCCCTCAAACTTTCCCCAAAGCCCTCCCCACACCCTCCCTTCTTGAGCACTGTGGACAACACCACCATCCTCTCTGTCACTCAGGCCTGTATCCTGGGTGTCATCTTTCACTCGGCCCTCTCTCTTGACCCTCACACCTAGGCTCACAGATTCTTTCTAGATAATATTTCTATGATATGGCCTTTCCTGTCCATCCACACAGCTAAAACTCTTGTCCAGGCTCTCATCAGCTCATGTCTTGATTATTGCAACATCCTTTTCTCTGGCCTTGACAAATGCAACCTTGCTCCCACTCATATCTATTTAAAATGCTGCTGCAAAGATCATTGCTTTGACCATGTGACTCCTCTCTGCATCCCTCCACTGGCTTTGCCTTTCCTACAGCATCAAACATACGCTACTTGTCTTCACTTTCAGGGCCCCTGCCGGCCTTCCCTACCCTACCTATCAGCTCTCATTCACTGTCAGGAAGCTGACTCCCACCTCCGATTGGTCCCTGATGCCAGCCTCCCTCACCCACTTGTTAAATTGTCAACAAGCACCTAAAATTGAAAGGCGGAAAATTTCAAACTGACAAGAGTCGATATTTTTTTGTATATAATGTGTGCACACAGATAGCCTTTCAAACATGTTGCCACAGGATATCATGAAGACCTAGAGCAGGGATCGGCAACCTTTGGCACGTGGCCTGTCAGGGAAATCTGCTGGCGGGCTGGGACGGTTTGTTTACCTGCAGCGTCTTCAGGTTTGGCCGATCAGAGCTCCCACTGGCCGTGGTTCGCCGTTCCAGGACAATGGGGGTTGTGGGAAGCAGCGGCCAGCACATCCCAGAAAAAGTTTATTTTCTGTTTGGTGTCCTAGACTCTGACTTCAAACATTAGACCTAGTTTAGGCCAGATTTGATCATTCAGAACATCCATAATTGAATAATGAAATATATGACCTTTCTATCTTTTATAGATAAAAAACATTCAAGCTTTCCTTGAGAAATGGTTTGCGAACTGAAACCTGCCCTTGGAGTTAGATGTGTAATGGGATATGCAAAAACATGCATAATCTAGGATTGAGATATTGGTTAATTTGTCAAGCAAAGAATCTGTCAAGCGTAGCATTAATCCCATTCCCAGGAAAATGTTCTCACAATAGTGCCTCAGGTGTTGCTCAGAGGTTATTGGCATCTTCCCAATCATTCCAGTTCCCTGATTGTAATCCTATTTTAATACATGGTGCAGCGTATTTTGCAACAACATTTACGTCATGAGTGCAACCAACTCTATTCTCTCCATTTGCCGAACGTCAGTGTTAAGAAGTAAAGCCCCTGAGTAAAGCCACGAATATACTTAGCACAACATCCCCCTTCCACCAAACCTTCTCTTATTCCCCCCCGCCCATTTTTGTTAAGCCATTACAGTGCATCATTGTTGCCCCAGGAAGATTCAGAACTCATGCAGCATCTGGCTTCCACTGTGAGATGTATAGATAGCCAATATGCCTTGAATATATTGTTAATAACTACAGTTGCTGTTGGCCCTTACAGCAGGAAAGCTGTTGCTCTATTCCACTGTCAAGGATACAAAACAAGATTACAAGTAGGGTGACCAGACAGCAATTGTGAAAAAATGAGACAGGGGATGGGGGGTAATAGGAGCCTATATAAGAAAAAGACCCCAAAATCAGGACTGTCCCTATAAAATCGGGACATCTGGTCACCCTAATTACAGGTAGTACCTCTGTTTGCTCAGAATGGCACACCAGCAATCCACATTTTAAACCATGAGACACAATGTCTGGGGAATACCATATAAGTGAAGCTGGATGCTCCATTCCCCCAGAATTGGAAGGGAGAAGTTTAACCAAAGCCTTCAAGCTATGGTTAATCACACAACTTAATATATGGATAGAACTTCCTCTCTCTCTCTGTCTGGCTACAGGGAACCTCTCTAGGGGCTGGTGGACAAGAGTGACACCTGGTTTTCCTATGCAGAGTGGCAACTGTGTCCTGGAGAAGTTTCACAGGGCAGTACAGGAACTAAGTTAAAACAGTTAAGAATGCTAACTAGGTGACGTACAAAAAGAGAGAAATTATATGGATTAAACTTCCTGATAGCTCAAGAAATCCAAACCATCTAGCTTTCACCCCAAATCTGTCTTATTCCTTCAATAGGCACGGCTGCACAGAGGTTTTGGGGGGCCTGGAGGAGAAGCAGGGCTGGAGAGCAAGCCCACCTGACACTCACCCTACAGTGGCAACTCCTGTCCCACAGGGCTGGGCCTGACTCTCTGCTCCGGGTGTTGTGACCTGGCACCTGAGGTTGCACCACTCAGGTTTGGCCTGGCCTGGCCTGGGGGACCCTGTCACTATGTCTCTTGTTGGGTGTAAATCCTGAAGGATGTGAGGTACAAGTATTACATCTAATCAAAGAGTATATGGACAATGTCCAGTAAAAGTAGAGGAACTATAAGGGATGTCTAAATGTTTATTGAGTCTAGAAATGACAGGAATTGTGTGGCATTAGAAGGAGAATAAATGTATTGAAAGATATAAACCCTAACCAGCAAATACATTTGAAATATTAAAAGAAATTGCTTTTAAAAGGGAGGGGAGAATTCCAATAAATAATAGGAGTTAACAGAGAAAATACAATCCTTGAAATGAATAAAACATAAAAAAAAGGCTCATAGAAATATGTTCTACATTGATCCCAGCTAGTGGATATTGATGGAAGTAGCAGACAGAACAGTAATCTGAGACCAGCTGGCAAGTGTCCAGTAGTCCAGAGTGTCACCCCCACCAATAAACCCGGAGAACAGGGTATATGAACTGAGGCCACAGGAAACTCATTTCTTCCCCACACCCCTGACCAACAAAAGTTTTACCAACAAAAGTGCTACTGTAGACATGGCCTTAGATTTCAGCTTTAAAATGTAACTGGTGCCTTGGCAAATTAATAAAACTGACCCCTGTTCATGCTTACACTCCCACCCCCACAATGAGACTCCCCAGTTTTCCATGTGGTTAAACCAAGATACAAGGAAATGACTTTCCATGGTCATGGTGAGAGTCTGGCTTAGCATGATCTGATGTCATGTTCCTCCTGGCTCTCAGTACTTTTGCTTGCTAGACAACAGGGCTTCCACCGCTGAAGGTCTGGGCTCATCTTCAAGTGTTTTGGCTGGCCCTGGGCTTCTGAGATTCGGAAAATCCCACCCCTTCATTCTGGAGCTAGCTGACTCCCTTTGCTCTCTTAGATCTTGTCCTGTTTTGACAATGACCCTTTCTATGTGTTCAGAAGAGCAGGACAATGAGATAAAAGGATGCTCAAGTGTAGTGGAAGCATTCCCTATGCTTTGCCTGATTTTGTGTGATTCTGACGGCCCATAGAGCAAGAATTAGGAAATTGTCCCCAAACCTTTTTCTGCAAAGCTGCTCATGTGTGACTGCTGCTGTTCCACCTGGACAGGAGGTGCTTTTGCCTCCTATGAACTTTCATCTCCAATGAGACTTTCTTGAAAGAATTTGCTTCTTTGAAGGGGTCTGGAATGCTGTTGGTCCAAACTAATTGACTTTGCCCAATATTCATTATTGTTTCCCCTGCCTTGAAATGGGAATTAATGAAGGTTTGGGTGAATGATATATGAAAGGTCTGTCTTAGTGTCAACCTGTACATACCTTTGTATCTCTTCTGAAACACTCTTTTGAAACTACCTCCAATACAGCAGGTTCTACAACAATACAAAGTGACATCAAGAATGTTCCTGTCTCCCATGAGGCCTGATGGACTGATCTTGGAGGTTATGCCATGCAGGTCAAGCAGCATCTGTGCATTTCCTTAAGCAGCCAAAACACCAGGGGAAGTATCATCTTCCAGCCTTTGGTAACATCAGACCAGCTATTTGTGAAGGCAGGAAAGCCCCACACATCGTTGTCGTACTGCTGTCTCTCTGTGGCCAGGGTCTCTATTTTCTGTTTTCTATTGGATTCTTTTATTGACAGGCAGTGACTCTGCTGTAGCTGCTTAAGGTGATATGCCACTTGTCATACACAGAAATATCACTGACTTTAGTCTGTACTTTGCTGTCCCTCTGGTAGGGCAGTCATTCCAGAGAGCTTGCAGTGTTGCTATAGCTGTGTTGGTCCCAGTAGATTAGAGACACAAGGGGGGTGAGGTAATATCTTTGATGGGACCAACTTGTGTTGGTGAGAGAGACAAGCTTTTGAGCTACACAGAGCTCTGTGTAACTTGAAAGCTTTTCTTTCACCCCCAGAAGTTGGTCCAATAAAAGATATTCCAGAGAGTGACAGAATCTCTGCTCATCTTACTTAGGAGCCTAGTCTGCTCTTGATGCATAGAGATTTATGTGCAGTTTAGGGAGTTACCAGAGTAAGCCGAGATAAAAATAGACACATCAAGCTGCCTTTTCCCAGCCTTGAGTGTGAGGCTGACGTTAACCAAATGATTCCTCTTTAATTTCACCTAGATAGAGTTCTAATGCTCCGCCTCTTATTCAATCTTCTTAGTATTACTATGGAAAATTGGAACTGTAAACCGCAGAAAGGGCAACAATGTTTTTGTCCATATTTCACAGAGTTCACCTTTGTTCCTAGTTATAAGGTCCCTTCTGAGTTACTGTGGGCTGGTAAGGACTTTTATGATTTTACTGTGTTCACTGACAAACAGACTCTCATGGTGCTCCTTTTTTAAAGAAGAAATATTATGTCTTTGTACAAAGTAAATCTTGCAAATCTTTCCCTCTTGTCTGATTTTTATGATAAGGGAATATAAAAATATCTGGTGAAACCTTGTCACATTTCAGTGGTCCCTTCTTTGAACTGGACAGATTTCCTGTAATATTTATTACTATAAGTGAAACATGATTCATAGAATCTGCTTGCATCTAAATGGCTCTGAATTTCTTTGAGCAAAGGCTTTCTAGGGCTACTTCAAGAGATATTTTCAAAGGGGCTGAGGCCCAGCCTTCCTTCTTGCAAATGCAGTTTGAATTTTGCATAAACTGAACCTATGCTGTGAACCTGCCAGATGGATTTGCAGGTGCAAATCAGAGTTCTTACACCTCCAACTAGCTGACTTGCTGTGACGTTATTGATGTGAACTGGGACCGTATAGATCATTCTTGCAACCAAAGTCCTGTAGTTGCACCAAATCTTGTATAAAGGGGGTCAAATAAGGTGTCTAAGACAAGGTTATGGTTGGCTGGTTATGATTATGCTATCTGTTTGCATGTATCATTTTTGTATTTAAAGTTATAAGTATTGGCTCTATACTGTCTGTAGTTCAAACTTGTGCTATGCCTCTGGGTGACACCCCAGACAAGTTGGTCTCAGCTCTGCCTAGCCTGCTGGATGGCCCATTGAGGGCCATCAGCTATAACACTGACCCACTGAGAGAAGCAAGTGACTCAGCAAGGCATGCAAGGACCTGCCTATGAACAGAATTCTGAGGTTTTTCCATGCCTTGTGATGGGCAGCTTGTCTCTGGGACAAAGAAAGAAAGACCACATGGCAAGAGACTATAAAAAGCTGCTGCAGCTCCTCCATCTTGTCTTCAATCCTGCTTCTTACCTCTGGAGGGACTTTGCTCTACACAAAGGACTGATGACCCATCCCAGCTGGGGATGTTCTCCAGAGACTTGATTTGAATCGGCAGTTTATTTTATCACTGCCGCAAGCCTGAACTAAGAACTTTGCCATTGCTGTATGTCAGTGATTCCATTTAACCAATTCTAGCTCTCATCGATATCTTTTTCCTTTTATGAATAAACCTTTCGATTTTAGATTCTAAAGGATTGGCAACAGCGTGATTTGTGGGTAAGATCTGATTGGTATATTGACCTGCATCTGGGACTTGGTCCTTTGGGATGGAGAGAACCATTTTTCTTTTACGGGGTATTGGTTTTCATAACCATTTGTCCCCACAACGAGTGGCACTGGTGGTGATACTGGGAAACTGGAGTGTCTGTAGGAATTGCTTGTGTGACTTGTGGTTAGCCAGTGGGGTAAAACTAAAGTCCTCTCTGTCTCGCTGGTTTGGTCTGCCTTAGAGGTGGAAAAACCCCAGCCCTGCTTTAAGCAATTTGTCCTGAATTGGCGCTCTCAGTTGGGTCCCACCAGAACCAGCATCGTTACACTTGCACACGCAATTAGGTTGTTAGAAGTGCAATTATTATTATTTATGTGGTTCCATAGATGGGATGCTTTGTCCTGGGCTTTGAGATCTGCCTTTTCCCAGAGAAGCACAGCTGTCATAGTGTCTCATAGATTGAAATCTGGTATTTGATGTAGTTGGGGCTTGATCCATTAATTGCTTTGAAAATCAGGACCAAGGCCTCAAACTATGCTTACAATGGCCTGAGCCCTGGAGAAAGTCAGCGGCCACATTCTGTACTAGCTGGTCATCTGTGCTTAGCAAGGAGTCAAACAGGACGCTGGGGCTTTGCACCACTCTGCTGAATGGGGGCTGTCATAGGCGCCAACTTCTCCTATTGCCAGTGGGTGCTGGACCCCACCCGCCCCAACTCCACCCCTGCCCCACCCTGTCCTGCCCCTGCCCCGCCCCCATTCCAACCCTTTCCCCAAAGTCCCACCCCAATTCTGCTTCTTCCCTGCCCCTATTGGACTCCTTCCGCAAATCCCCGCCCCAGCCCCGCCTCCTCCCCTGAGCGCAGGGCTCCTCCCCCAGCTCCTTGGGCCGCCGAACAGCTGTTTTGTGGCGGCAGGTGCTGGGAGGAGAAGCGGGCCGGGGGCGCTCAGGGGAGGAGGCGGAGGCGCGGGGAGCTGGGGCGGAGTGGGGCGCTTGGCTGCCGGGGGGTGCAGGGCACCCCCCAGCCCCGGAGCACCCCAGGAGTCGGGGCCTGTGGGCCTCGGGGTGGAAAGTGGGGACAGCCTCCTGCTCGGGGGGCGGGGGCGCCCCACTTCCCGGCCAGGCTGCGGGCCCTGGGGCTGGGGTTGAGTCTGCGGAAGAGAGGAGCGAGGCGGGAGTCGGGGGCAGCCTCCGGCTCCCTGAAGGGCGGCTCCAGAGCGGACGGAGCCGGGCTGGTCTCGGGGAGGCGGCCGACAGGGCGGGGAGCAGGGTCTCCAGTGGCCGCGGGGGCGGTCGAGGCGGGAGACTAGGGAGCGCTGGAAGGGGGCTCCCTGGGGCGGTGACGGGGAACAAGCCCCGCGCCCAGCACCCTCACCCGGCCGGCCCCGCGGGGGGATCGCGAGCGTGGTCCCGAACACCCGTGTCCACCTGAGGGGCCGCGCCGCGCGGGGGGCACTGCCCCTTTAAGGTTGGCCACGCCCTCTTGGTGACGTTCCCAACACCGGTTTTTTTAATACACCTGGCCTGGACCGGCGCCTTACCCCGCCCAGGCTGCCTCATTGGTCCATCTCTCGCCCCGCCCATCCCAGTCCTCTCCTCCTCCATTGGCACGTTACCTCTCCGTTCGCTCCGCCCTTCCCAGTCTCCTCCTTCCCCATTGGTGCCTTTCCCCTTTCTCTCGTCCTCTCCTCCCTCATTGGACCCCCCGGTCCGCTGCGTGCCGGCCTCCGCCGTCCCATTGGTACTCCTCATCAGTCCCTGCCCTCCCATTCGTCACCTCCTCCGCCGTCCCTGTTTCTGCCCTTCCATTGGCCAGCTCCTCAGACGTTCTTGCCCCTCCATTGGTCACCTCCTCAGCTGTCCCCGCCCCTGCCCTCCTATTGGCCGCCGGCCCCACGGCCCGCCCCCCCCCCCAGGTCTGTGGTGCGGGTGCGGCGGCGGCGGCAGGGCCCTGCGTGTGGCCGCGCGTCTCTCCCGATGGCCGGGCGGCTCGTGCTGTGGCTGCTGCTCGGGCTGGGCCCGGCGGGCGGCGCCCACATCAAGAAGGCGGAGGCGGCGGCGGGCGAGGCCCCGGCCCCGGGCTACCTGCGGGCGGCCGAGCTGGGCGCGGCGCTGCGGGCGCTGGCCGAGGGGGCCCCGCCCGGCCTGGCCCGGCTCTTCAGCATCGGGCAGTCGGGGGAGGGGCGGCCGCTGTGGGTGCTGCGCCTGACGGCCGGGCTGGAGCCCGCGCGGCCGGGGGCGGACCCGGGCGGGGCCCCGATCCCCGGCCGCCCGCAGGTCAAGCTGGTGGGGAACATGCACGGCGACGAGCCGCTGGGCCGGCCGCTGCTGCTGCGCCTGGCCCGGGAGCTGGTGTCGGGCTGGGCCCGCGGGGACCCCCGGGCCGGCCGCCTCCTCAACGCCACCGACCTCTACCTGCTGCCCAGCCTCAACCCCGACGGCTTCGAGCGGGCCCGCGAGGGCGACTGCAGCGGGGCGGCCCCGGGCGGCCGGGAGAACAGCCGCGGCCAGGACCTGAACCGCAGCTTCCCTGACCAGTTCGCGTCGGCCCCGCCCGACCTGGAGCCCGTGCCCGAGGTGCGGGCCCTGATCGCCTGGATGCAGCGCAACAAGTGAGTGGGGGGAGCCCGGGGCGGGCTGAAGGTGCTTTGTCTGTATGTGAAATTTTGGCCTGGCTGAGGAGGGGTCTGGGCCCAAGGGGCGAGGACCTCCGGCTCACAGCCCGTGGGTCCTGCCTGGGCTTTGGGAGGGGCTGCATGGGGATAACTGTGGGGAGAGAGGTTGATGTTGCGGTGGGGGCTGGAAGTAGGTAGTGGCGCTAATGGTCAAGGCGTTGTAATACGTTTTCCTTACCCTGAAGTCTCCTGTGATTCTGTCTGCATTGTACCAGCCCCCTCTGGCTCCCTTTGTGCTGTCGTCGGAGGCTGCTGGGACATCTAGCTACTTGGCTCTGGCTTCTTATGTGCTGCCTTGTGCAGCAGACCTCTTATGAATGGAACAGTGGGGCATTTTACTGTTTAACTAAACAAAGGCCCACGTGCACCTGGCAGAGAAACCATGTTGGTTTCTTTACAGACAACTGCACTTAAAGGACCACGAGCAATGTGTTTTTCCTGGCTAATCCAAACAGGCCAACAGTAACTTAAACTATTCATGTTGACTTCTCCTTCTTCACAGCAAGCTAAATGAGTGCTCAGTTAACAGATAAACTTATTTTCAGGATGTGCTTCATTCACCTTAAAAAGAAAAGGAGGACTTGTGGCACCTTAGAGACTAACCAATTTATTTGAGCATGAGCTTTCGTGAGCTACAGCTCACTTCATCGGATGTATGCATCTGATGAAGTGAGCTGTAGCTCACGAAAGCTCATGCTCAAATAAATTGGTTAGTCTCTAAGGTGCCACAAGTCCTCCTTTTCTTTTTGCGAATACAGACTAACACGGCTGTTACTCATTCACCTTAAGACCATTGGTGACCTTTGCTTTTGGTCATGTGTTGTTAACTCTCCTCGTGATTAACTGTCTGCTCTTTAGCAGTATGAACCAAACGTGTTGCTTAATACCTGCAGGTGCTCAAATACTGAGGTCTGGTATGAACTGTGGCAGGCAGAGTGTCCACCTTTCCTCCACCATAATAAATTTTCCCTGTATTACTTCTTGCTGTTGTTGGATAGAGAATTCTTGCTAAATGTTTCTAGATGTAGGTCTTGATCCTGCAAATGTTTATGCATGTCAGTAGTTGTGTTGAGTGTTTGTGGGCCTAGAATAGTGCATTAGCCTTTCGGCTCCTGATTGGAGCAAAGGAAGGGAAATGCACCAATAAGCTTATTTGTCTGGAGTAGTGCTGCCTGTGAGGGGGGATAGCTAGCTAAATTGGGTTATGAAAGTCTAGTTCTGTCTTTTCTGGGACTGTCTCATTTGCTATGAGTTTCCTGAATGAATTTGTAAAAGAAAATAATGATTAGATTGTGTAGGATTCTGTTACCTTTTTGAAGATAAATCTGAAGAGAATTACAGAATCGGTACTGTGGAACATGTAATGCCATTGCATAAGGTGTGTGGAACAGGAGTGCACAGATTTTTGTTGTGAGTCTCTGGAAAATGAGTATGACAGCTATGTATTTGCTAATGAGAAATACATTCTGATCAGGCATGATTTGATAGACCGAAACAAATTATATAGATTTTCCAAAGTCTGAGAGAGAGAGAAATTAAGGTCTGATTGACCACTTCACCATAATAAAGGACTCTTGAAAAAACCTGTGTTAGTACTCCTTGGTTATTTTGGCTAAGCTGGTCAGCAGAAACACAATAGCAACTGTGATAAGCATCAGCATGTAACATTTACATAAGGGAGCCCGGAAACTCAAGTTTTTTTTCCCTAGTTTTTGTTAAATTTTAACAGGCTTCATGTGTTGGGATCAGGAGGTGCCAGTAAAGATCCAGTATTATAGCTGTAAGAGGAGTTAGTGGTCCGAGTTGTTGATTCAACCCTGTTCCTCAGGATTCTTGATTGCATTGTCCACACTTGCTTACTGGTTGAACTTTACTGTCAGCTCTGGTGTATTGATGTGCTGCAGCACAAAATGAAACTAAGCCCCAAATTTGCTCTTGCTCAAAATTATCTAGTGGGGAAAATCCTCTGGGTTTCAAACAGTAGTCATTTAAAAATAAATTTTAAAGTGTATTTTGGCAAACCACTGCTGACAAAAAAGCTACTTTGTCAGATCTGTGCAGGAAAAATACAACACATGATGCTCTCCTCTGGCTCACGGCAGTAATGATACCGTGCTAACTTCATCACTCATACAAAAATTAGTCAGTAAACAAAACCATTTGTTTAAAAATCCCTAATGGATGTAATGTTCCCTGTCTTATTAGATGAGTCACATGATCTGATTTGCATCCTTTAGCTTGTTTTTTTTAAAAAAAGCCAAGGCTTTGGTCATGTCAACTCTGCTTAATAACCCAAATACACGTAGGCTGAATGGCAAGGGAACAAACCGAAGCTTTTCTACAATATTATATCAAATGAGAACAAAAAGCTTCTTAAAAATGCAGGGGCACTTAGAGTATCAGATGTATTGAGACCTTTGCAGCTGCCTGTTACGAGGCCAGGGGTCTCAAACTCAAATGACCATGAGGGCCACATGAGGACTAGTACATTGGCCTGAGGGCTGCACCACTGACCACCCCCTCCACCTGCTGCCCTGGTCCGCCCCCACTCCACCCCTTCCACGAGGCCCCGCCCCATCCCACCTCTTTCCACCCCTTCCCTGACCCCATTCCAACCCCTTCTACCGAAATCCCCACCCCAACTCCGCCCCCTCCCAGCCCCCCGGGGGTGCAGGGGGCTCAGGGCAGGGGGTTGGGGTGCAGGAGGGGTGCGGGGTGTGTCAGGGGGCTCAGGTGCGGGGTGTGTCAGGGGGCTCAGGTCAGGGGTGCGGGGTGTGTCAGGGGGCTCAGGTCAGGGGTGCGGGGTGCGGGAGGGGTGCAGGGTGCGGCAGGGGGCTCAGGGCAGGGGGTTGGGGTGCGGCAGGGGGCTCAGGGCAGGGGTCCGGGGTGCGGGAGGGGTCCGGGGTGCGGCAGGGAGCTCAGGGCAGGGGGTTGGGGTGCGGGAGAGGTCCGGGGTGCGGCAGGGGGTCAGGGTGCCAGGTGCAGCTGAGGGCAGGGGGTCAGGGTGCAGGAGGGGTTCGGGGGCGGAGGGTGGGCCCAGCCTGGCACGCACCGGGGGGCAGGGCAGGCTCCCTGCCTGCCTGCTCTAGCCCTATGCTGCTCTGGGAAGTGGCCAGGACCTGGGGGAGGGGGAGGGGCACAAGGGTCTGTGTTTCAGAGTAACAGCCGTGTTAGTCTGTATTCGCAAAACGAAAAAGAGTACTTGTGGCACCTTAGAGACTAACCAATTTATTTGAGCATGAGCTTTCGTGAGCTACAGCTCACTTCATCGGATGCATACTGTGGAAACTGCAGAGGACATTATATACACAGAGGCCATGAAACAATACCTCCTCCCACCCCACTCTCCTGCTGGTAATAGCTTATCTAAAGGGTCTGTGTGTTGTCCTGGCTGTGCCTCCAGGTATCTCCCCCGCAGCTCCCGTTGGCCGGGAACGGGGAACTGCGGCCAATGGGAGCTTCAGGGGAGATACCTAGAGGAGCGGCCAGGGCAACACACAGACGCTGGGGGCGCGGGGAGCTGGCAGGCTGCAGAAAATAACCCCGCGGGCTGCGTGTTTGAGACCCCTGGACTAGGCTAAGGGACAATGAGACATGGGGCCTGCTGTGCTTTTAAGCTTTCAGACTTGCCTTAGAATTTGACACTGGTATTTACCTGACCATTCCTTACTGCAACACAAGCCTCTTAATCGTGCAAGTAAACCCTGGAATACATCTCAACTCAAACCTTCTTCAAAGCTTTAAAAAAAGCTGTCTGTATCTGCTGTCCATGTGGACAGCTAAATCGCAGTTGCCTGTGGTGATTTGCTTGACTCTGCATTTTTGTGTCTGGGGGGGGGGGGGGGAACGACAAGAAATGTGTTGCATCTCCTGTAACACTAGATGTTACTCAGTTGAGTGTCTCAGTTTAAAGTGAATGGAGCCCTGAGGTTATATTGCAAAATTCTTTTGGCTTCTCAGATGCCATCCCATTCAGGTTCTGTTCAGAACCTTTTTACAGGGCTGTCTGTTGCTGAACTTTGCATGAGGAGCTGAATTTTTTTCAGTATAAGTGGACGTGCTCAAAGTTCCTATCAGAGCAAGATACACAATGGTCTAATGGCTGCTTTTTGTAAGCTGTAAAGACAGTAGCTGCCATGGTGATGCATCAGTGCCTAGGCAGCTGAAGAGAGGGAAGCCTTTTCTTTCAGCATCTTGAGAATATCAATGTGCATGTTGCTTTGAAGTAATCCTGCTTTGAATGTTGCCTCATTTGCCATTCTAGCAGCAGACTGCAATCCTGAGAGTCTGAGCTGAACCTCAAAGGAAGCTGCTGGTATGACAAACCACAAGCTAGGAGTAAATAAACTCCTTTTCAGATTAACAACATTCTCTTTCCCCCACCCCATTGGTTTCTGTAAAACAAAATAGAATATTTCAAAGCAAAGTGTGCCTGTGTGAACATGACTTAGAGAAGCTGGGACACCTTAGCCCAGCAAGACCACTTGCTAACCAAAGCCTTAAGAACATGTGAATTGCCAAGCTAGATTGGACCTGAGATCCATTTAGTTCCCTATCCTGTCTCTGACAAAGGCCACCACCAGATACTGTTGGAGCCTATGTAGTATAGGCTGAGTGTGTGTCTCAGATATAGCATAGCCTTGATACAATTAGCAAAGCTCTAATAAGTCTTCTCGTCATGCAGCGTTAATTGGATACAGAGCTGTTCACTTACTGTCCCAAAAAGCCATGCAGTTTGAAAGAGCTGTGACTTTCCTTCCCAGAACTGTGGATTTCAGAATGTCCTCATTGAAGTTCTATGGGCCAGAAGGAGCTATATTGATCCGGATGGCGGGTGCTGGCAGTTACCTCTGCCCTAGTGTGCTCTGTCTAATAAGCATGTTTTTTGTTGTTTTTTATTTTTGAAAACCAGGTTTGTGCTCTCTGGGAACCTGCACGGGGGCTCTGTGGTTGCGAGCTATCCCTATGATGACTCTCCCATGCACAAGTCCAGAGGAGTCTATAGCAAATCAGCTGATGATGAAGTGTTTAAATACCTGGCAAAAGCCTACGCTTCTAACCACCCGATAATGAAAACTGGCACCCCAAACTGCCCGGGGGAGCAATTTGAGACATTCAAGGATGGCATCACTAATGGAGCTCATTGGTATGATGTAGAAGGTGAGTTATTTCAGTATATTGCGTAGCAGGGTTCTACAGCTCTTAGTCTGGGTCCCATCTTGATGGCATGTGTCACCTCCCCTCTCCTTCTATTTTCATGGGCCATCTTAGCTCCCATTAGCTGTCAAAACATCTGTGGCAACTGCTGCAGTTGAAAAGTAATGGTAAGAAAGGAATATATTTTTAGCTTTTAATGCAGCTGTAAACAAAGCAAAATGGTGCCATGGGCCACGCGCAAGTGCTCGGTGGATCACAGTTTGGGAACCTGGTATAGACGGTTAAAGTCTATTATGTGTTTTCAAATATGCTTAGGGTAACTGTACAGCCAGCTCCCATAATTTATAGTGGGGAACTGGGCATACAAACTCCTTGAGTTTATTTGAAAATCCCCACCTAAACTGTCTAGGGGTGGAAACCATTAATTAGTAGATCACTAGTCATTGGTCTGAACAAAGTTATTTGTATGGTCAGTGCAATTCACGGTCTGATTCTCTTTAGTCTCTTATGTTCCATTGAACGTTCTCTTCAGTGAAGTCTGGGATGTCTGATAATGGGTGGTCTTCTGCACTGGTAACTTAGAGACACTTTGGTTCTGATGTTTTAAACAGCCCATTTCTTAACCTCAGCTTAGCTTAACTTCCCCAGGCCCTCTTCTTTGGAGGGGAAATGGCATGACTCAGCCATATTGAAGAGTAACTGCTCTTATTGATGGGTACTTGTCTCCCACAAATTATCATACCAGTCCTACCGACATGTGATGGCATGTTATTCCTGAAAAGTCCCATGGGCCAGCAGAAATATTAATCATTACTACTACATCCTGAGTTTGCTCTCGTCTTAGCTGCCAGCGGAGGCTATTATGTAAACATAGACTTGCCAGATAGGGTGGGGTTTCTTATCATAGAGGACAAAATAGAAATGTGGCACGAGTGTAGCACAGTTCTGTAACCAGCTACACTCCAGTCTTTCCCCACTCTGAAGCTGAGGGGGCTATGGAGTGAGCTGTAAGTAAGTGGCAGAATTAGAAAGCCCTAGTGAAGGCTTGACATTTTATTGAGCAGTAATTCCTAAAAGATGTTTATCTGAAGTCTGGGTTTAGGAGCTGAATGACTCGTGTGTAAACCTCATGTTCACACTTCTTGGGACAGAATTCAAATACTGGCCTGTAGCACCCATATGCTTGTAGAGGGAAAAAAGGTCTAGATCTGTTTCCCCATTATAGCTGATTCATTGCTGGGGATTTCACTGTCCAAATAGTTTTATGGTGTTTCCTTAATAGCTGCTTCCTGCTCCTGTCCGCTGAGCACACCTAAGTGGGACAGGCTGTATGTTTCCTGGCTCAACAAGGTTCATTGTGTTTGTACAGGGAATCAGAACAAGAGAAGGATCGCGGAAGGAACCTCATGACTCTGCTTTAGATAGAACCAGGATATCCTGGCGCTGTCTTACTCTGGTGGCAGTTGTATAAACCATCTAAGCCAGTCAGCTTGTATGTTGCAGCAGGAATGTTTTCAGACCTTGCCATGAACAAATTGATCCATAGCTAAACATTTGGTGTATCTGAAATAAGTTTGCTGTGGAGGAACATCTGCTGTTGGTGTTCTCTACCTCCGTGTCCTCCTAATCCTGAGGTTTGGTGGCAGTAGTGGGTAAGCACTTGCAGACAGCCTTGTAACTTCGAAGTCTGACCCTGGCTCTCTGGTGTACACCTAGCCAAGCGCTTATAAATCCTGGCGTTTGCATGTTCTTGATGGCTTCTGCATCAGCATCCTGGGCCTTTTAAGTAACTGCTGCCTCAGACCCTGGCTGAAGAGGTTTGTATACATGTGGCCTCACTGAGGCAGTGACAGAAGGAAGGCGTGAGCGTCAGTGGGGTTTGAAACCTGTCCAGTACAGAGAATTCTAGAGGCTTCCAGCTTCACTGTGAAAACAAGCCCCTCAGCAATGGGGAACCGTAAACTCCAGTTCAGGTATTCTCCAGCCCTGCAGACTTGCTTTTACATGACTTAGAGGCAGTGACTGTGGGGGAAGTTAAGCAAAATAGAATTCACAGCACACACAAGAAGGCTTGGTTAGTGACTTATAAACATTGTGTTCGCACCAACCCCTAGAGTGAAGGGCAGGTGAGACTTGGCAATCCAGGAGCCTTTAAATGCACATGTGCTGTTTGTCTCATTGTTTGAGTCCTAGTAATTGCTATTTAAAGGCGCCATGCACACGTGGTGTTTTTGCAACCAATAAAGTCAGTCCCTGCCCTGATATTATAACTGAGACGTGACCCAAAGAGGCTGAGAGATGGGAAGGGAATATGGGAGCTTGAGGCTTCCAGCAAGGACTGATTGTGATGATGTGTACAGTTGGTGGGTTCCTTCTGGTTTTTAATGCATTAACCTTTATGGATGGTGTCGGATGAAGGGCAGGCAGAGGGGAGGGAAGCCAGCTGTGTGCAGCATTTACTGAAATTGCCCAGAATACAAATATTAAAGGTCATCTGACTCTTCAGCTCTGTGCCAGGGATCTCCGAGGCTTATACTGGGCTCTGGAGCTACTTGTTAATGTGTTCAGAGTTTAGAAGTGCTATGAAATGAAGACACTTGGATTCTGGTACCCCTTGGGGAGGATTATGGGTAAATTTTCCAAAGTGGGCCTTATTCTAATCTCCGCTAATGTGCAGTACCTGCAGCAGGACTGCTAAAGGTTTGGGGCCATGTGTATGCTACAGCCTGCAGATTAAAATGTGCCAGGGAAGAGGCCAGGTTTTAAATGACTCAAAGCCATGTGGGAGGCAAGGGGAGGAAGGGACATAATTTTTCAACAGGCACATTTTTTCCTGCTGTATCTTACCTTGTGTAATCAAACATGCTGGAAGGTAGACTGCTGTGGGATTCATTGCCCTGGACTTGGAGTCACTGGTCAAAGCTTGGGCTGTGGCCAGATCCCCTTGGCCCTCATTTCTGAGTTTGCAAACAAGTGTGTGTGTGTGTGTGTGTGTGTGTGTATGTGGTGTTGAACTAAGGTGGCATGTGCAGGGCCATAGGAGTAATCCTGAAGGTCAAGTATCCATAGCAAATGTAGTCCTCCGAGCCACTGCTGAACTTTGCTTCTGCTCTCCAACTCTTTAGATTAGCACAGCTCAGACTTGGAGACCTGTTGAGACTATCTCTGTTCCATGCTCAGGTACTCTTCTGTTTTTTAACTCCCCTGCACACAGCATAGTTCTTCTTAATCTCAGCTGGGTGGCTGGTGGGGCAGTGGAATTGTCACATGGAGCATTCTGTAGCTCAGTGTTGGGCTGGGAGCACTGCGGAGTTGGTGTACTGTTACTGGAGATGGGATCCCTTGGCGTCTCTCGGGTTTAAAAAGGGAAATGACGTAATAGTCCTTTTGGAAATTCTTATATTTGAGATGTGCATGCTTGCTGTGTTAAAGTAATAATATAGAGTCTGACTCATGAGGAGCCATGTGAGTGGATTCACATGCATGTGTTTCACTCTGTAGATGTTTTTGGTGACACTTATCTTTCCATCTACAGCATGGAGTAGAGTCGAAGAATTATTTCTCATGTCTGGCTTACAATGCTCCTGCTAGTATATCCCAGAATGACGTTCGCTTCTCTCTTCTCCTCTTCCCCCCCTACCCCTTTTTTGGGGGGCAACAGTGTTGCTCTGACTCATTTAGCTTGTGGTCCACTATGACCCCCAGATCCCTTTCCGCAGCACTCCTTCCTAGGCAGTCATTTCCCATTGTGTATGTGTGCCACTGATTGTTCCTTCCTAAGTGGAATACTTTGCATTTGAATTTCATTACTTATTGAATTTCATTCTGTTTACTTCAGACCCCTTCTCTCGTTTGTCCAGATCGTTTTGAATTATAATCCTATCCTCCAAAGCACTTGCAACCCCTCCCATCTTGGTATCGTCTGCAAACTTTATAAGTGTACTCTCTATGCCATTATCTAAATAATTGATGAAGATATTGGCCAGAACTGGACCCAGAACTGATCCCTGCGGGACCCCACTCATTATGCCCTTCCAGCATGACTGATAACTACTCTCTGGGAAACAGTTTTCCAGCCAGTTATGCAGCCACCTAATAGGAGCTCCATCTAGGTTGCATTTCCTTTGTTTGTTCATGAGAAGGTCATGTGAAGCTGTATCAAAAGCCTTACTAAAGTCAAGATATACCTTGTCTACCACTCCCCCCCCCCCTTGGTTTGGCAGGATTTGTTCTTGACAAATCTGTGTTGACTGTTACTTATCACCTCTGTATCTTCTAGGTGTTTTGCAAATTGATTGCTTGATTATTTGCTTCTTTATCTCTCTGGTTACTGAAGTTAAGCTGAGGATGTGATGTGGTCCCCATCCCTTTACCCAAGATCGAGAGGCAAGTTCAGCCTTCAAAGCCTCTTTCACCTCCTGAAGTCCCTTCGTCTAAGGGAATATGCTCTTGCGCAGTGTGAGGTTCTGTAGCTAATGCCTAGCAGCTGGAATTCTCTCTTCTCCTTCCCCCCCCCCCCCCGCCCGCCCTTTTTGATTGCTGACTAATCGACCAAAACATTCCTCTGCCTGCTTGGTGTTGCTGCCAACAGCGCTCAGCCTGAGGTGGGAGTGAGCAATTGGTTCTCTGATCAGAAGGAAGTGACTTGCATCTCTGTTTGTTCACCTCTTTATCTTATTCTGTGCCATGTGTGCCCTGCAAAGCAAAAGGGACAGTTGGTTCTTCATGGGAAGAGGACATACTCATTATGGCATCCTTAGGGGCATATGGTACAGCTTCTTAGGCTAAATATATTGGCCCAGCAAGCTTTCCAGTTACTTTAGATTTTGCTAAAGAGGCTGGACTGAAGGGTTTTCCTCCTTGCAGACAGAATACATTGATGGTATTCATAATACTAGTAGGCTAGTCCATGGCTCAATTCCCACAGCCACCCACCTGTTGTGTAGTTTGGCAGGGGATGGGAATAAGAGCACAGTGGCATGTGTGCACAGATTTTGGAAGGAGGGGGGTTGAGTTCTGCATTGCTTGTGCTTATCCCCTTATCACAGCAGGTCCGCTGGTGGGATTCTTGCCTGAGCTGGAGGCCAGGACACTTAAGGAGATGAGCACTCCACAGGTCTCTTCTCTGGGCCAAGGCTAGCCAGAACCTGCTCTCTCCTGGGTCTCGTCCTATCATTTGGGTACTGAGGAGCTATTAACCCACATGAAGTGCTTTGAGTGCCACTCTCATCCTGGGGCGGTGCTGCTGGCTGCTGGGTGCCAGGCCTGGCAGGGGGTCAGCTCTCCTGCTGCTGACACAACCAGGGAAACGTGAGTGTGTGTGTGGGGGGGGCGCGGACCGCTGGTCCAGCTCCTCAGAGACAGCCCTGCAGCAACTTCTCAGACCACAACTAAGTGCTTCCAGTTCCTCTAGCAAGAGCAAGGAGCACTGGTTCATTTTCCTGTTTGCACCCCACTGTGGTGCAAAGGGGAGGTGCCCCTGCTCAGCTGCGACTCCTGACATGCAATTGACACAGTAAGGAATGGAGTTCTCAGAAACTACCCTTAAATCCCAGACGTTGGCCCTTCTTCCCTAGCCCCTGCACTCCCTCCCTGTGTCCCTAGCCCCCTCCACCACCCATACCCTCTGGGCTCTTACTTCCACAGCTGCATCCACAGCCAGCCCTGCCCACCTGCTGCTACAGTCCTAGTGCTGGAGAGAGCATGGATTTCGTGGTGGTGTTTGGGTTCTGCCCGTGTTTTCGTTAACACGGATTTCATAGAGCCCTAATTATCCCAAAACAGATTAAACCAGCTCCACAGAATGAAAGTACGTTCTGTCTTAATTTCTGACACTTGTTGCTTTGTTCTTTGTGCTCTGCTGTGTGGTGTCGTCTGACACCCCTAGTCACAGATGTCTTTTAAATGCTGGGCGAAGCAGTGCTCGGGCTCTCTGCAAACCTCTGAATCCTTTGTGGAGCTGTGTGTTTTTCTGCATGTGATTCTCAGTTCCCTACACTGCAGATGTAACCTGTCTGCTTTGGTAAAGGGCTGTGTGAATGTGTAGCTAACACAATTAAAATTCCATAGCATGCAGTGGACCGCTTTGTGAGTCAGTTTTGCAAGAAGTGAGGTGTTTGAGACCTACTTTAGTCTGCCGCTCTATTTTGGTTGAGCATTTATCTCAAACTCCCATGAATGGCAGGTGAAGCACTGGGTACGCTTTTTATGTCTTGATGTCTCAAATTCATAACTTCCTGCTATGAACAGATGGTTAACAACTGGCCAAGCATTGTTTTACTCCACATGGCATTTGCTCAAGGAAGCAGACTGCTGTGGGTTGCTTCTGAGACTGAAGGTAGATGATCAACGCTGACCTTCTTTACTTTTTTTTTCCTTCTTCTAAGAGCTGATGTCTGAGTCGCTCTTCAAAAACAAACAGCCGAGCCCTTCGACGAAGATCTGTATAATTCTTCAGGGTCTGTCTGCCCAGCTGGAGAAGCGCCGCGCGGTTCACTTGTTTCTGTTTAGTTCCAGGCGTGGGTTCTCATGCACTAGCACAGGGCTGCTGTAGGTCTGTTAACGCTGCGGCAGAATGTTAACTCGTTACCTTTCCATTTGCTTAAATAAGAGACTCCTGGAAATGTTTCCGTATTGGTCTCCTCTTGTGAAAGCTTTTATTAACCATCTCAACTTTGGGTCATCTTTGATCTGACAATGGTCCTTTTAAACAAATGCCTTCAAGGCATGTAACTTCTTTCCGCTCATCTTATCCTGCTGTAAGAGCTCATCTCGGTGTTGTGAGGATTCATTAGCATGGTGTCTATGCTCTTGGCTCTATAGCAGCTAGACTAGCTAATGTTTTGTTATACACTAAGTAGAGTTAAGTGTGCTGCACTCAGTTTTTTGGTCTGTCAGGGTGGCTTTGAAACCTGTTTCATGGACTTGTCTGGCTGTTTGGTAACATGCCGGTTACTGCTGAAACCGCTCGAGTGCTCAGAGCTGTACCAGTGAGGCGTGACCCTGAAATGCGGAAGGGCTAGGATCTGTGTGGAACTGCTACAGTGCTTCGTTCCATCCATATTGTTCAGGATGGAGAGATGAGTTGACTCTCACTGAAGTGTGGCCATAGGAACTTCCAAATATCCCCCCAACAGAAGGGACAGAGGTGCTTATTGGAACTAGGCAGCCTTTCGGACTCTTATCTGAGTGCCTGCGGCTGCCATTGCAAGGCAAAAGGTTACAGAGCAAAGGAAAGTTGAGCTGCCTCTAAATCATCTTAAGATCTTAAAACAAACTCAAGCCCATGCCCTTCTTTGCTTTTCCAAATCCTCAGGGAGGTTTGAGTGACTTAGCTCTTAGCTAGTAAGCTGTCCCCAAATCCTGCTGGGTATTAAAGAAAGCAGCCTCAATTCCATTACATTTAGTGGGGTAGTGCAATTCTTTGGGCTGGGAGGCTACTAGCATCTAGCGATGACTTGGGTATTGTGCTGCAGTGGGGTTAATACTGTCACAGCTGACCCCCCCCCCCCCCCCCCCAGTCAGAATGAAAGTTAGTCTGCCTGTTGCTGTAACTGCTCACCAGTGACTGAAGTGAGGGGTGACTGGCTTTGAGAAGGGTGGGAGGAGTGGGAATGGATTAAATGGCAACCTCAGATCAAGGGTACGGGTGAGAACCACATGGCACTTCGGGCAGCTCCTGGCTTTGGTAGCGCTGGGGGATGATTCTGCACCCAGCAGCAGAACATGGTGGGGGTGGCAGTTCTGAAAGCTGCATCAGCATTTGTTATACCCAAAACCATTTTGAAAGCTGTTCTCCTGACCTGATACAGAAATAGGGAGCAAGGCAGACCTGCATTCAGCCCTGCGAGCCTCCTCCGCAGGTACTTCATAGCTCCATGAGATGCTATTGGTTTGCAAGAGGGCTTCAAGGTGGGAGGTACCTCCTGAGTCTGGCATTTCACCAGCATTCTTCTTTGTGACCAATCTCCTCTCCTTCCCCAGGGGGGATGCAGGATTACAACTATGTTTGGGCTGACTGCTTTGAGATCACTTTGGAGCTGTCCTGCTGCAAGTACCCAATGGCGTCCCAGCTTCAACAGGAATGGGAGTATAACCGGGAATCTCTCCTCACCTTCATTGAGAAGGTAAAACGTGCTCTGTCTTCTCAGGAGGTCAAACAGGGGCTTGTGCACTAGAGGTACAAGGCCTAGGTGCACCTGACTGGCAGATCAAACCCCAGAGTACGGGTATGGAGTGTTTCTGTGGCCCTATGGCTAATAGCCTAGGTTGCCATGTGGCAGCTATGAATTAACAGAAGTCACCAGCTATAAGGCAGCTTTGCTTCTCCGTGGTCCTGCTGCAGTGCCGTATCGCTGCTGTACACGGCAGGGCCTTTGTAGGCAGGGTTGCAAATGCTGACCGTTTTTGGTCCCTCTCCATGGGGAAAGCAGGCCTGCCATGGGGAGCCCAAGGGGTTTCTGAGTGGTAGTGTATGTTTCGTTTCATCCTGGGATTTTTCTAGTGCAGTGGTCCAGCCAAACTTCCCTCTGAATTACAGGCTGGTTGGGCACTTCTGCCCAGCTAACTCTGTTCTAAACTTTCAGCATTGGTGGTGATGGGGGAAGGATCCATCTGTACCTGGAGTGATTTGCCTTACTGAGTTCCTGTTTGATTTGTTTCCCCAGGTCCACATGGGAGTAAAAGGGTTTGTCAGGGACTCGGTCACTGGGTCTGGCCTGGCAAATGCGACCATTGCTGTTGCTGGCATCGATCATAACATCACGGCAGGCAGATTCGGCGACTACCACAGACTGCTCGTGCCTGGAACCTATAACATCACAGCAGCTGTCGTAGGGTAACGTCTCTGAAGCAGACAGGGTCCTGTACTGCTACACATGCTCATTTTCATGGTCTGTTCATGCTTACGGGGTTTGGCTAGAAGCTGCTACTGTTGATTCTTTCCTGTGATGGCGCCAGGCTGCAACTCCGTGTGCTGACTTGTTCTGCATTTCACACTGAACACTCTCTTGCCCCTGGAGAGCCACCATTTGGGGTGGCACAGTGTGGGTGGGAGGGAGGCAGCATTAAAGCCTATAAAGATAGCATTACCTGATGGGTTAAAGCCCCTTCTCTTAGCTTGCTGCCAAGGCAGTCCCAGAGGGGCCCTTCTTGAGAAGAGTGCTGTAGGCAGGAGCTCGGCCTCTCGTGACTCTCTGGCAGGGCTGTCGTCCTCTCCGTTAAGGCAGGGTTTGGACTGATGGCAGTAGGATGTGACCTGACAGCGTGCTGGCTGTTGAATCTCTGGTGTCGTTTTTAAAGCACCAGCCCTGTTCTATGTGGTGGTTGGAGGCAGTGCTGGGAAAAGAGACGGCTCTGGTGTAGCTTCCGGTTTCGCTGATTGAATCTCCTGTTGAAAGCAGACTCGTGTCTTTCTCAGCTATGTGCCACTGACTGTAGAGAACGTTGAGGTGGAAGAAGGAGCTGCAACAGGGGTGGACTTCTCCCTGCAACCAACTGTCCTGGTGCCTGTTCCTGCCTCTACGCTGGCTGCCGCCACTCCTGCCCCAGGCTTTGCTGCCAGTGCCACTGCCCCAGCGAAGACAGCGAGCCCGACTTCTCTCCACCAGCCGCTCCAGCCTGAGGACTTTCGCCACCACCACTTCCCGGACATGGAGATCTTCCTGAGGAGGTACGCCAGCGAGTACACCAACATCACACGCCTCTACTCGGTGGGCAAGTCAGTGGAGCAAAGGGAGCTGTATGTGATGGAGATATCGGACAACCCAGGCATCCACGAACCAGGTAACCGGCCAGCCCCATGAAATCCTTCCGTGACCTATTGCCTGCACACCTCCAGAGCAGAGCGTGCGCCAGGGCCTCTGCCCGATGGCCTCTCAGGGTATGTCTGTGCTGCCCGCCAGATCAGCGGGCAGCACTCGATCCAGTGGGGGTTGCAATACATTGACCCCCGAGCGCTCTCTCGTCGGCTCCTGTACTCCACCGGACTGAGAGGTGCAGGCAGAGTCGATGGGGGAGTGTCAGCAGTCAACTCGCCGCGGTGAGTCGATCTAAGTAGGTCAACTTCAGCTTCATTATTCACATAGCTGAAGTTGCGTAACTTGGATCGATTTCCAACCCCCCCGCAGTGTAGACCAGGCCTTAGATGCCTTGGACTGTAGTGGTGGGAGCTGTATGCACAAACTGGGGAGGGTTGGGGGGGTGGTGATTCAGTCATACCCAGACGGATGGATTGTGAGCCCTGCCTGGCAGGGACAAGGTCACCTTGTTTGGAAATAACAACCTAGCACATTGTGGGCAGCAGTGCAATTTCAAGAGAGAGAGACATGTGTAGGGAACGCTTGATTAAATGAGGATGCCCTTCCCAGTGGTTCTTTTGCAGCCCCTTGCTCTGCTGGGGGAGGCCTTGGCGCTGTCATGTCTAGGCTTATTAGTATTTAGAAAGCTTTGCGAGCAGAACTGTTTCCGCCTGCGCTCCTGGATACGGATGCCGACTGGTGCCCTAGAGTCATAGTGTGGCTGGCCCTCCCACTCACATTCCACACGTGGCAGCTATAATACAAGTCAGATATTGCAGACAAGGTAGCCAGACTCGGATGCTCTGCACAGTGCTGCCGGGTGGGTTGCACACTCAACCCAAAGTATGAAACAAACCCGTTGGGTAGATTTCCTGAGCTTCCCAGGGAAATGGGGAGGGGTCCTCTGTGGGGGCTTCCTTGGACACTGCCCACTGCTTTAGCCCCTCTTAGTGATGCAGAACTCCTGCCTTCCTCATCTGACAGGTTTCAGAGTAGCAGCCGTGTTAGTCTGTATCCACAAAAAGAAAAGGAGGACTTGTGGCACCTTCGAGACTAACAAATTTATTTGCGCATAAGCTTTTGTGAGCTACAGCTCACTTCATCGGATGCATCCTCATCTGAGTCACTCAAAGGGATTCCAGGGGGATCTCAGTCTCTTTGAGCTATGCAAGGAACTCGCCCCTACAGTGTATCTTCCCATGGAGTTGTCCTGTCTCAGTAGCCAGGCTGATGCCATCTCACTGCAGGAGGTAAACTGGGAGAGCGGTGACAAGGACTGCAAGCGGTTTCAGGGGCCCATCACAAGTGGGCTTGAGGTGCTAGTGTTCACACTGGCTTTACAGTGTGCAGGGTGTCAAAGCACTGCTGCGGTTATAAGGAGAATGCATTAGTTCTGTTGCTGAAATGTCTGTTCTGCCCAGGTGAACCAGAGTTCAAGTACATTGGGAATATGCACGGGAATGAAGTAATAGGCCGAGAACTGCTTCTGAATCTCATTGATTATCTCTGCAAGAACTTTGGAACGGATCCTGAAGTAACAGAGTTGGTCCTTAATACCCGAATCCACATCATGCCCTCCATGAACCCTGATGGCTATGAAAAATCCCAAGAAGGTAGCTCTGCCCTTTACTAAACAGCCTTCATGCATGTAGGTTCAGTAGTGGGCGTTGGGGACTGTCTCAGTCATGGTGAAAGGGCCAGGAGCCTGATTTGTGTTGCACACAACTTTTCCTGTCCCGGACGGGCAGAGAGCTGGCCTGCTACATCTTTGTGGTAGGGTGGATCCACTTGTTCTTGATGTGCAAGGTGCTGTGCTTGAGTTCTAAGTGGCTGAGGTGCCCCTTATGCTTCAGCACAGCTGCAAATTGTCCTGCCTTAGTCCTCTTCTGTTCTTGTAGCTTTCCCAAGGCAAATCTTTAAACAAAGAAACCCAGTATTGTCTAGACACAACTCAAATGTGCAGCCTGTTTTGTAACATCTGTGCTAGGAGCCGGGCACTCTGAAAAGTGCTTTTCCAAGGATCATAAAATACAGAACCTTATGAGGTTAGGATGGGTAAAGCAGCTCTGTGTGCGAGCTCTCTAAAGTTCGTAACTTTGCAGATTGGCAGGGCAAAGCCAGTTCCTCAAATAGTAGTTGGTCTTTACTTGGTTAAACTCCGATAGGCTGCAGTGAAGCTAGTTTTGAGATGTAAGCGCTGGGTTTTTTCTCTGATGACATCAGTCCATCTAGATTATTCCCCAGTTTAAACTGCACATGTCATCTCTCTGTGTACTGACTAATAAAATCAGAAACCTGGTGAGTGCAGAGGACAAAGGCTCATAATGGTGACCACTCCACGCGGCAGCCACCTCCCAGAGATATGTGTGCAGGACGTGGGCTCCCTACTTGGGGGAATAGATTGTGGGGGGGCAGGAAGCTGCAGGAAGCCAGCCCATTAGTATATCTCCTAAACTCCAGTGGGCTGGTGGAGAATGGAGTGTTCTGGAAGAGATGCATTGCTGTCTGTCGAAAGCAACCCCTTTTCCCCTTGCTTTGAGGTACACTGGTGATGGGTCTGTGCTGCTGGGGATGTAGGGGGATGCAGGCTGAATGTATCGTTTGTTGCTCAGGAGACAGAAGCAGCACAGTTGGCAGAAACAATAGTAACAACTATGACCTGAACCGAAACTTCCCAGACCAGTTCCTCCCAACGACCGACCCGCTGCAGCCAGAGACTCTCGCTGTCATGAACTGGCTCAGGGACTTTCCGTTCGTGCTCTCGGCAAACTTGCATGGAGGTATGTAGACACAACTTACCTTGTGGGAGAAGGGGGTCACTGTGCCCCATTGTGGAGGCTGAGTAACACTGGCATGCTTCTGCTCTGTGTCTAGGAGCAGCAGCATAAGTTTCTCTGTCTGGCCTGGCCTAAGGAATTGGCTTCCTTTGGCCATTAGCCAGGCTCTTCCCTAAATAGGGCAGTAGTGCATTAAGAAGGGGCCACTGGCAGAAGGTAACAGCCACTCACCCCTGGGGGGGACAGTTTATCTGGTCATCTTGAGGGGAAACTGTTACATTTGTTCAGAATCTGAAAGATGAGGCACCCAGACCTCCTGGTGCCGAGGGCGGTAAGAGCACCAATAAATGAGCCATATTAAAGTCTCCGTGGAATTAACTTCTGGGTGCTTCAGTGTTCTTCATCTTTAGGACATCTGCGGTGCCAGGCACTCAAGTTGGCTGGATGTAGGGTGACCAGATAGCAACTGTGAAAAAACGGGACAGGGGGTGGGGGGGTAATAAGTGCCTATATAAGAAAAAGTCCCAAAAAACAGGACTGTCCCTATAAAAGCGGGACATTTGGTCACCCTAGCTGGATGTCTGGTTATGTATAAAATGAAGGGACCGAGATGGAACTACTGGGCATCATTACTTTGCTGCATGGCTAAGTGGCTAGGTTCTCGATAATTTAATCAGTTGCCTCTTGGAGTGATACTAAGTTAATAGTCACTGCATGCTAGCTTGGTCCCCAGACTTCTTGTGGCTGTAGCTGCTGGCAAATGGTGGTTGTGCAAGTACTAATGCACTGAATTCTTCAGTGCATTGATAAGTTGATCCAGACCTGCCTACAGTGTCGGGGGTTTTGTCCACCGGCACTGACATCAGGTGTCTCAAAGTGCTGTTAATGTAACTTTGTAAGAATCTGTTTAGTTTATTCAAGACTTGACTTGTGCACAAATGTTCGTAACAAGAAGCCTCCCTAAGGGGTGAAGGGATGCAATATTCAGAACTGCTGCTGGTCAAGGATACCACTGACCCAAATTCCACTCCTTCTGTAAACCTCCTTGACTCTTGCTTTCCCATCTCATTCAAAAATTGACCCCATGATCTGTGCCCAGCTTTCTTACGTGCAAGGGCAACATGCTTGGTTGTAGTGCTCCAGTTTCAGAATTGCTGTGACTTTCCTGGGGTAAGCACATTCCACCAGGATGGATTGGTAACGGTTACTACACGTTAATTGTCTCCTTTATCTGCCTGGCTTAGTACTGTGGCTCACTCCATGCCTTGGCAAATACAGACTTGTTCTCTGGTGTTTTTTGGGAAAGCTTCCTCTACGCTAGGATTTAACGATCCATTATAAAAGCACACTAAGTAGAATCTTGTTTCCCCTGCAGGTTCTTTGGTGGTTAATTACCCTTTTGATGATGATGAGAAAGGAATAGCCATCTACAGTAAATCACCAGACGATGGTGTGTTTCAGCAGCTTGCACTTTCTTATTCCAAGGTAAAGCTATATTTAAAAACAAAGCAATTGCACATTATGCTTCAGTAACTCCAAGTGACTGGTTTGCAAAAACTGCTGGAAAAAAAACTTGTGTAGGTAATGTTCATGGAGTCTTGCCCTTTAAGTGTAATGTTGCCATCCCTCCCTGGGTTACAGCAGAACCAGTCTTGCGGGCGGCTGTCATTGCAGGAGCTAATTTCCAGCATAATCAGCCTGACAGGTGCTGTAGGAGTAGAACGCTGTCGTCTTATTTGGAAGCCATTAAAAATTGATTATGCAAGACTCTGGGCTGAGGGACTGTAGTACATACTGTAAATGAGCCACAGCGGGAGTCATGGGCATGACCAGACATGGATGGGCTTTCCATGGCTCTAGATAATCAGCACTGGATTACAGTAGCTCAGAGAACTGTGCTGTATGTGGCTATATGTATTCATAAATATCCATCTGTATTTAATGTCTGCTGCCGAGTCCAAGATTCCACGTTAAGTCCATTACATTTTAATATGCAAAAAGAAAAGGAGTACTTGTGGCACCTTAGAGACTAACCAATTTATTTGAGCATAAGCTTTCGTGAGCTACAGCTCACTTCATCGGATGCATACTGTGGAAAGTGTAGAAGATCTTTTTATATACACACAAAGCATGAAAAAATACCTCCTCCCACCCCACTCTCCTGCTGGTAATAGCTTATCTAAAGTGATCACTCTCCTTACAATGTGTATGATAATCAAGATGGGCCATTTCCAGCACAAATCCAGGGTTTAACAAGAACCTCGGGGGGGGGGGGGGGGGGGGGGGGGGGGGGGGGGGGGGGGGGGGGGGGGAGGTAGGAAAAAACAAGGAGAAATAGGTTACCTTGCATAATGGCTTAATGAAGAAACAGATTGATAGAGCCAGAAGAGTTCCCAGAAGTCTCCTACTACAGGACAGGCCTAACAAAGAAAATAACAGAACGCCACTAGCCGTCACCTTCAGCCCCCA
Organism: Chelonia mydas; assembly: GCF_015237465.2. Lineage (NCBI taxonomy): Eukaryota > Metazoa > Chordata > Testudines > Cheloniidae > Chelonia > Chelonia mydas. Next base: position 2,755,866 of record NC_051257.2, read on the forward strand.
ACTAAAACCCCTCCAACGCATTATTAAGGATCTACAACCTATCCTGAAGGATGACCCAACACTCTCACAAATCTTGGGAGACAGGCCAGTCCTTGCCTACAGACAGCCCCCCAACCTGAAGCAAATACTCACCAGCAACCACATACCACACAACAGAACCACTAACCCAGGAACCTATCCTTGCAACAAAGCCCGTTGCCAAGTGTGTCCACATATCTATTCATGGGACACCATCACATGGCCTAATAACATCAGCCACACTATCAGAGGCTCGTTCACCTGCACATCCACCAATGTGATCTATGCCATCATGTGCCAGCAATGCCCCTCTGCCATGTACATTGGTCAAACCGGACAGTCTTTACGTAAAAGAATAAATGGACACAAATCAGATATCAAGAATTATAACATTCATAAACCAGTCGGAGAACACTTCAATCTCTCTGGTCACGCGATTACAGACATGAAAGTTGTGATATTACAACAAAAAAACTTCAAATCCAGACTCCAGCGAGAAACTGTTGAATTGGAATTCATTTGCAAATTTGATACAATTAAGTTAGGCTTGAATAGAGACTGGGAGTGGCTAAGTCATTATGCAAGGTAACCTATATTTCCCCTTGTTCCCCCCCCCCCCCCCCCCCGAGGTTCTTGTTAAACCCTGGATATGTGCTGGAAATGGCCCACCTTGATTATCATACACATTGTAAGGAGAGTGATCACTTTAGATAAGCTATTACCAGCAGGAGAGTGGGGTGGGAGGAGGTATTTTTTCATGCTTTGTGTGTATATAAAAAGATCTTCTACGCTTTCCACAGTATGCATCCGATGAAGTGAGCTGTAGCTCACGAAAGCTTATGCTCAAATAAATTGGTTAGTCTCTAAGGTACCACAAGTCCTCCTTTTCTTTTTGCGAATACAGACTAACACGGCTGTTACTCTGAAACCTTTAATATGCAAGTGTCACCACGGTACATGCAAAGTCCAGGGTTCATGTGTGATCGCTTGTGTTTTTCAGGAAAATACTCAGATGTACCAGGGCAGCCCTTGTAAGGACATGTACCCCAATGAGTATTTCCCCCATGGCATCACTAATGGGGCTCACTGGTATAATGTTCAAGGTAAAACACCACGTGGGGAAGAAACTGTTCATGGCCTTGAGTGCGGTGGATCTCGAATCTCAAAACAGTTTTTCCATATGAATGTATCTGTGGACAAGATTCTGTCTTTAGAATTTCCTATTAATCACCTAGCTCTCTTCCCTGGTGGATCTAGCCCAGAGGGACCTGGGCCCCTTTTATAACCTCTAAGTTGTAGTTGGACAAAGTTATTCTGGACTGGGTGAATCTGTGCTATGCCTACCTGTGATCAGGTGGGCTGTGCTCTCCTGTGTTTGCTTTTGGCTATTGGGAAGGAGGGTTTATAAAAATTTAACTTAACTTGCTACAGTGTATTTTTGAGGTCCAAGTGTGTAAAATGTTTAGTTCAGGAATAAATCTGTCCTTCCTGCATCTTGACAGTTCTCTGAAGCCTGGGGGAGGTCTCGCCCTTTATATAAACCTCTTCAGTTTTCTGTTACAAGGCAGCATTTTGCTGTTAGAATTTCACCCTGTGTGTCTGACTTCTCAAAGCTCTACAACTTAACAGCCAGGGTATTTTATGATTGTTGTAAGAAGATTTTGAGGTTCTTAATTATAGTTCTGTTGTTTCTGCCTTAGGTGGGATGCAAGATTGGAATTACGTAAACACAAACTGCTTTGAAGTGACCATTGAGTTAGGCTGTGTGAAATACCCAAATGCTGAAGACTTGCCAAAGTACTGGGAGCAGAACCACCGGTCTCTGCTCCAGTTCATAAAACAGGTGAGATGCTACAATAACCAGCCAGCAGGGACAGAAATGCTACATAATGCTTTACAGTGCCTCTGAAGTATCCCCTGTAAGTCTGTTCCCATTAGGGGATCCTGAGTGTGTCTAACTCTGGGCTCCTCTGCAGATTGGAATAAGCACTGCTGCTTGGCCAGAATGGGAATTGTTGCAGTGTCACCAGGGAAACCATCCTGATTATCAGAAAAAACACAAGATGAGTTGTGAACACAGCAGAAATCCTTTATAAAAGCTTAAGCATGTAATGCATGCTCAGAAGCAGGCTTAAAAACTTTACCTGGGGTATCTCTGCCTTTCAGAAGTCTGGCAGAGGCCCTATGCTGCCATTTCCCTGGGATTTGGAATGGGAGTGCTATGGAGGCATTTTCAGACGTGATGCTAAATGAAGGCATGTAGCAAAGTACTGTAGCCCTGTGTCTTGAGTGAAACAGTTGTGCCCCTCAGATGAAACTGACTTCAAACGGGGTATTTACAGGGTACGTTTGGAACTTGAGCCTGGATTTCCTTCACGTCCCGCAGGACTGGAGCTGAAAGGGAATGTACAGCGATTTGCTGCTTGTTGCCGTGACTCCTGGGGTGCAAGGACATCACAATGCTAAGTGGTGTAAATGCCCCAGAGACTTGTCACTGAACAATGGTGGTTTTCTGATCCTCTGTGCAGGTTCACCGAGGTGTCAAGGGTTTTGTGCTGGACGCCACAGACGGAAGGGGCATCTCAAATGCTACTATTAGCGTTGCTGACATCAATCACCCTGTCACCACTTATAAGGCTGGAGACTACTGGCGCCTGTTGGTTCTGGGGACTTACAAAATCACAGCCTCTGCCCGAGGGTGAGTGACTGGCACCTTGGACAAAGGACTGATCTCAGACAAACCTTCCCCTAATTCAGCTGTGTTGCTAGCTCCTCTCCCCTGCGGCCAGAAGTGAGCTCTGGGATTTGTGCTTCACGCCCCCTAGGGGCCAGCCAACTAACTCTCCAGTAGAGAGAATTCAGTCCACAGAACTGCCAACTGTGGGAGTGCTTGGCTCCTCTTGTGAGAACGATCCCAGGTGTTTAATAAGTGGGTATGTATTTAGGAGAAACTTAGAGACAGCTGCTCAAGAATAACTTCATTAATTGCTCTGGATCTGCCAAAGCCTGGTCACCATTCCAGTCAAAGCGGCCATGATAGTCCCATCTGATAGCCTTGTACCATAGCAGCTGGACTGTTGAATTCCCCGCCCACCTGCTGGTAGGAACTGTGGTTATATGTGGTGATCACTGTCTCCCACTCAGATTCTGGGTCCTCTTCCTAGCATGGTATTCATAATGTCTTGTCTCAGAGCTGCCTTGCTATTGTTTTGTCTTGTTTTCCTTTACTGTGCACCTTGGCTTAGTATGTGATGGAGAAAAGGTTACAGTCTAACAGGATGTCCAGCTGGGCAAGATATTGCAACAAATGGAGTGATTGAACTTACTTTCAATTTCCTCGTATGTCTTCTCCTCTGTCAGGTATAACCCCCTTACCAAGACCGTGAACGTCGGGGACAGAGGCGTGATGCAAGTCAACTTCACTCTTTCACGGACAGATTCCAAAGTTGAGGAGGGGAAGACCCCGGTCATCACCAATGGAGACACTAGCGATCCCTCCACCAAGGAGTTTGAGACCCTGATCAAAGACCTCTCAGCGGAGAATGGCTTGGAACGCCTCGTGCTAACCTCTTCAATGGATGTTTCTCCCTACCGCTACCGTCCATACAAAGACCTGTCTGACTTTCTCAGAGCCCTCAACTTGAACTACCCTCAGATCACAAATCTCACCAAGTAAGTGATGCTGATTCTAGCGCATGGCCTCCCAAAGGGACAGCCTGGGGCTGTACAGTAGCAACCAGCCTGTGATGTTCCTGCCATGAGTACGCTCACCACGTTACACAGACCGTCCCCACCCGAAGGTGGCTAATCTAAGTGACAGACAATACCTGTAGCAGGTATCTGTACTGGATCTAGGATGAAGCTCTCATCTCAAAGCCATAGAGGTTCTGGGTTTTCACTGTAACCAAACCTTTTCCTGGGGGGTTTCAATCTGAGTAGAGGGCAGCTGTCTGGCACAGGTGGGGAAAAAGACTGAAATATGAAGGGGCAAAGATGGCGGAATCCAAAAGGCCCTTTCGGGGAGGGAAGGCTGTAGGCAGAAATGAGCAGATACATTGTGTGTGTCTTGAAGGATCTTGATGGGAAAGCAAGAAGCAGATGAGTAGGTATCTCAGTTAAAAATCTGAGTCCCTGACCAGCATTAAATGAGCTTTTGATCCATCACATGATGGAAACATCAAGGTCCTGGAGAAGAGCTGTATCTCTCCGGGTAAAGAAGACCCTGCCTCTGCTCTTGAATGCCAGATCTGTGTGCGTGTCTCTCCATATGCTCCAGTTAGTGCCTTTACCTCTGCATTCCCTCCTCTCTGATCTTACCCAAATTGGTAGAGTCACTAATGAAAGCAATCAGTGGGAGGAGCGTCCTGAATGGCACTGTCCTGCTCTGTCCCTCTGGTGTCCCATGCATTATGATCTCAGACATTCCTTTGTTCTTTTCTTCCTTTATGACCTTGTACCCTCTTCCAGATCACTCTTGCCCTAGAGACCACCTCTGGGTTACCACCTTTAACCAGCCCACCCACTTGTGTTCCTCTGTCTGCTGTGGTCCTTCGCTCTGTCTCTTCGCTTATGACTAGTGTTGGCAGATTTATATGTCTTCCACATACTGTTTGCCTGATTATGCCGTGCCTGGCAATGCTAGTGTGTTGCCCACACTTACTCCAGAGCTGCCGTTCTCATCTGTAGCCTCTGAGCTTCCAGTTACATCAGTCCCTGGCTGTCGTCTTTGTCTCACTTCCACTTCTTTCATGAATGGCAGTGACCCATGGCTTGTGCAGTCAGCTGTAGCCTCTTCAGAGCATGGAATTTGGTTTGCGGTGTCCCTCTGTTCACTTGTCAGTGGGAAATCCAGTCACTGATGAAATGTAATCCTTGGGGTTATAGTCCTCACATGTCAAAAGTGGGGTTTAAATGGGCCTAGGCCGCATCCCTTTTATACTGTATTCATTTAGTTGGCATATATGGGCCCAAGGAGTCAGAGGTGTTAACATGACCATGCTTGGCACCTCGCAAACATGCTGTAAATTCTTTTTTTAAAGATACAGGAAAAAAGGAAAAACAGTTAAAGCATTTGAAATGTATAGGAGAGGGCTTTCATTTTAACAACATCCCTTGTTCTCTTACCTGTAGAGAATCTTGTCTGACCAGCTCCTAGAGGGCACTAAAGATAACTCTCCTGTTGGGGAAAAGAGAAGAAGTTAGTAGAGATAAGCTGGAGCTGTTAAAAGTCCAGTCCCATTTCCTAGAAGACCAAACAAGATGAGCACACATGAGAGAAGAGAAAAGAACAGCAGAGAGAAAATGCCGCTTCTGTCACATTGTAACCTTGGTGCTGGAAAATCAGAGGCACATTGCATGGTCTTCTCAACCCCCTGAGACCTGGCAAAATGTTATCAGCACTGGGCCATTTAGGACTTTCGATTTAGCTGCGTTTCTGGTCACAGGCTTATATCAATGTTGCAAAATATTGCAGTTTTGTCCAGATAAGCCAGACTTATTAGATAGAAGGAAAAAGGAGAGAGAAAGAAAAGAGAAGAAATAAGGTAGGGGAGGAAATGGACACACATGGGGGAGGAGGGAAGACAAAAATGTCACATCCCAAGTGGCATATGGGATCTGGCTGGAGCCTGTAGAGGTGGTGGTGTCATCTGGGTCCCCACCTGTCTGGTGAGGATGTCTCTCAGGATCAGGTCAACGAAGACAGCGTTGTCACGCTGCATCCCAGGGGACCTTAGGGTGACAGCTGAAGTGGTGAAGCTTGTTCTTTCTCCTTTATCTGTCAGCCAGCTTTGCCTCTCTCATTTCTGTATTCTGCCCCCTACCTTCCCCCGCCCCCCAAAGTCTGTTTTTCCTTAAGGATCTCAGAAGGGAGCAATGGGTGGAATAGCCGTCCTCTCTCTCTTGCCCACAAATTAAGACTAATTTCTGACTTTTTTTTTTGATTCATAGACTTTCAGTCCCACACCTTGATTTGAACAGTCCTTGAATTATGAGCAAGCTCTTTGCTTGGGCTAATTCAGTCTTTGACTCCCTTTTGCACCTTTTCATTTGTTGTAGGCCACTGTGGGTGGGATGATCTGTTTTATTGGCCCAGCTTCTGTTGGTGAGAGAGACCAGCTTTTGAGCCACGCTGAGCTCTTCCAGAGGTGACCTCTGTAAGCTTGAAAGCTGGTCTCTCACCGATACAGTGTGTCCAGTGAAAGATGTGACCTCCCCCACCTTGTCTCTATTGTCCAGGGGCCAACATGCTACAACATGGGTTATTCTAATGCTTTTGTGAACTTTGTGGGCCCGGACTGTGAGAAGGGACTGAAATGTGCCCTTTTATCATAACATCCCCCTTCATCAGTTCTGACTGCTTGTTCACGAATACTTGCCATCTCCAAATCAGCTATTTCACTAGCTTTCCACATACCCGGCTTTGACGTTCTCCATGTGTCAGACACTGCTGGAATAGGTTAAATTATCCTTTTGCTCTTACGCATACGTGCAAGTTGGTGAGTAACTTGAGGCCAATGTTCTGTATGAACGCTGGCTAGGCAGAACGTTTACTGTTGTAGTCCCCTCCCTCTGTGTTACAGGGAATTCTCCTTTGTCCCTTTCTGTTGGGCAGCAGCTTTGCCCCCGTCCAGCCCCTTGTTGACCTGTGCAAAGGCCAGGCCAGAGGTGGTTCTTCAGCCATAAATAATCAGCGCTTCTGTTTCTCATCTGTTGGCAGCTTGGGTCACAGCGTTGAGTACCGTCAAATGTGGTCCCTCGAAATATCCAACAAACCCAACCAGTCTGAGCCCGAGGAGCCGAAGATCCGCTTTGTTGCTGGTATCCATGGAAATGCCCCGGTTGGCACAGAACTGCTCCTGGCGTTGGCAGAGTTCCTTTGTATGAACTACAAAAAGAACGCAGCCATCACCAAGGTAAGGAGCCAGCGTCTGTGACACCCTCCTCACCCGCCATGGGGCCCTAGCTTGAACAAAGAGTGGCTACTGCCGAAAACCATCCTCCTCTTCATGCAGGGCTGTGGGTTATATGAAATCCAGATGACTTGGCGCGGGGTGTCTGAGGACAATGTAAACTCTCTTGGGGCCCAACCATGCGTGGTGGTGGGAAGGCTCCTGCAAAGATCATGGGAGTTGATGGTGGGTGGGTCATTCAGGTGTCCCACCCTCACTGTTGTGAGGCAGCTGGCAGCACAGGGGTTGCAGCAGCTGGCCTGGGTCTGCAGACCCCTATCCCTGCCATCTGGGGCACAGTGGTGAAAACCCAAGGCCAACTCTTCTGCCGCGTAGGCAGTGCTGCTTGGCGCCTGAACAAGTGAAGGGCAGGGAATTCTTCAGGGTCTGTCGACGTATTGGCTTTAAGGTACTGGGTTCCTCTCTGAGGGAGCGGGGAGTCTGCCGAGCATGCTGAACTTAAGCTTCTCTCTGTGTGTAGCTCATTGACAGGACAAGAATTGTGATTGTGCCTTCCCTAAATCCAGACGGGCGCGAGATCGCTCAGGAGAAAGACTGCACGTCCAAGACTGGACAAACCAATGCTCACGGCAAAGATCTGGACACAGACTTCACAAGTAAAGCTAGTTAACGTTTAGTCTCTTGGCAAAAACCAGCGCAGTGGTGAACTGATCTCCCTGATAACCACTCTCGACTTGGTGTCAGTCATGTTGTTGCAAGGTCCAGCACCCCGACCGCTTCAGTTATGCCTCAGTTATTCTAACTAGCTGGGATATCATGATGATCTTAGAGTTGAGACAGGTTACAGAGGGTAACTGTAAATACCCTTTTTTTGCAAGGAAAGGAAAATCCTAGTTCATGATACTCTCTAGCAGAATCTAGAGATCAGACACCCCTAATGACTGATAGTGACTTCATGGTTGGGGGGGAGGGGGGTGGAGGATCTTTTAAACCCAGAAGCTCTCCTCCTTTTTGCTGCCATCCTCCTCCTCCATTATCTTGAGCTATTACATTGAACACCACAAGTCTGTTCCTGACAAATGTTTTGGCTGGCTTTGTTGCCTGGGAATGCGTGAAGCACTGATTTTTGGGAACAATGGCATCAGTTATGTGACTGAAGTGATGATAACGTGCAAGAATTGCTCCCTAGATCATGGTGGGAAATAGTGACCTGCAAGGTCTATTGGAGGTGGTGGATGAATGCAGCCACTGACTGCCGTTAATTGACTATCTTGAGTGGCCACGTGTCTTTTTAAATGTTGTCAAGTGCCACTTGTTATGGCAGTGGCCCCACAGAAATACCTTTCTAATCACTTGCAGCTGGCGTCAGTACAAACACGAGCCAAGAGTGTATTTCTGGAAGCCTTTACCATCACAGAGGGAAAGTCTTCTGCTGAGCTCTCGTGACTTCCTTTGTTCTGTTTTTAGGCAATTTCTCCTTGTATTCTGGGATAGGAGAGCCGGAGACCAAAGCAATCATTGAGAACTTGATCCTGAAGCGAGATTTCAGCCTCTCTGTTGCCCTGGACGGTGGCTCTCTGCTTGTAACTTACCCGTATGATAAACCTGTGCAGACAGGTACAACTAACTCCTCCCAAGCCTCCTCACTCAGCACTTAGGATCAGTGATAGTTTCAATCGTCCAGTTTTCAGCTGCAGGCTTGTTCTGGGCCAGCATAGCTGGTTATCTGGGTTTGAGTGAGCTTGTCTTATTGCTGAATTGAGAGCGAAATGAAAATTAGGAGACTTCCTGGCTAATGATGCAAGCCTCGTGTAAGACAGCTGGGGCACTGCTGCCAGCGTTTAGCCTATGCAGGGTAATGACTTTAACTGTCCATTGTGGGAAGGGTTGGGAGTATTTGACCTGGGAGCCATTAAAAACAAACCAGTGCAATGGGACTCAGTGGCGCTATCCGTTTGACCAATCGTAATGTTCAGGAAATGCAGGTTAGAAACTGAGCCCTGTTCGAGGCAGTCTGTGCACCGTGCTGTGTCGTTAATTTAGTCTGCCTCAGTTAAAGGCAGCTCCTACTCCCACCTCCTGCTAATGTTCTAACTTTCTCTTTACAGTGGAAAATAGAGAAACTCTGAGACATTTGGCATCTCTGTATGCAAACAACCATCCGTCAATGCATCTAGGACAGCCAGGCTGTACAAATGAGTCGGGTACGTGCATATGATGCCCTGGACTGTGGCTGTTTTTGTGCGGTCCACTCTTGTCAGATGATTTTCTGACTCTTGTCTGTCTGTACAGATAAGAACATTCCAGGAGGTGTCATCCGGGGGGCAGAATGGCACAGTCACCTGGGCAGTATGAAGGTATTTCATAGAGATTAGACTCCGCCTCCGTGCATAGCCAGGCTTAAACTACAGTAGAAACTGTTACAATCACCTCCAGAATGGAGATTTTGTAGATCTGAACGAAAAGTTCTGGTTCTTTAAAAAGTTTACAACTGACAGTTGACTCAATACAGCTCTGAAACTTTATTATGCAGAAGAAAAATGCTGCTTTCCTGTTTTTAAGAAGTTTAACACAGTGCTGTACTGTTTGCTGCTGCTGCCTTTTTATTTTATTTTTTTCTCATCTGTGCTGCTGCCTGATTGTGTACTTCTGGTTCCATATGAGGGGTGTGGCTGACTGGTCAGCTCGTAACTCTGAGGTTCTACTGTAGTGTTAAAGGAACAGATTTTCTGGACAAAACTATGCCGAAGTCACCAGTTACCTCATTCCAAAGCTTTCCTTTTAAACACTGTCCATGTCACAACCCCTTCCCCTGTTTTTCAGGATTTCAGTGTTACTTTTGGCCATTGCCCTGAGATCACAGTGTATACCAGCTGCTGTTACTTTCCAAGTGCTGGACAGCTCCCTAATCTGTGGACAGAGAATAAGAAGTCTCTCCTTAGCATGCTTGTGGAGGTGAGAGATTAATGGTTCTTGGAGAAGAAACTCCTGGGGGCTTGTAGGGGAGCACATTGATACATGAGGCCTGGTCCTTGCTGCTGAAGTCCTATGGTGGTAGGTTCAGAGGATTGAGATGTGGTGTATCATCCAGGAAATTGGCTAATCTCTCAATAACGCTTCGCCTCAAGGTGAGATGAGCAGCCCTTCGTTGTATTGCACATTTTAATTACTAAGCAGAGGGTGGTGTTCTGTTTCACACTTCAATAAATCCTAATATGCTCGTGTATCTCCCACCATCCCTGTATCTGAACTCTGAGCGTCTGACACTCTTGATTTCAGGTTCATAAGGGAGTCCATGGATTTGTTCAAGACAAGAGTGGCAAGCCAGTGTCTAAGGCAGTTATTGTATTCAATGAAGGTGTGAGAGTCTACACAAAGGAAGGTGGCTATTTCCATGTGCTGTTGGCTCCAGGTTTACATAACATCAGTGCCACAGCTGAAGGATATCAGCAGAAGCATGTCTTGGTGAGTGTGCAACCGAATCACAGGATCTCTGTTTCCCTGTCTTGTCTGTGGCCTCCTTAGACTACTAGACTCGTTTAAGAGTCCTGCCTAATTTTTACTCGAATCTGTTTTTTCAGCTATTTAGTCTTCAATAGCTGCTGAACAGCCTTGCTTTTCAGCCCAGTGTAGCTGTATTTAACTTGTGTAGTGGATGGAAGAGAACTTCCCACCATGATAGTTCTGAGGCATGACTTCCTCTGCATCACACTTGCTGTTGGCAAGTCCATGTGCCTACCACGTGCTTCTCTCCTACCTGGACGCTAACATAAAATATTGAACGTTCTCTGCCCATCCATTTGTTTCTCCAGGTGCAGGTGCGCCATGATGCCGCCAGCTCCGTGGTGATTGTGTTTGACATGGATAACAGGATATTTGGCTTTTCAAGGGAGCTCGTGGTAACTGTAGCAGGTAATGTGAGAGACTGTCTTTTCAGGACCCTTTATTTGAGCGCATTCAGGATGTGAGATCCAGCTCTGACCATAATTTTTCTCTTCTCCCCTCCACGCTTCCTTAACACTAAGTTAGTCTATGGTCCTGAGTCGTTCCCCTGCCCTTTATTCTAGGTACAGTGTTTATTCCAGCTGGCTTATCCCACAACGTTTATGCCCGCTAATGCCATGTCTGCAGCTAAGCGGGTGGCTATTGGAGATCTTTGCAGCACTCTTAGTGAGGCCCTTTGTGGATTGGCTAATGAGGGGGGATGGTGATAGCAATGGGAAAAGCCTGCTTCTGACAAGTCCACGTTACTTTGCCATGGGAGTAAGACAGTATCATTCCTTACCCTCTGCCACCTTGAAAGCAGCACAGCTGGCTCCTGCCAGATCACTACGTGGGTTTGGAGGAGTTCAAGGATAAGGTGGCTATCACCTGTGGAGGCCAGAGGTCATATTCTTGGTTAGCTCGAGGAAAGTTTGGGTTTACCCTCTGCCAGTCCCAGCTTTGCCCATCTGAAGCTGCTGCACAGGAAGGGCCCTTTGCTGCAGGTTAGGGGCAAGGTGCATTGGCACCGTTGGATGAAGAAAGCAGCTATAGCTCGTCCCTTTTATGGGCACAGCTCATGCTGTAAGTGTCAGGAAAGCTGGAAGTGTCTAGCAGGAGTGCAGGTACTCACATGGCCCTGACTTAAGTGTTTTCTCATTGGCAGGTGCCACCATGTCAGCTGTGGTCCTCACAGCCTGCATCATTTGGTGCGTCTGCTCCATCAAGTCCAACAGGCACAAGGATGGCTTCCATCGCCTCCGGCAGCACAATGATGACTACGAGGACGAGATCCGCATGATGTCCACCGGCTCTAAAAAATCCCTCCTGAGCCACGAATTCCAGGATGAGACAGACACTGAAGAAGAAACATTGTACTCTAGCAAACCCTGAGACCCCACGTGGAAAGGAAAGCTCCCTATGGACAAGCCCTACAATGTGGGGCTGCTCTTATGCTTCAGAGATCTGGAACGTTAGCTTGCAGAATGTGTAAGCTCCAGAGACGTGGGTGGCAGTTCTCAACCTCCCGGGTTCTTCTTTGCTCCATTCCTACTTAGGCACATGTCAGCTGATGTCAGAGGCTGTGAACGCAGTCAGGGTTCTAGGTCAGGGGTTGGAGTTCCATGTAATGGAAACACTTGGAAGGCAACTTATTAGTATGTGCTAGCAGTTTTCTCGACAGTCCAGCCTGGCGTGTGGATAGTGGAGTAATAACCAAATGCCTGGTGGGGTCCATAGTTTTAAGCTTTAAAGCCATTATTTATCTCTACCTTTTTTATTCTTTTCACTCTATACGTTTTGGGGAAGCCTTGATCAGTTATGGCCAAGACTTCAGCTGCGCTGCCGGTGAGTGGCTCTAGAAATGGACAGTGAGCTTGGTTTTTGGTTGCTCCATTCCACTACAAGGGTACAGAGGTACTATGGGCTGCTCTGCTCTACTGCAGGCTCCTAATGCTTCTGACCTGTTTGCAGGGGAATAAGTTTTTTACAGTCGGGCTCTCCATGAAATTGCCTCTGTATTGAAGACTGACAGGTGGAATAATCTTGTCCAGGTGTGAGAAGCTCCCCAGCCAAAGGGGGAGAGTGCTACAGTTAACCCAGTAGGAGTTGGGTGTCCAGTAGCTGGGCAACTCTGCCATTCTCTAGTTTAAGAAAAAATCCTCCAGTTCACTTGAACAGTCTTGTACAGAACGCCCATTGCTTCTGGCTGGCCATGTAGCCAGCCCAATGACACTTACCTAGTCTCCATTCCCAGACAGGCAAAGTTAGTAACCCAGGAGTGAGGAGTAATAGCAGCATGGCAGGGTAGCACGCTCCGAGAGTAACTTGAGTGGGTTTCCAAACAGATGGTGGTAATCGCTCACTATGGGTATTGTCCAAGTGCCGCTAGTCACTGACGTGCCTGCTCAGCCTTGTTCAGGTCTGCTGGAGTTTGAAAAGCTCTTAACCCTGGCCACAGCCGAGAAAACACAGCTAGTGTTCTGCAGCAGCATTGAGAGCTCGCGGAATCACCATGACTCGGCTTCAGTCTCAAATACCTGCAAGACTTAAATTCCTCTCCCAGGTCCATCTGACACAGAAAAATACCCATTACTGGCCACTGCTATTGTTAAAAGATGACCTCTTTTCTCCTGTATTGAACCCTGATGTTGCCTGACATCCAGCCAGCAGGATGGGCATATCGCTGCTCAAGGACCACAAGCAGAGTTCCTCTAAATGTCCCTCCTGCTCTTTCATAGTGAGATGGCTGCTGTCAGTGACCATAGCACAGCGGGAGGGGGGTGGGTGGGGGTGAGAGAGAGAAGAGGGATGTTTGGATAGCACTTGATGTGTAAACAGGAGCTGAGTGACCTCTCAGCTACCTGAGAACACACTTGGTTTCAAAACTTAGTTGTTGGAGCTAAAAGGCTCCTCTAGAAAGGGAGGATTCTGTGCCAAGGGAGGATTCAGACCTCCTGATTTCCAATGCCTTTGGCTGTCTTTCTAGTTTGCCTCCCCTTTCTGAGGAGGGGGCTAGGGCTCAGAAGCATGAAGCAAATGCCGGTATTGCTTGCTTCAGGAGTATAGTACTTGCAGGAATTAAATAGATGATGCAGTAAACAGGCTGGCTCTTGCATGAAATGAATGATTCACTGGTGGACCCACTCAGGATATTGCAGCTGGAGCGAAGAAGGAAATCCTCTTGTAAGACACAAGGTCTGAGGTTCTCCAGCCTTTGCTGTATGCACCCAACAGTACCTCGCTGCCCTTGTGGAAATGCAGCTACCAAGGGAACCAGACAGTAAGATCTGTTTGTAACCCACCAGTTGCTGAAATACTAAATTCTGCAAAAGGTTAATGGTGTTTGTTCACTGCCTTTCCTATTAGTCTCCTCTCTGGCTTCTCAGAGAACTTCAGATGTAACAAGCGTTGTGTAGGAGACCGCAGTTCTCTTCCTACGTGATTGCGTGGGAGGTATCCGATTTGAATGGGGGAAAGAGTGGGCGTGTGTGTTGTGACCTGTCGGCTCTCTTGTATTTGTTGGGTGGAACAGAGTTGCTAGTATTAAGTCTGCAGCTTGGTCCTCTGTCAAGAAGTGGGGCTGTACTGCCAGTGTTCACCTTCACACTCCTCGTCAGTTACCCAGAGAGACTGGAGCTTTGTTATTTACATCCCCAACTTGTGTTAAAAGCATTTCATCAGCTACCATGTCGGGGAGAGTCTCCAGTACAACCTGGGCCTGGCTGCTGCCCTGATTATACCCGTCTCCCCCAGAGTATCCATGTGAAGCACCAGCAATTCCCTGACCAAATGGGTTTGATGTAGTAGATGAGCGAGTGTCTCCACTGGAAAGGTGTGAACTGAACTCTGGGTAGAGAGAGCTATGTGCAGCCCCTTTTCCTTTTAAAACAAGGCTTCATATTGGAAGTCGGGGCAATTCTGCACTGTGAGGCTGTTTATATTCCTCTCCCCAGGAGAGGAGCTCTGCCTAGAACATGCCCCATATGTAGTAGATGGACCTACTCCCATGCTGTATTGTCTGCCATAGGACTGTCTTCAAGGTACTGGCTCCATGCAGCTGCCAAACTGATGAGAAGATCATTGTGGAAATGTTTTAACATGGCAAATACATTTCTCAACCTTTTAACAGAACAGCTGCTAAATACGCTGTTAAGTATGTGATGGGAGCAGGCAGGCTAAGCAGGGAGCTCCTGCCCTTCCTTATACCACCGTGTTAAGGAGCTGCTGTTACATCTTCTCTCACTCTTGCAGGGGCCACAAAAGTAGCATGTCAGGTTACAGCTGTGCTGAGTAAATGACTTTGCTCCATTTCTTCAGCTCTCGGCCTATTATTCAGGATCCAGTGGGCTATCACTCAGTAATGTTAAGCCTGCCTGATTCCCAGAGTTTTTGCTTTCAAGGTCAAAAGCAGATCAATTTTGGGTTTTTATATTAAAGTTGCCTTCTCAGACTGATCTTCTGGCTCTCGCTTTTCCTGCTTTGATACCTGGTTCTGCGTGGGAGTTGGGGCTTCCTCATTCATATGAAGATGTTCTCTCTAAATCAAACTTCTGCCTCACAAGCAATAAATTGTGTTAGAAATCTACAGGCATTTCGGAGCATTGGATCAGCCCTTTCCCTTCACAGAATGTATTGTGAACTAGCTACCGTAGGTGAATGCGTGTGAGGTGAGTGGGTGTAAATACCTGAGAGTGGGAGACTGCACCAGATGAGTCTCTTTGCTTAGTTCTCCACGGGCAAATGTACAGCTCTTCTATGCCAATGACAGCTGGCTTTTTTTAACTGATTTTTCTGAACAAACTGCACTCCCTGCCCCTTTTTGCAACACCCCATGCCATCCTTGACCTATCTTTGACAGCCACTGTCAGCACCCCTGCCCCCCCCCCCCCTTTTTCTGGAGGTGCCAGCACCAGCTGAATGCACTTGTCTCTGGAGTGCATAGGTCCATGCACTGTGCCTTCAAAAGTAAACTTTTAAAAAGGGACTTAAAATGGTTGACTTTTAGCTTAACTAAGAGAAGCCAATCTGTGTGCCATGTGAGACCGAACTTTCTGTACGAGGAGCGTGCTGTTTTTTTTACATGTATTCTGAGATCTAATACTCTATTAAAATTATTTTGATGTCTCTTGTGCTGATGGCTGAAATCTTAGTAACTTTCATGAGAGTGGCAAAGCAGCTGCCTTGTTGTCTTAGCCTGCATGGAGTGAAGGGTCTTGGTTTGGGCCCCTCAGTCCCTGTTCCCTCTCAAACCTCCTGTTATTTCTTAAACTATCTGTGATGTCCAACAGGGCAACCTCTAAGACTCAAATCTATGTGAGCCATAGCTTGTGCTTTACTACACACCTGCCTTCTGGGTCTTGCCCCTCTAATGGCACGTACCTGCTGCTTCACTGCTTTTGACTCTCAACACAATGCCCCAAACTCGTGTGCTGGACTGGAGGCCAGCAGCCAGCTTCCCACCCATATAGCAAAAGTGAATGGAAAATTAAAGCCCGTGTGAGGATAATGCTGTAAAACTTGGCTCTGAGGACAACTGCTTTGGGTGCTGTAGGCTGCTGTCAGCACTGCTGTGAGCTGTAGTTAATGAGGTTTCTCCAAGACTGTTTACACGCTAAGCTCCAGGGGACTGTTTATCTGCCATGGGACCAGGCATGGGTCTTTCTGCAGTAAAACAGATGCAACCAGCATGAAGAATGTTACTACAGCTCCAGGAGGCTCTTAGGAACTGCAGGGCAAGGTGAAGTGCTGAGCTGCTGTTTATTACTGATGTATCAGGCCTGCTAGTGTTCTGGGCTGCACTGTAATAGGAGCCGGAGGCACTTGTCAGGTGTGGGGCTCTGTGGGGTTAGGTGCTGTACAGACACCTAGGAAGATTTCAGGCTGTTCACGCCAGCCCTATTACAAAGCTGTGGTGTCTTGTAATAGACCACTGCCAAGTAGTAATTGTATCTATTAACTATCGGTCTGAAACTATTGGTGCCTTTGCCAACTGCAGCTGTTGTACGTTACATTGAACAGGCTCCTGGACCCAGCTCTGATGAGGGGATACCGACCCGCTGTTTGAAGGAATTTTTTTGTGTGTGACACCCCTAGTGTCTTCTGTAAGTAAAGCAGAGCTGTATGCGCTCAGTGTTCTCAAGCAATAGTTATGCCAAGGACCTTAGCTGCTCTTAAATAGATAATATTGGTATAGAACACACTAAGGTAGTGACAAAAAAACCCTCTGTCCTGTTTGTCACTTTTATTGCCTCGAAATAGGTAGCTATTGTACATGTTGTGAACTGCCAATGGATCATGGATGGAGGGTCCCTGCTCATGTGCAGCAGGTACGAGAGGGCTGGGCTTTTTTTTTTTTTTTTGAGGGGGGGATCCCTTGGCTATGGGCCAGAGGCCTCTGTGCGGGAAAGCAGCCTGTATGGGCGGCAGTTCTTGTGAGTGGCCATTCCCCAGGACTAGATGATGCAAATTAACTGAATAGTTAAGAACTGCTTCTTAAGAATCTAAATGGAGCCTTGCAAAACTGCTATGAAAATGTAGGCGCCTGGATGTAAAACTTACCTCCCCAGAGGCTGGTGGGAGGCACAGCAGCTGATTGGCCCCTTAGGAAAGGGGTAGGGGAGAGGGTGAGTAGACTTGTCACACCCAGGCACTTATCAACTCTTGGGAGATTTGGTGGTGCTTGTAAAGCCTCTGCTCCTGGAGGCACATGCTCATGGGGGACTTGGTTGGTTTAAATTAAAGTAGCCCTCCCGCTCGGGGTAAAGCATGGACGTGTGAGCTGAGCGTCCCCATAGCAGCCCAAAGACACCTTACGCTCGTTGTTATTTTTAAAAATGATTTTTTTTTAAAGCCAGCTGGGTGATATTTAGATGCTGGGGGTTGGCAGCGTGGCTGGTGCTTGGTGGGGGAGGGGGGTGCTGCCTCTGTGTGGGCCTGGCCTGTTTGCTCCTACGTGGCTGGGCGACCTTTGCACCATGGCATGCCCTGCCCTGCTGCAGGCTGGCGCTGAGCCGAGGGCCATCCCATCCTGTGGGTGCTGAGCCCGGGGTGGGGGTCCCTGTCCCATCCTGGGGGTGCTGCAGCACCCCCTGGCTTGAGGTAGTTTCTGGTTCAATGGCTCTCAGCACCTCCACTGTGAAAATTGTTCCAGCTCCCCTGGGTGCTGAGCCGGGGGGCGGTGGTCCCTGTCCCCGTCCCCTGGGTGCTGAGCCAGGGTGTGTGTGGTCCCTGTCCCCTGGATGCTGAGCTGGGGCGGGGGGTCCCCTGGATGCTGAGCTGGGGGGGGGGGGCGCGGTCCCTGGGTGCTGAGCTGGGGGGGGTGCGGGTCCCTGTCCCCTGGGTGCTGAGCCGGGGCGGGGGGACCCTGGGTGCTGAGCCGGGGGGGGTGCGGGTCCCTGTCCCCTGGGTGCTGAGCCGGGGGGGGTGCGGGTCCCTGTCCCCCGGGTGCTGAGCCGGGGGGGGGGGTGCGGTCCCTGTCCCCCTGGTGCTGAGCCGGGGCGGGGGGACCCTGGGTGCTGAGCCGGGGGGGGTGCGGGTCCCTGTCCCCTGGGTGCTGAGCCGGGGGGGGTGCGGGTCCCTGTCCCCTGGGTGCTGAGCCGGGGCGGGGGGACCGTGGGTGCTGAGCTGGGGGGGGTGCGGGTCCCTGTCCCCCGGGTGCTGAGCCGGGGGGGGGGTGCGGTCCCTGTCCCCTGGGTGCTGAGCCGGGGCGGGGGGACCCTGGGTGCTGAGCCGGGGCGGGGGTGCGGGTCCCTGTCCCCCGGGTGCTCAGCTGGGGCGGGTCCCTGTCCCCTGGGTGCTGAGCCGGGGGGGGGGGGGGGCGGAAAAGCGCGTTACATGGAGCGGGGGCCGCGCGGGTGGGCAGGCGGCAGAGCCCTGCTATGCCGGCGCGGGCCGCCAGGGGGCAACGCGCGGGGAGGCTTACACGTCCCGTCGGTCCCAGCGCCCCGGGGGGACGCTCTGGCTCCTGGTCTCTATCGCTAGGGCTCGCGGGGACGGGAGCAGGCTGACGTTGATAACAAACATGGCGGCGGGGAGCAGCAGCAACTACTGGGAAGGTGAGGCGGGGGGGGGCAGTGCGGCGCGGGGGGGCCCTGGGGCGGGAGGGGCCCGGAGAGGGGGGATCTGGGGGGGAGCCCGGAGGTTGGGGGTGGCCCTGAGGCGGTTCGGGGGGGGGCTGGGTCTGAGGGGGTTCAGAAGGGGAACTGGGGTGGGTCGGGGGGGCTGGGTCTGAGGGGACTTGGGGGGAGCTTTGGGGGGGTTGGGTGTGAGGGGGTTCAGCGGGGGAGCTGGGGTGGGTCGGGGGGCCCTGGGAGAGGGGGGCTGGGTCTGAGGGGACTTGGGGGGAGCTTTGGGGGGGGTTGGGTGTGAGGGGGTTCAGCGGGGGAGCTTGGGTGGGTCGGGGGGCCCTGGGAGAGGGGGGCTGGATCTGAGGGGGTTCAGCAGGGGAGTTGGGGTGGGTCGGGGGGGTCTGGGAGAGGGGGCTGGGTCTGAGGGGACTTGGGGGGAGCTTTGGGGGGGTTGGGTGTGAGGGGGTTCAGCAGGGGAGCTGGGGTGGGTCGGGGGAGTCTGGGAGAGATGGACTGGGTCTGAGGGGGGCTGGGTCTGAGGGGACTTGGGGGGGCTGGGTCTGAGGGGGTTCAGCAGGGGAGCTGGGGGTGGATCTGAGGGGCTTGGCGGGTGGCCTGGGGAGGGGTGTCCCTGCGGGGGGTATCATGGTATTGAGAAGCAGGGGCCTGTCTGGGTGAGGTGTGGCCTGGGGTCCCATTACCGGCCTTGCCTTTGGGGGTGTTTCTCTCTGAGTCATGGGTGGGAAGGGGAAGCCCCCAAACAAACACACGGCTGGGAGGGGTGGGGTTCAGGCTCAACTGAGACCTTCTGTCTGGAGAAAAGACCCCACCTTTAGCAGCTCGAGCTCATGCAGGGCTCAGGCCCTTGGCAGTGGGCTGCTTTAATTCTGTCAGGGCCTGTTTGGAAAAATTCACCCTTCCCAGCCATTGTCTAGGTCTTCCACACGTTTTGTCCTGGGATTGGGGACCA
This sequence comes from Chelonia mydas, assembly GCF_015237465.2. Lineage (NCBI taxonomy): Eukaryota > Metazoa > Chordata > Testudines > Cheloniidae > Chelonia > Chelonia mydas. The sequence goes on from NC_051257.2 coordinate 2,775,314, forward strand.
GGGTGAAGGGTGCCATAGTGCTCAGTTTGCCAAGGATCCTAGGAGAGAAGTTGGACCTTGACTGCTCCCCATCCTTGAATGTATCTTGTGTCTCTTCAGGCTTTGGGAGCTTTGATAGGACTATGCACCGTGACCATGTTAACACTGTAGAAATATAGCTGTGTGTTTGGTTTTCTGTTTGTGGATGCTTTATTTCAGCAACCCCAAGACTACTGTAAATATATGCTGAAAACAGAAAAAAGGAGAGTAGCATCGCACTTATGTTAAAAGTCATAAACTGATGGCCTGCAATGGTCAAGAAGGATTTCCTTCTCCTCCTTCCGTATACTCTCTTTGCAACCATTTTCCGCCTGGTCTGCTGATTGCTTCCAGGAGACCTGGAGAGCCGCGTGTCCTTCTAGTGAAGCATCTGCTACTTTTCAAACACAAATGCATTTTGCTAGCTCTAGCCCCATCACAGATTCTTTTAGGGTTTCTACTCTCTAAAGCTTCATTTTGACCAGCAAATTGCAAAACCAAGTCTCATCTCTGCATCTGTTGCATGTGCTTCCCATCTCTTTGTACTGTGGGTTTCTTAGATGAAAACTCATTGCTGACCAGTATGCCAACAAAGTCTGAAATTGGATGTATAGCTAACATGCAAGATAAGTTGCAGGGAACAAGGACAAATTTGGTTCTCGCACAGGTGAAGTCCTGTATCCGGGGAGAAGAAACAAATAGCACAAATTCAAAATGGGAGTTAACCCAGCGTCCACTTGTGCTGTATTAAACAAGTTTATTTCTATATTGTTGCTTTAATAGTGCCCTACTTTGATTTATTCTTGTAACCAGAGGTCTGTAGTTGCTTTACAGAAGAGGTGAATCAAATTTTGGAGATAGGAATGGGAAAGTCTTCATGAAAAGATCTCTCTAAAATGGTCTATGGTGTGAAAAAGTTGACAACCTATCTGTATGCTATCACCAGTTGCCTAGGCTGAATATGGGACATTTTGCCTTCCTCTCCTAAAGGTGGTATACCAGCTTGAAGCACCAGTCATCTAGTCTGATACATCCTGTGTTCCTATGACTGTGAAAGCTTTTCTGGGAATGACCAGGAAAGGGTAGAGTTAATGAAGACCAAGAGAGGAAGCATGGGATTTTGGTTTTGAAAATTTTTACTGATCAAAGTGTTGTTGTAAATAGTAGTATAAGATCAGGCTGTGCTAATGAGGAAGTGTGTTCGGGGGGGGGGAAAAAAATCTTCCTGTGAGGGGAAAAGACATGTAAAGACTTAGATGTTGCAAAAGCAGGTATAAAACTACAAAGCTGGTCTGATTGTGGCCCATTCAGCCTGATGATGTCTCTGTAAAAGTGTGACTAGCATTTAAAGAGGACTTGAGTCCTATTACACCCCAGAAGAGAACTGAGCTGATATTTACTGGAGGGGAGCAGCTGGTAAACTTTCGATGGAGATTTTCAGAAGTGCCAAAGGGAATTAGGAGCATACAAGGCAGTGGGAATTGTGTGCCTGAATTCCTTAGAGACATTTGTAACTGGGATTTTCCAATTTACTTGGCTGAAACTTGGTAGTTTCTAACTTGCCATAGCTGACTTGGTCTTGTGTGTAGGTGAGACCATACTGCGTAATATTCGTAGACACTAGTAACCAGGGAGATCATTTAGGCCATGTGTCAAATGCTGGGATATTTCTTTATAATGATGTGTACTGATAACAGTGGCATCATGTAAAACACAGCAGAAGACGTGGTTCCTAACCTATGGAGCTTAAAAATCTAAACAGCGTGTTCTCCAGTACTTCATTCAGTCCAGTTCTAAATAACCACGAGAGGGCTTCTCCATCCTGGCTAAGTCTCTGGGTCACTAGTCTGATCTGCTGTGATGGAACAATTATTACTTCTGTATTTTCATGACTTGTGCATACATCTAGGCATTTAATCTCTTTTGTAACATATCTTGCCTGACTTCTTATTTTTAATGATGTAGTCTCTTATTCTGACTTCCTCTCCTTTGTTATGCACCCAAAATGGTTTGTTGTAAAAAAGCAAATCCCAAACATATTGGATTGTAAAGGGACCTGTTAACCTTTCATATTTATCGTGTTGTTTTATCCAGATCTCAGGAAACAGGCTAGACAGCTGGAGAATGAGCTTGATCTGAAGTTGGTCTCCTTTAGCAAACTGTGCACAAGCTACAGTCACAGCAGCGCCCGAGAGGGAAGACGCGACAGGTATAGGTACTAACAGACTCCTTAATGTTTTTTTAAAAGGCTGCTTTAAATACTCTTGATTCATTTAATCTTCCACTTTTCTTTGTTGTTTGATGCTTAGTTTTTCAAGTAGCTCATTAGAATAGTCCTTCCTGGGCATTAGGAACCATATGCTGATCTTGATGTGGTGGTGGTGGTGAATGGGCACCACAAATGGATCAAGGACAGTGGAGCGTCGTTAGCATGATGTAAATCATTAGGAGGAATTATGTTTAAGATTTAGTTTGTATTTGTGGTAATCCATAGAGGGGTTGTGTCCTTGAGTATGGCAGTACAACTTGCTGCACCGTCTGTGTTCAAGTTGTATATTGGTTTAGAAAACATTTTGCAGTTTTTTAAGGACTTCAGCTCAAAGGCTGGAAAGCAGTTTGGATACTGATGAATTGAGCCTATCAAATCTGCATGTGGTCTGGCTAGCATTATACTCCCCATTGTAAAGATGAGGAAATTGAGGCACAGAGCTGTTGTGACTTGTCCAGGCTTGCACAGTGAATACATGGCAGAGCTGGGGTTTGAACTGAGGAGTTCTGACTCTGAGCCCTCTGCTCTAACCCATACAGGTACAGCCGTTAGTTTCAAGTTTTCCTTCAGGATTACTAGTGAGAACTCCTTTTTAAAAATAAGCCTTTTACCAAAAGAGCTAATAAATGTTCTTCATCTGCTAGTGTCAGGTTTATGTGCGTTCCCCAGTCAAGCATAGTTAAGTTTTATAAGTCTCTCCACCTTGAGGACCAGACTCTAATTCTTTCTGAAATGTGAAGACAGTTACATTATTAACTTCATAAACGGTGCCTATGCACATGCAGCCTTGTCTTGATCAGTCACTGTATATTAATTATGTGTCTATTGCAATAGGAGTCATTCTGGAACTCGCTGCAATCCTAAAGTGAGAGAAATATTCATCCTTCAAAACCTTCCGTAAAGCTCCCCTCTACTGGGTTGCCTACCAAATATTCAACAATATCTAGGCATCCCGTGTACTGTGACCTCTGCTGCTTATTCTGAACATGATTGTGCCACTGTCATCTTTCCCTTCTTTCTCCCCTCTTCCAGGTTCCATTTGTGTCCACCTGTTGTTGCTTAGAGGCTAAAACAGTAGGCTCTTTGTGGCATGGAGTGCATGTTTTATTGCATGTAGCACCCAGCACAATGGGGCCTTATCCCTGATTGAGGTCTGCCCGTGTTTCTGCCATACAAATAATAATAGAGCTTAAGACACCTAAATGGAAGCCGCCCAACTTGACTGCCAAGTGTTAGTTAATTGTGTTCTCATTTTCTCTTCACTCCCCCCAATCCACAGAAACAAACCTTGGTCTGATTGTCTTTGTTTTATCTGCCTTTCCCAAGAAGTACTAGTAGATTGCAGTCCTACCCCTTGAAAGCCACATTCCCCCTCTCCTAGCACAACAGTTCTCTCTCTTGCTGTGTTTTCAAAGAGAGAACACCAAAATGGATTGAGTCTAAATGTATTGTCAGATTGAATGAGTCTCTTCTAACATTGCTCAGGGTGAGCAGAGTGACCCAGAATCTGTTTCCCAGACGAAGCCCAAGAGCAGCGCCAGGAGTCACCACTCCCTTCCTGAATCAGGGCTGCTGCCGCCATCCCTGCCTGCTCGCGCGCGCGCTCTCTCTCTCTCTCTCTCTCTCTCTCTCTCTCTCTCTCTCTCTCTCTCTCTCTCTCTCTCTCTCTCTCTCTCTCTGTCTCTCTCTGTCTCTCTCTCTCTCTCTCTCTGTCTCTCTCTCTGTCTCTCTCTCTCTCTCTCTCTCTCTCTCTCTCTCTCTCTCTCTCTCTCTCTCTCTCTCTCTCTCTCTCTGTCTCTCTCTCTCTGTCTCTCTGTCTCTCATATATGTTGCCAGAGTTGTATTGTGCAGTGTTTGCCAGAAACGTGGACATACCACTGACTTCTCACTTCCAGAGAGAAAGATGGACGGTAGAAAAGACACTAGTTTTCTTTCTTCTTCCTATTCCATAATTGCAGGTTACCAGAGAAAAGAGTATTGCCTTCAAAAGATGTAAGCTGTTACCTTACAGGTGTTGGTCTTTTGTGTGTTCGCTCCTATCCCCTTGCTTGTGTGTGATTTTTTTTTTCCCTGTATAATTTTTAACTGCGTTGACAAGCATAGGGGAGGTGGACTATGTAGAAAACACAGTTTATCCCAGTTTTTCTCTGTGGCATGTTCTTGTTTAAAATGTGTCTGCAGGAGTTTCTCACACTGTATTGTTAATGTACATTTACGTAATTATAACATACTAATATTGAAACCCACTTTCCTGCTAAAATGGAATAATAAAGAACAGTGTGGGAAAGAAACATCGTTGTTCGGCAAGTAATGATTTCTGACGTAAGGTGCAGTATGATTCAGTACCAGGTACTCGCTTCTAGAGGGAAGTAAGGCTGTGTCTACACTGGTGCTTATGTTGGCAAAACTTACATAGCTCAGCAGTGTGAAAAAAACAACCCCCACTCCAGGTGACATAAGCTTTGCCAGCAGAAGTGCTCATGTGCACAGCGCTGTGTTGGCCGCAGAGCTTCTCCTGCCGTCATAGTTACCGCAGCTTGCTGAGCTGGTTTTATTCCGTCGATGGGAGAGCTCTCTCCCGTTAGCATAACACGGCTACACGAGCGCTCTTACAGCGGCACTGCTGTATCAGGACACCTGTGCCTCTGTAAGCTTGTAAGTGTAGACGTGGCCTTAGACTGTTTGCGGGGTATATATCTCATGGTATTTTAACTGAGGTATTGAACTAATGAGGCAGTTGATACAGGGGAAAATGTATCTTTTTTCTAAATTTAATTTCTGACTTTAGGAACCTATTTAGAAAATAAAATTGCCCTTGTACTTATGTCTGATATTGACACGTTGTGTCCGAATTGTCACAAAAGGATGTTGTGCCTTTCAGTAATTGCTGCTGCTCTTTTCCCCTTAGTTCTGACACAACTCCTCTCTTAAATGGGTCGAGCCAAGACCGAATGTTTGAAACCATGGCAGTGGAGATTGAGCAACTTCTGGGAAAGGTAAATGAGTTATCATATTCTTATTTCAATACCTAATAGGGCGTTGAAGACTTTAATAGATATAACGTTCCTGCATAGGCTGTAGAATGCGCACTTGATGAGACAGATTGCAGTACACCTCCATTAAACAAAACAAGATGTTTAGTAACACTGGTAACAGTGGTTGGTAAATACCTCACTGAAAACATGTTAACCAGCATTGTAGCACCTTTACAGAAAAGTGTCCCTTTGGTTTTTGGTTGTTTTCTGTAGCTTACTGGAATAAATGACAAAATGGCAGAGTACACCAACAGTGCGGGAGTCCCATCCCTGAATGCAGCACTGATGCACACGTTACAGCGTCACAGAGACATATTGCAGGTAAGTCGCATGCAATACATTTGTTACTTGTTTTTACGCTGTGTCTTCATTGTAATAATACTTGGGAGTGGTACTTAGTGATCTGACCTCACACAAAATCCAAATACTTTTGTAGGTGTGTGTGTGCGTGTGTATAAAAATGTTTAAAAAAAAAAAAAAAAAAAAAAAAAAAAAAAAAAACCCAAACCCTACAATGTTGATTGGCAGGGAGAAGTTTGAGGGATGCTGTGTCGCTGAAAAGTAAATGCTATCAGTTTTTAGTTGTGACCAATGCAAAGCAGGTTAAAATGTCTGATGGAAAAGACATCTTTGTCTCATATGCTGCAAGGGAAGGATATAGAAAATAGGATCCTAATAACCAAAAGGAAATAATCTTACCCACAACTGTTGTGGTTTTGCACACTGTGTGGATACAAATGATTAAATAATTCTATCTTAAAATGGTCATCTTTATAACATTTACCTTCTTGGTTTTCTATATATTTAAAAAAATGATATAAGGAAGCTATTTTTAGTCTGTGATGTAAAGTTTTCAGGCTTGGGTTTATTCTACTCTATTTTTTGTTAGCATCCAGTAGTTACATAAACTTAGTTACAGTTCGGACTCTCAGATGAAGAAAAAGCTGTCCCAGGGAAGCTGTTGAAATAAGCAATTGAAAGCACTGAATATAAAAGTGAACCTCATATTCAAAGGTTTTAAATGCAGCGAAAATTAATGAACAAAAAGATGAATATGCCATAGGTCCCAAGAGGTCTGTGCAGTTTTCCTGGTTTAGTGACTACCTGGTCTTGATGTAAAATTATTAAGGAAGTTTCACAATTTCTCAGTATTTGAATGTGTGTGTTCCTTCACTAGCTTCACAAATATGTCACACAGGGAGTGCAAGGCTTCTGCACAAGCCGACATCCAGTTTCTATTTGATGTTGCCTTTCTAGAAAGGCTTTCGGCTTGGACCTTTTCGCTGTAGTACTCAATGTTTCCTTTGCTGAGGGGGGAATAACGAAATCTGCATTAAAACCAGTTGTCAGATCTTCAGTTAAGATCCCATTTGATGCTATTGCCTTAAAACTACAAGAACAAACCCAAAAACAAAAGGCACTTTGTGTAGTGCAATAAAGTGTGATCATCTATGAAGCCTTGTAATTGAATTATTGGTACATTTCATACCGAGAGATTTAAATATTATCAACTTCAGCAAACTGACTCTGTGTCCAAAGACTCCTAGGGTACATCTGCACAGCAGCTGGGAGGTGTAATTCCCTGTTTGGGTAGACAAACATGAGCTAGTTCTGCTCGAGCTAGCACTCTAAAAATGTGGTGCCCATGGTGGTACAGGCAGCAGCCTGGGCACAATCCAATCTGACTCCTGGGCACGTACTTGAGCAGCTAGCCCTAGCCGCCACGCATGCTGCTACAGATATTTTTAGTGCACATTTCTTGAGCAGAGCTAGCACGTGTACGTCTACCTGAGATGGGAATTACACCTCCCAGCTGCAGGGTAAATGTGTGAATTTCCAGGTTCTGAGAGTAGGATTTTAATGTCCGCTCATCAAATGGCCTAAACTCACATGCTGTGTGGGAGACTATCATTTAAGAGACACTATCTATTTAAAAAGCACACAAATGCAGTGGTTCTCAAACTTTTTTTTTCTGCGGACCACTTGAAAATTGGTGAGGGTCTCGGTGGACCACTTAATGATCTTTCCAAATGTTGTTTGTACTGTTGGATAACTATTTGTAAAGTGCTTTGGATAAAAGCGCTATATTAAAAAAAACTTCATAATAATTAACTTTTTTATTCTACAAATAAAAGCACACAACTCATATTTTAATATCAGTAGTCTTACCTTTCTAGTGTAATGGATGTGCCCTCTCTCCCCTGTCAGAGCTGGGGCTGGGAAGGGGGAGGGGTCTCTCTCTCACCGCTGCAGCCCCCGAGCTGGGGCTAGGAAGGAGCGGGGGGGTGTCTCTCCCCGACAGCTGCAGCCCTGGAGCTGGGGAAAGTCGCCTCTTTCTCTGGCTGCCACAGCCCTGCACATCCCAAATTCCCCCCGTCCCCCCATCCCCTATTCTCAGCCCACTGCCCCCTCCCACCTACCCCCTATTCTCCCCCCCCCCCCCCCCCCGCCCCCGGCCACCACCTCACCTCACCTTATATGTGCGCCTTCTCCAGGGTTCAGGCACCTGAATGGAGCCCACGGACCACAGTTTGAGAACCTGTGCACTAATGTCTGAATGTTTTTTAGGTACTAACTTTTTTACTTTTCTTATCTATTTAACAGAATATACACAAACTGATAATTCTTGCAAAAAATGTTTTGTTCATTTATTAGCAGGAAAACCAACATAAGTTTTTAACAAGTTGTATTCATCATTTTTACACTCTTTACTCTTTAACCCTGAACATTATAGGGACCATTTATAAAATCTGTTTAATGTTACACAAGACGCCATCTCTGTTTAGCTTGTTTAAATATAACATCACAAACAGTACAATTTTTTAAAAAATGCAAAAATGATAATCATTACAAAGCATTAAAACCTAGCCCCCTTCGTTATTTATAGTGTTTATTTACATGACGCGGTACTTCTAGTGAAGAGTACCAGTTTTTAAAATGCAGAAATGATAAACTCAAGCATTAAAACATTTCTTTACAGGATACATAAACCATTACAAGTAAACAGAAGCAGTGTTTAAAAATGCAGAGATGATCATTTTAAGTTGCAACAACAGCAGTACTAATTTGTTCCTGCTGGTTGTTCGGATAATACGGAGAGCCTGGTAATGGAGGCTCGAATAAACGGGGTTCTGATGTCTTAGAATTGGAAAAAAGTACAGAGAATGGCAGCAAAAATGATTAGGGGTTTGGAACAGCTTTCATACTAGGAGAATTTAAAAAGACTAGGGCTGTTTATCTTAGGAAGGAGATGATTAAGAGGAGATATGATAGAGGTCTACAAAATCATGACTGATGTGGAGAGAGTGAATAAGGAAGTGTTATTTACCCCTTCACATAACACGAGAACCAGGGGGTCATGCAATGAAATTTATAAGCAGCAGATTTAAAGCAAACTTAAGGAAGTACTTCACACAGTGCACAGCCAACCCGCAGAACGCATTGCCAGAGAATGTTGTGAAGGCCAAAAGTATAACTGGGATCAGAAATAATTAAGATAAGTTCATGGATGATAGGTTCATCAATGTCTACTCACCAAGGAGGTCAGGGGCACAACCCCATGCTCTGTGTGTGCCTAAACCTCTGACTGCCACCAGCTGGGACTGGATGACAGGATGAGTCACTTAATAATTGCTCTGTTCTGTTCATTCCAACAGTGGCCAATGCCACAATCTTCAGAGGGAAGACAGGACACTGGGCTAAATGGACCGTTGGTCTGACCCAGTCTGGCCATTCTTATTTTATGTGAAAACAAGAGGAGAGGGTTATAATGAAAGTTCCGGTATAACCATAACCATTGAGATCATTATTAAGCAAGTACTGTAATGCCATAGAAGTAATAAAACTTTCAAGCCTATTTTCCATTTTTACTAGCCTTTTTATTGGCTAGCTTTCTGTCTATTTAGTACCTGTTAGTCAGATCTTGGTTGGCAGAGTGTTGCCCTTGTCGAGATCTAATGGCGCTGAAATACTTCTTTTGTTACAGGATTACACGCATGAATTCCATAAAACCAAAACCAACTTTATGGCAGTGCGGGAAAGGGAAAATCTCTTGGGATCAGTACGGAAAGATATTGAGTAAGTCTGAGTATAAACAATAGCAATAGACTTGAACACTTCTCTTGTCCTGATTGGAAGAAGCATATTTTTTGAACCATCACCCTGTTTTCTGAGACATCTTGCATGATTTTTTAAAGCGCTTCTTTCAGAGATGGCTCATTTCAAGTACATTGTTGGGCGTATTATGAAGCTGTACATTGAAACTAAATCTATTAGCCAAATGTTCCAGGACTAAAAATACTCCTGGCTCTCCTTTCCAGTAGTGTGGGATGTGTGCTGCCCTAAATCAAATGAATTAGTATATGTTTAAAGGAGGGTCAAAAGCTTCCAATATAAAGTGAAGAAAAAGACTATTCTGATTGGAGCAATTGCCATAAGTTTCAGGTTGAATTAATGAGTTGTTTCAATCAGATCTGGCTATATGATTGTCTCAAAATTCACTTTTGATACAAGCAGTTTGTAATCATTATTACTTGCTTTTAAAAGATGCAAATTGCATTTGCGAATTGAGCTGTTTAGCATGCTTGTTTGAGATCATATTTAACAGCTGTGGATGTAAACCACAGATAAAGACTCTCCATGAGGCAAAAGTTAATCTTTGAAAAACCTTCTGAGAAATGCTTCTGCCTATCCCCACTGTCCTATTTTTGAGTGTGTCTCTTCCCTAGATTTAATTCTAGGGGTCTTTGCTTGAAAATATAGGATCTTCTGTTTTGTAGGCACTCTTCTGCTTTTCTATATTCCTCACCTTGAGTTGGATTTCTTTGTGACAACACAGACCTCACAACCATTTTAACTTCACGTGAGGGGATCGCAGCAGGAGCATTTACTGCTTTTAGGAGCAAAGATTGTGAACTTCCCTGGTAGCAATAAACTGTAATAGTAAACAAGCAGAACTGTGTTCAAATACAGGCCCAGTGCTCCTTCCATTGAAGTTAGTGGCAAAAATTCTTGATTTTAGGGTGGGGTCCAGAATGTGTTTCAGTGAATCTCTAAAAAACAAACCTCAAGTGTTTGTAATATAATTAAGCCTGGATATGAATTGGAAGTTTACTTTTCCTTCTGCAACCCCCTAGTGAGTCTCTCTGAAATACCAGCAGAAGGCACCTGCCTTTCCTTTATCTATCCAGTGTACATTTCAGAGTGTTTCCCTCAGGGAAAGAGAAATTAGAACATGCTTCTGAATGGGAAAATAGCAGACTCTTTTCTGAGAGAGGTTATTTTGAGCCCAGGTGAAACTGGGAGAAAGCTGTCTGTACTGTTTTATTATAGCCTCTCTCTAGTTAGGGTTGGGTTCCATTTTGCACTTGGACAATTGTGTGTGTGTGTATGTATATATGTGTGTGTGTGTGTGTGTATGTATATATGTATGTGTGTGTGTGTGTGTATGTATATATATATAGGTAGGGTACAACACTTAAATCCATTTTCTATGGTTTAATCTAGCAATTTAAAAAAGGGTATTTTAATGATCCTGAGACTTTTCCATTTGGTGATTTAGAAATAACTGAATTTAACATACAAGCTAGGTCTGTCAAGCGATTAAAAAAATTAATGACGATTAATTGCGCAATTAAAACAATCGCGATTAATCGCACTGTTAATAATAGAATACCATTTACTTAAATATTTTTGGATGTTTTCTACATTTTCAAATATAATTTCAAAGTGTACAGTGCTCATTTTATATTTATTTTGATTACAAATATTTGCACTGTAAAAAACAAAAGAAATAATATTTTTCAGTTTCATCTAATACAAGTACTGTAGTGCAATCTCTTTATCATGAAAGTTGAACTTACAAATGTAGAATTATGTACCAAAAACAAAACAATGTAAAACTTAAGAGCCTACAAGTCTACTCAGTCCTATTTCTTGTTCAGCCAATCACTCAGACAAACAAGTTTGGTTACATTTGCAGAAGATAATGCTGCCCACTTCTTGTTCACAATGTCACCTGAAAGAACAGGCATTTGCATGGCACTGTTGCAGCCAGCGTTGCAAGATATTTACACGCCAGATGCGCTAAAGATTCACATGTCCCTTCATACTTCATCCACCATTCCAGAGGACATGCATCCATGCTGATGACAGGTTCTGCTCGATCACAGTCCAAAGCAGAGTGGACCGAATCATGTTTATTTTCATAATCTGTGTCAGATGCCACCAGCAGAAGGTTGATTTTCTTTTTTGGTGGTTCGAGTTTTGTAGTTTCCGCATCTGAGTGTTGCTCTTTTAAGACTCCTGAAAGCATGCGCCACACCTTGTCCCTCTCAGATTTTGGAAGGCACTTCAGATTCTTAAACCTTGGGTTGAGTGCTGTAGCGATCTTTAGAAATCTCACATTGGTACCTTCTTTGAGTTTTGTCAAATCTGCAGCAAAAAGTTGTTCATTTTAAGAACACGTGCTGAGTCATCATCTGAGACTACTATAACATGAAATATATGGCAGAATGTAGGTAAAACAGAGCTGGCGACCTACAATTCTCCCCCAAGGAGTTCAGTCACAAATTTTATTAATGCATTATTTTTTTAATGAGTGTCGTCAGCATGGAAGCATGTCCTCTGGAATGGTGTCCGAAGCACGAAGGGGCATAGGAATGTTTAGCATATTTGGCACGTAAATACCTTGCAATGCCAGCTACAAAAGTGCTATGCAAAAGTCTATTCTCACTTTCTGGTGACGCAATTACGAAGTGGGCAGCATTATCTCCTGTAAATGTAAACAAACTTGTTTTTCTTAGCGATTGGCTGAACAACAAGTAGGACAGAGTGGACTTGTAGGCTCTAAAGTTTTACATTGTTTTGTTTTTGAGTGCAGTTATGTAAAAAAAAATCTACATTTGTAAGTTGCATTTTCACGACAAAGAGATTGCACTACGATACTTGTATGAGGTGAATTGAAAATACTTTCTTTAGTTTATCATTTTTACAGTGCAAATATTTGTAAAAAGAAATATAAAATAAGCACTGTACACTTTATATTCTGTGTTGTAATTTAAATCAATATATTTGAAAATGTAGAAAAACCTTCAAAATATTTAATAGATTTCAATTGGTATTCTGTTGTTTAACAGTGAGATTAAAATGGCTATTAATCTCGATTAAAAAATTAATTTTTTTATTTAATCGCGTGAGTTAACTATGATCAATCGACAGCCCTGATACAAGCCGATCAATAAATGCTGCCTTGTGAAAAGTATTTCTGGCAAAAGTGTTTTTCACTTTTTTTTTAAATCTTAGGTCATATAAAAGTGGGTCCGGTGTGAACAATAGAAGAACAGAGCTGTTCCTGAAAGAACATGAGCACCTTCGAAAGTAGGTTTTCTTAAATATCTGGATGAACCATTCTTTTTCTTATGGTAAAAGAATAAGAACAGCATCTACAGTTATAGTGCCTCGGACAAAGATTACAGGAGCCATTCGTCCTCATGCTTCAGAACATAAAAACCAAGCACAGCTAGGGTCAGGGAGAAAATCTCCTCCATAATATTCTACAAGGTGCTAGGACACTACGTGGGTTTAATACTTTCCTCTGCAGCATCCAGCATATGGCGCTACTGGACACAGGATAGTTTGCTAAGTAGCCTGTACCAGTATGGCAGTTTCCTTGTGAGTTTAGATGTTTTGTGGCTGAAGCTACTAATTAAAGGCCAAATGGAAGAATTCTCTCAGGGCAGCAAATGAATTATCTTGTGTTTTGAACACTTCCGTTCCTTGGCGATGAGATCAGTTTTGCAGCTATATATCCAGCTCAGTTACGTGGTAATTGGAAGAATCTTTCACTGTGTAATTGCAATCATATTTTAACTGAAATGCTTTGTTTAATGGTTATTTTTTGTTGTTTGTGCTTCTTTCTTATTTCAGTTTAATGAACATTGGAAGTTGGACAATTTCTGCTTAGATTTCTCAAAAATAATGATGGGTTTATAATCTTATTGTGTTTTTGCTGATGAAGTGATGGATAGAAGATTTTTAAACAAACAAGATTTACACAAACCAGATTGAAATATATTAGTGGCCAGGATCTAATGAACAAAGTAAACTCTTTAGTACCGTGTGTTCTTGCCTATGTAATGTACATTAGATTGTGACACTGAGGTCACGTATAAACGTTTCTTTGCTGCTAGCAATAGCAAATTATGCTGCTGAAAGTGTTTGTGGATATTTTACAAGCCAATTCTGTAAGTTTTTGTTGTTGGCTATGTGCCTCCTCTTACTCTGTGATTTTTATTTAATATATTTTTTTAAAACAGTCTTTCTGTATTAGCAATACCAGCATCTGTCTTTCTGATAGGGTGAATGTGCAGCCGTCTTTGTAGTTGATTCTGTGGTAGTTTCTCCACCTAGAAGCTGACACATACAAGGGCTGTCTCCCAATTGGAAGAAGCAGTGTCCTGCTGTACCTGTTTTTCTCAATACTGTCTATTCCTCGTGGAATATCTTCAACGGAACCACTGTATGTGCAAAATAACTATTCAGCTTTTAGAAAAGGAGTCCTTGTGGCACCTTAGAGACTAACAAATTTATTTGGGCATAAGCCTTTGTGAGCTACAGCTCACTTTACCGGATGCGTGCAGTGGAAAATACAGTGGGGAGATTTTATATACACAGATAACTGAAACAGTGGGTGTTACCATATACACTGTAATGATTCAGCTTTTGTTCTTTATTCTATTTGCCTTTGGATTTCTGCTCTTCTTATGTTACTAAATCTATCTTCTTTTGTGCCTGTCAGTGTTAGACATAGAATGAGAATCTGCTTTTCACTTGTCTATGCTAAGTGTGTAGAAAAGACTAAATCCACATACCAGAATTACTAACGCCCTTAAATACATCTAAAATTGATACCTATTTTTTTAACCAAAACTAAAAAGGCAGCCCAAAGACTTCTCCTTAGTCCTGTTTTTCTCACTCTAACTATGAAGGACTTCATCTATTTATGTAGTAGATGATCTCTCTCTGTTACTCTCCATCCAGGGGGAATTGTGGTTTTGAAAGTTTGCCTCAAATACCAAGTTACATGGTCTCAGAGCTCTAGGAACTCAATGATTTCAACTGTGTGTATGGGGATTTTGAAACAAGCACATTTAATCGGTCTTTCTCATTCAAATGAGATCTGACCAATCAACATGCACACTGGAATTTATTCCTCATTTACATTGGACACTTTTCTGTACAAAATGATGCTGTGCGGCCATTCATTAAAAATGGGAATATGCACAAGAACATTAGGGTGAAAAGGAGCAAAATCCTGCAGAACGGTGTCACAAAGCTGTGGCTCTTTAGGCATTTCCTTACTTTCAGGATGCAGTCATATGCTCAGGCTCTAACTAACTGATTGTCACATTTGGGGTCGGGAAGGAATTTTCCCCTAGGTCAGATTGGCAGACACCCTGGGGGGTTTTCGCCTTCCTTTGCGGCATGGGGCATGGGTCACTTGCAGGTTTAAAATCGTGTAAATGGTGAATTCTCTGTAACTGGAAGTCTTTCTTTAAACTGTGATTTGAGGTCTTCAGTAACTCAGCTGGAGGTTAGGGGTCTATTTCAGGAGTGGGTGAGGTTCTGTGGCCTGCAATGTGTAGGTGGTCAGACTAGAAGATGACCATGATGGTCCCTTCTGACCTTAAACTCTGAGTCTATATTTGTGTAGAAAAGGCTTGAGTTTCAAAGAAACACAGACTTCTATGACTTACTATGTTTCCACACCCCAGCCATGGTAAACTATAGACTGACACAAGGGGGCAGTATTTCATAGGGAAAGTTTTCGGCTGTGGGCTGATATCTGTTCCTAAAGATAATTTTGTGTTGTAGCCAAGACTACGTCAAAAGCTTTTACAGGAAATTAAAAATACAGTTTTTAGATGGGTGATAAAGTACGGGCAGCCCACAATTTCCCTTGGTATCCCTGGTGGCATTCAGAAATCCACCGGTCTAAAGCATAAGCTAATGATTTTCATTTAAGTTGCACCTGTTGTTAACCTTTATAATCAAGAATGTTATTAAATTTTACAGAAACAATGCAATGGGTTTAATGTCTTGGAGGTGAACCCTAATTGAAATTGAGTGCACTGATGAAGAACAAGGAGTGCCTATTAGTCTGAATAAACTTGTTTGTTCCCATATCCTAAGGATTGAAAAGTAAGCGTTAAGTAATGTTATAAATTTGCCATTTTCTGAAAAAAAAAAAAAAAAATGCAAATTTCCTCTTGCAGTTCCTCTAAAACATACTTTTGATAAGTGCATAGAGAGGAAATTATCAACAGATCTTTAAATGGCCCTAAAACAGTGCAATGAAAGGCAGTCATTAAATGTCTTGTATGTTTCATCTGATGAAAGTTTTTGGAAATAATCAGGTCAAGCACCTTACAGAGGTATTGGTTGCTTTGATCTTTCCTGGGACAAAGTTTCATTGTGGTGATTAACTTATGTTGGCTCATGACTTTAATAGCAGTCTGATTTCACAGTAAGGATGATCCTTTTCAGAAGGCGGGTCAGAGTATTCCTGTGCCTTTGTGTGTCTACAATGTATAAAATATTCCAGGGTTCTTCAAGCTTATTTAATAGATCATTTGGAGAAACAGCTGTGCTATTATTATTTCTCTCTCTCTCTCAAAATATGCCCAGTTGACACTCCACAATTCAACAAAATGTCTAGTTATCTCTTACTGTAACAGATAATGTGAGGTTTAGAATTAGTAGAGTTGTTTGTGTCTTAAATCTAGTTAATAAAAATGCTGCTATATATCTGTTCTCCAAATATACTTTGACTAAAAATGAATTTGGTAAACTTCCGTACTTGATAGAGTTTTCCCTGGTAGCCATTCATCTTACAGATCATGGTGCCTTTTTCCCTTTTTGGTTGATGAAGTACAGGTAGCTTTCTTGCCTGACTTGTGCTTCACTGTAGGCCATTATAATCAGTCAGCCAATGTAAAATGCTGAGCTGAATCATTGTCAGGCTTGTTACTATATTATTTATTTTGAATGAGCCCTCACATTTCTGTAGACTTTCAAAGATTATATGAAGATTGTCATAAATATAAAGGGAAGGGTAAACACCTTTAAAATCCCTCCTGGCCAGAGGAAAAGCCCTTTCACCTGTAAAGGGTTAAGAAGCTAGGATAACCTCGCTGGCACCTGACCAAAATGACCAATGAGGAGACAAGATACTTTCAAAGCTGGAGGGGGAGAGAAACAAAGGCTCTCTCTGTCTGATGCTTTTGCCAGGAACAGAAAAGGAATGGAGTCTTAGAACTTAGTAAGTAATCTAGCTAGGTATGCGTTAGATTCTGTTTTGTTTAAAGAAAAGGAGTACTTGTGGCACCTTAGAGACTAACAAATTTATTTGAGCATAAGCTTTCGTGCATCCGATGAAGTGAGCTGTAGCTCACCACTTATGCTCAAGTAAATTTGTTAGTCTCTAAGGTGCCACAAGTCCTCCTTTTCTTTTTGCGAATACATACTAACATGGCTGCTACTCTGAAACCTGTTTTGTTTAAATGGCTGATAAAAATAAGCTGTGCTGAATGGAATGTATATTCCTGTTTTTGTGTCTTTTTGTAACTTAAGGTTTTGCCTAGAGGGACTCTCTATGTTTTGAATCTGATTACCCTGTAAGGTATTTACCATCCTGATTTTAGAGAGGTGATTCTTTTACTTGTTTTCTTCAATTAAAATTCTTCTTTTAAGAACCTGATTGCTTTTTCATTGTTCTTAAGACCCAAGGGTTTGGGTCTGTATTCACCTATGCAAATTGGTGAGGATTTTTATCAAGCCTTCCCCAGGAAAGGGGGTGTAGGGTTTGGTGAGGATTTTGGGGGGAAAGACGTTTCCAAGCGGGCTCTTTCCCTGTTATATATTCGACGCTTGGTGGTAGCAGCAATAAAGTCCAAGGGCAAAAGGTAAAATAGTTTGTACCTTGGGGAAGTTTTAACCTAAGTTGGTAAAAATAAGCTTAGGGGGTTTTTCATGCAGGTCCCCACATCTGTATTCTAGAGTTCAGAGTGGGGAAGGAACCTTGACAAAGATGAAATAGCTGTTAGGGATTCGCATGAAGCATAACTTTTCTTTATATAGTCACTTAAAAAATGCAGGTTGTCTTACAACTGTCTGAGAATTTTATTCCCCCTCTCTTCCCCCCCCCCCCCCCCCCCCCCCCCCCCCCCGCCATGTGAGATTTACTTGTAGTTGTTCAGAGTAGTTAAACACAATGCAACAGTCAACACTTAAAATTCCAGTTCAAATGGAAATAAATACTTCAGCACCTATGTAATGATTTCTGCTTACTTTTTCAGAGCAGTTTTTTAAGTGTGGAAGAAATTGCTACTGCGTGTATGGGAAGAGTTTCAACAGCTACCACTAAATATGCTGGCCTAGACTTTGAAACTAAAACTGACCCTTAGTCCTACAATTAGTTGAAACTATTTGGAACTGGGGAGTTCCAGTCATTCATCCACCACAAGTCATTTTCTTCTTATTACCTTCATATAAATTAATACTGTAGCTGCCTTAAATAAAATAGCTCTTCAAAGCATTTTCCAACAAACCCCAGTCTGCTAGGCAAAAGGAAAACATCTTCAGAACTAGAGAAAACATCTTCCAGGGACTGATTGCAAAATGTAAGAAGCTTTTTTTTAATTAAAACGTTAAAAACAAAAAAATGTATAAAAAATTATATAGAGTGAGAAGTTATTTGAAATGTGTTGGAAATCCAGAGGAAACAATGTCGTGGCAGAACATGGAAGGGCACTCTGCAAACTAGAGATAACTCTGAGGTATGTGCAGAAATGTGGTGTCAGAGCATAAGAAAACTGGCAAGAAATCAAGAGCTTGCAAGATATTCAGAACTTTTCAAGTGAGAATCCTTAGCTCAAAAATAGATATTGGCATAGAAAATATTAAAGGATTTCAACATACTTGTCATCAGAGAAAGTAATTAATGTGATATTACTGCCAAGAAGCTGTGGAAGCTGGCGAATGGTCCATAGAAACCAGAAGGAGCTAGCAAATTATACCAAATGTGTTTCTGACAAAACTCTGTGAATTTCGAGATGCTTAGGACCTGCTTGCAGAGGGTGTGCACTGCAGAGAGGCTGTGATGCCAGGCCATTTGGCAGAGAGAGCTGAAGTGTCTGAATCAACTATGAAGGTGACAGTAAGAGAACTTAAATATTTAAAAAATAAAATGAAATTGAGAAGGCTGCGGCAGAGCTCCAAGAAAAAGGGATGGAGACAAACTTAGTGGATGATTTTCATTAGTTACTGAGAAAACATTGGTCCTGTAGCACAGCCTTGTGGAATACTTGCCAATATGAAGCACTGTGTTGACCCTGTCATCGATATATTAAATACTTCAGCCTACTGCATGTTTATTTTAAGTCCTGGTAATGGCTGGTTGTAGTAAGAATTGACTTGGTTGTCCACTGCATTTAACTACCTTCTTCTACAAGGCACGATCAGGAGAGCTGGTGGTTCCCATGATGCTGTCTAACAATGTTTTTAAAGGAGTGCTATGTGCTTCTCCCTAACCAGACTCTGTCGTATGCCATTATCAGATCCAAGGGCTATAGTTCACCCGGCAGAGTCCAGGCTCATCCTTCACCCCTTCTTCTTATGTATGAGAAGGGGCTAAAAGGAGACAACGATTACTCCTGGCAATGTTCTCTTTGCTCTGAAAACACTCCTCAGAAATCATGTCGGCAAGTATTAGATCTTACGGTCTACAGTGGCATCTGATTAATGGTAGAAACTGGAAGAGAACGAGCAAGAAATGCAATAATTTTTCTGCACTTCAGGGGTGCTGTGAGTGTGGCTCTCTGAGGATTTTGTGGAGGGACACGGAATCCCTTCTAGAGTAACTCCTGCTTTCTTTCTAAATTTACCTTTTTACTCTTTCTCCACAGCGTGAAAATAACCTGCGCTGTGATCATTCTCAAGAGAAGTTGTTGTTCATTGCAGCACTCTGGGACAGGAGCTTGGGCACTCATAGGGACAGCAGTTTGACATACTACTGATTTCATACTGTAGGGCTAAACAGTTCTTACAGTTTTCTGTGGGGAAAACCAATTGCTTCCTTTGCTTTGAGACTGAATGGAAGTAAATGTTAAAGGCAGCAGCTTAAAACATTCAGTAAAGTGAAAAAAAAAACGCCCCCAAGTAGGCATTAACTATTGAAGCTTGATTTAGCTAAATGCTAATCAGGCACTTGAAGGAATTGCTAGGCATGTTCACTCACTAGAATTTCTAAAGTCTCTTCTGTGGATTCAGCTTTTTCTTTGTTGATTTTTTTTTTCAAAATCCAGAGCACTCAAAGGCCTTCATGCAGCATATTAATCTGCTACATTTAGTAGTGTAATATATTTGTTATCTCTTCTGGAAAGATTATGCGAGTGCGAAATGGAGAATTGATTTGCTTGGTTATATGTAGATGAATTGTAAAGGGGAGGAGAGTTCAGAGATGTTTACATACAATAGTTTGGGTGAAAAGAGCCCCTTACCCACAGCTGGCTTAGATTCCTAGAGAATTTTGACATCCCAACCATTGTGTGGACTCCCGGCGTGTCTGAAGTGTGGAAAGTTGCTACCAGTGGTGCACAAGTGATTGTGCCATCGTGCGGCTTGCACTTATCCTGAGTAGGGCTGACCAGTGTCTGCTGGTACAAATGCTAGTTTGGCAGTGAGTGCTGGTTTGCATAGTTCAGTTGGTTTTTGCACTACCATCCCATAGTGCTGCTGCTCAGTCTTCATTGATGACTTCAACAGCACAGAGTGCTGGATGCATACCACCCTCAGCTCCGTTTAGGCTTCTGACTCCTGTTCTGGCAGGCTCAAGAGCAGCAGGGTTTCCAAAGACACTAGGGGGAATTTGTCTGGTTCTCCGCCCTCCATCTGAACGCTTCACAATTGCGAATTAAAGGAATTCCATTATTTTTGTAGCTTCTTTGATTCTGAGCTTTAAAAGGAAATCAGACTTGTCTAGAAATTCCTAGTGGCTTTCGATAAAAGATTTAAATAATCCACAGAACTTGTAAAAATCCCATTTAGTGCTAAATTATTCTTGCTCGACAGATAGATCAAGGGCAGTTTTCCACCTCTCTGGACAGGTAAATGAGTTAATTGGGGCTGTGGATAGGTTGAGGTAAGAGATAATCATGTAAAGGTCTCAATAGTTGTTAAGGGGGGAAGACCAGAAATTAGGTGAAATATTGTTCTGTTTTTGCATTCCCATCTTATGCAGAGGCTCCAAGCCTAATAGATAAATGTGTGCACTTCACTTGTGGAAATTTACTTCTCTCAGGTTCTTACAGTTAAACAGACAAGTTTGTCCCGCTTTTCCTGTTAGTACATTTTTTGGCAAGATGAGCAAATAAATCATTATCTTTCTTGGAGTACTGTTTTCTGTCAAAAAGAAGCAGCATCCTTAATGATGAATGGACCAGATTTAACAGTTTAGAAACCTCGTTGAAAGTGCTGTCCTAAGAGGAAAGAGCCCTGTCTGCTCAGCATTTACTTTTGGAAAATGTAGCACTGGGAAGTTCTACAGTAATTGACCAGGTAATTTAGCCCACGAAAGCTTATGCTCAAATAAATTTGTTAGTCTCTAAGGTGTCACAAGGACTCCTCGTTCTTTTTGCTGATACAGACTAACACGTCTACCACTTTGAAACCTGACAGGAGTTGTATCCTAAATCAGCAGAGAAGGAGCTAATGTGTTAATTTAAACTGGCAGTATAGAGCGTGTGTGAACGTTTTCTTCATATCACATATCTGCAATTTATGTGGATTAAATTAATGCTGTTTGCTGACATTGATGGTTGGGTGTAAGCCATTTGATCTAGCCTTTCTCCGACTTCCAAAAATTCATATAGAGAGATTTTATTACACACATTGCACTCATTGAAGAACTAAGGGAAGCACTCCATAGATGTGTTAAACGTAATACGTCACCTCTTGCTGTGATGTATCTGTATCATCATGTGGGGTCACTGCATCATTGACTTTTGGCTCTGCTGCTTTATTTTGTTTTGAATATCTGTCCTTCCCAAGGGGAGACACATAGAGGGGTGTGTGTATGCACTGGTTAGATAAAAGTGCACACCGTTGGTAGGTTTTTCTCTTTGAGGGTTTTATAAGGCCCTGTCTATTATTTAATTTTGATACTTCAGTTCTCCAAGGTCTCAGAATGAGTGACTGTTATCATCTAGCTTGTACAATAATATACACTAGAAATAAAAGAAGAGTTTGTGTTACTTAGCTGAGGGACACATTCTCTCAAGTGCCCAAAAATCTCTGTGGAACTAGAGTGACGTTGTGCTAATTGTATCCTGTGGTTGTGATGGGAACAAAGAAGCCCAGAAACAATAGAAGGGAAAGCAGATAGAAGAGGAATGTGCTCAGTATTCAGAAGAAAGAAGAGGGGGGAATAAGATGTGAGTGAAAGAAATACAGGAATCTACTGACTTCTTAATGGTGTTGTTAATAAATAATACATAGTGCATAATAATACTTGACTAATTCACAGGGGTGTTTAGGGTAAATGAGTTAATGCTTGTACGATGCTTTAAACACAGCTAAAATACTATGTTAGTGCTAAATATTATTATTGCTTTCTCAAGTCGCCACAGACCAGATTACCTGTTCCTGATTACCCATTGTTGATCCGTCTGAAATAGTCACATGCAGTAATGACCAATCTGTATGAAACTAAAGATTTTCAAACATTTTCATCATGTGGCCAGATCTTGGGGAGATTGTCTTGCAGACCTTTGCCCTCCCAGGCCTGATCCCAATGGCAATCACGAAACATATTTGTGGGAACTACAGCAGTAGTTTATGTGGAAAAAGTCATATTAGGCAAGTACAGTATTTAGGTAACTTTAACTTTCTTCGATATAAGCTGTTTCCTTTTAGGAAAAATTACCTCCTGTTCATTTCATTTCCCCTCCTGGCCCTTTTTCTTTTTCCTCTGACCCCTTGCTCTTTTGCTTGTGTTTCTCCGCCGCTTGCTTCTCCTTTCTCTCTGTATATGCTTAGTCTAAGGGCTGGTCTACACTACTGCGGTAAATCGATCTAAGTTATGCAACTTCAGTTGGGTGAATAATGTAACTGAAGTGGACGTAGTTAGATCCACTTACCACGGTGGCTACACTGTGCTGTGTCAACAGGAGAGCGTCTCCTGTTGACTTCCCTTATGCTTCTTGGGGCAGTGTAGTTCACCAGACCCACTCAATCGACACTCTGCAGCATCGATTGCAGCAGTACTGATCTATCGGTAAGTGCATGCCGTTAGCGTGCAGCCCTGTTCCTTTGCCTTCTCTTAAGTAGCAAGATTCCTAATCTGACCCCTTATTCCCACTCAGGCTGCCTATAGAAGCAGATGGAAAGGAGAAGGAGCCATGAGACAGCACCAGGTGATTGCAGGCTCTCTGGACCACAGTTTGAGACTTGCTGAAGTAGGGTGGTGTACATTTTTTTTAAAGCTGCTGCTGAGTAAAGTTCTTTAAATTGTGGTTTAATTTGGAGGCAGTATAACCTCATTCAGTTACTATAACAGTATGAGGCCCATTTATCCTTGTCACGGTGTTGTCCTAACTTTGATAGTTTTTTTAACCAAAGCAGCTTCTTATATTGAGTCATTTTTTCCCGTCCTAGATAGTTACGAAGAAATCCGCAAAGACTGAAAGAAAGCAGCTATAGTAAATGCATTTAATTTGGAATATTTTCCTGTATAAGTTTCTGATGTGATATAATTTGATTGGCCACAAACTTACTGTGTGCTTCTGTCGAGGTTCCTCCCCCACTCTGAACTCTAGGGTACAGATGTGGGGACCTGCATGAAAACCTCCTAAGCTTACTTTTACCAGCTTAGGTTAAAACTTCCCCAAGGTACAAATTAATTTTATCCTTTGTCCTTGGAATATCCACTGCCACCACCAAACTCTAACTGGGTTTACTGGGAAACGTAGTTTGGACACGTCTTTCCCCCCAGAATCCTCCCAACCCTTGCACCCCACTTCCTGGGAAAGGTTTGGTAAAAATCCTCACCAATTTGCATAGGTGACCACAGACCCAAACCCTTGGATCTGAGAACAATGAAAAAGCATTCAGTTTTCTTACAAGAAAACTTTTAATAGAAGTAGAAGTAAATAGAAGTAAAGGAATCACCCCGGTAAAATCAGGATGGTAGATACCTTACAGGGTAATTAGATTCAAAATATAGAGAATCCCTCTAGGCAAAACCTTAAGTTACAAAAAAGATACACAGACAGAAATAGTCATTCTATTCAGCACAATTCTTTTCTTAGCCATTTAAAGAAATCATAGTCTAACACATACCTAGCTAGATTACTTACTTAAGTTCTAAGACTCCATTCCTGGTCTATCCCCAGCAAAAGCAGCATATAGACAGACACAGACCCTTTGTTTCTCTCCCTCCTCCCAGCTTTTGAAAGTATCTTGTCTCCTCATTGGTCATTTTGGTCAGGTGCCAGCGAGGTTACCTTTAGCTTCTTAACCCTTTACAGGTGAGAGGATTTTTCCTCTGGCCAGGAGGATTTTAAAGGGGTTTACCCTTCCCTTTATATTTATGACAGCTTCTAATACAAGGCCATACAACATTGTCTACTAAACTGTAAGGCGGACAGGGAGAAGGGATTCAGAAAACTAGGTTAAAGTGTCTGTCTGCTGGACGCTAACGACAAGTGGCTCTGGAGCTTTGTTGGATAGTTTTTTCCCCAAGTGCAGTTAAATACCATCAGTTTGTGCTGTTTGTGTGCAATTTGAATGACAGATTTAAAGAGGCTGACTCAGATAAAGGATACTTATTCATGCTACAACTAACCGATGAGAGAGGTTAAAGTGATTACCTTGGCTTCTGTGTGTCATAAATGGCCTGTCTAAGCAGAATTTTGAACATCCAAAAAGACCAATTTTGGAGAGGACCTTGTGTATACAATCATCTGCATCTATACTCTTTCCTCCTGAAGCTATAGACAGCATATTTATGCTTAGTGAATTTAGACTCTTGAGTCAGAATTTCCTTAAACTCTTTATTTCAGGTGTCAGGCAGGAGTCCAAATTGATTCTCACTTTCCTGGTGTTCACAGATGGCATAGAGCACAAGTGAAGATACTGTAGTTTTGAGATTGCAAATCTTATGAATTTGGGCCAGCTTGCATGAAGGAGGAGGTAGGAAGTGACAAGGTGTTCAAGGACTCCTGGTAAAGCTTATGCTTTTTAAAACTTAGCAAGAATGCATATATAATTCTTTATTACCATCATTTTACTTTTTATTAAGTGCTGCTGGTGTGCCTGGTGCAGTATAAAATACACATAAGTGGTCCCCTGCGCCATGAACTTAGTCTGAAAGATACGACTGGACACAGAGGATTTGGAATAGTAAATTGACAAACTCATACATAAGTTTGTCTTTTGTTTGGGGGTCTTCAGGAGAGTGATTTAAATGAGGGGAGAGTGGGTGTCCGGAGCACTGAGATTGGCATAGTTTATCTAAAGGTACATGATAATTCACAGTGTTTCCAGTTTCTAAACACGTTTATCCTTGCTGATTTTATTTTTTCTAGGGAATTTCAAACCAGACCATCCTCCAAATTTTCTTGATTACCCTCATCTGTCACTGCATCCTTCCTTTAGCTGGATTTGTGTGTACTGACTGCATGGGCTTCCTTTAAGAGCCTATAAATGGTGCTTCACCATCAGCTGAGGGGGATATGTGAGAATGACACAAGGCACTTCTCCTCCTCAAACCATCTGTCTACACTGCAATTCAAAACCCGCAGCTGGCCCATGCCAGCCAACTTGGGCTTTCAGGGCTCCAGGCTAAGGGGCTGTTGAATTGTCTTGTAGATGTTCAGGCTTGGGCTGGAGCCTGAGCTCTGAGACCTTGGAATGTGAGAGGGTCCCAGAGATAGGGCATTAGCCCGTGCCCAAACATCTATACCGCAATTAAACATCCCATTAGCCCAAGCCCCATAAGCCCGTGTTAGCTGGCGTGGGCCAGCAACGTGTGTCTAATTGCAGTGTAGACGTACTCAAAGGAGCTGCCTCTCCAGCACTCCCAGGTCTATCACATGATAGTTATCCACAAGGCTACCAAGCCAGCGCAAATATTACCTAATAGATAAGTCATTTATTTCCGGAAAAAGCTTCATAGCTCATATGAATGCAATTCTATAACTATATAAGCAAGTCACTGAACTACTTTGAGATTTTGGGAAAGTTCAAAGCTTGCAGGTGGTGGAGAGAGATGCTCTCTATTATTTATAAATAACTGAAATAAAAGCACATGAACATCAGCCAATCACTCCAGCATTTAAGAGTGTTTTCCCCTTTAAAAATGGAGTTTAAGGTTTATTAGAATAAAATTACCATCTGATTGCTTTTCATCCCTACATACTTAATACTTAAGGTTTTTCAAAAACATGAGGATCCAAAACACCCTTTATAAAGAAAAAGGTTTATTGTAGAACATGCCATGTGTGCCAGACATTGACCTTGCATAGAGCTAAATCAATGAGATTTAAGAGGCTAACATGTATTCTTTAATCATTATAATTAATCACTATGGTTATCTGAAAGCATTAGCTTTCAAAAACCAAATTTGTGGTTTCTTTCTAGCTGTCTTGTTAGCTGTGTGGATTGGTGATGCACATGTGCATGATCTGCCACTAGAGTTGAGGCTCTGTAAGAATGTTAATGTGTCAGTGCCATTTTGAAGACCCGTGACTTAACCATAATAATTTGAAACTTTTGATTTAAAAAGACAACAACATTTGGCTAGTTATTACTCTCTTTTCTGCCTTAATCAGTTTTGTTATTTCAAATTTGTTATTTGTTATTGAAAAATAGCTTAGATATTTATCTTTGAAAAGTTTGTAACTTGGCATCCTTAAGACTACTTTTATATAAAAAGTCAAATTAGGGAACACATACGTGTATTTCAACATAGAATTAAAGAGAATACTAGCTTTGACTAACTAGTATTAGGTTGCTAGTCTGATTAGGACTAATTATGGTGAATCATGTTCATCTCAAATATTTTCTGCAATGATATTCTGCGTTAAGGTCAACATCCAATCCTGCTTTGTGCTATCATGTCTACATATATTATGGATCTTGGATCTGTGTGGTGGTAGGTACGAGCTGAGCTGTAATACCCTGTGAGAACAGGCAGAGTTAAAGAGGGTGCATCAGCCTGTACTTTGAATTTGTATTTCTTTTTAGGGGCTGACTATTACTAACATGGCTGTGCAATCTGTATTGTCCGCCAGCTATTAAGAGAACTCTCCTGCACTGTGAGGGTATGATCCAGCAAATCCCTTGACATTGGAGTTACCTTTTTTTCCCCCTTGAATAAGTCACATAAGTTGGGAATTTTGCAAATAGAAAATCAGTCACATAAGAGCTGGCACATTTTAAAAAACCTGAAATCTTTGACTTGGCATTTATGCTACAAGCTTTACTATTAAGTGTCTTCATTTATCTTTTTTTTAAGTTAAATCTAGTATTGTCACTTGGCATTCTGAGATAATTTAGGTGAATTTTGTGTAATTTGTCTGTGTAGTGACATAGTTATCCCTAACATTGGCTGCAGATTAATAGTTGCCAACCAGTCATTCAGTGTGCTGTAACAGCTTGCCCAATACTGTAGTCAGACCCTTTCCTAGACCCATGGAGACATGTTAGCTAGCTCAAATATGGTGAATCAATGGAGCGTAATGAGTTTCAATTGTTTTGTCTGCTTTGTTCATCCATTTCCTATCCCCCCAAGAGGATCTCCTGCAATAGCAGGGTACAGTGAGAAATAAGAAATCAGAACTAGCTGTGGGCCTCCCTTAAGTTCATATCTGTCAGAGCATACTATGTGCTATTAAAACAACAACCACCACCACCTAAAGAAAACATAAGCTACTACCCAACCAACAGTTCATACATGTTAGTTAAATTGGTTGCATCCTGAAAAGAAAGTTGTTGAACACATTTTTTTCTTGAATGTTTTCCTAATGGCTGCTTTGCTTTTCAAACGCAGGGCTCCAGCTACAAACTGTTTTAAATATTGTGATTGTTGTGCTAATTTTATACCCTGGTATGATCTAAAATGAAATACACAGACAAAGTTTGGCAGCTAATAACATTGGGTGTATTGTAGGCTGAACTGTGCAAGCTTCTCCACGGAATGCAGGTAGACTTGGAGCACGCTGCTAATTCGGGTTTCGTCCTTCCCACTTCAGTGATATCAATATAGCATATTCCTGACTTGCGTTTATCCTTTTTTTTTGTTCCAGTCATGGGCATATCCTCTGCCTTAGCCCACTCTTCATTCTTGACCTACGCAATACTCTTTATTCTAGTCCAAAGACTCTTCTGATTGGAGACTATCATGTTGAATTAATGAATTTATGACATGGACAATGATCGTTAAAGTCTCGGTGAAGAACCCCCAAATAAATTTTGCTTTAGATCTAGGTAGAATGGCCTTCCCTAATTTAAGGATGCCAATTTAAGTCTTAAGGATGCCAAGTTGCAACTTTTCAAAAATAAATAACTTGGTTGTTTTTCTGTGAAATAGCCAAATTGATTAAGGCATAAAAGAGAGTAATTACTAGACAAATGTTGTTGTTGTGTTTTTAAATCAAAAGGCCTAAATGTTTAAAAAGACATTAAATTTAGAAATAACTGCAGATAGTAAAAAACCTAACCCACCTGTTGGAAGTAGGTAAATGTTCTGATACAGAAAAGGGAGATTCGGCACAAAGAGGGGGAGTGAGTTGCTCAAGATCAGTGAGCACAGAGCTGGGAATAAAGCCCAGCTCTGACTCCCAGTTCTGTGCTTTAACCTAGAAACAGTACTACGAGGGTGGGGTGGGGTGTGTGTGGGGAATTAAACCATACATCAAGGAAAGTTAAAAAGCCACATGTGTGCTTGTGCATCTGGTTGCCTGTTTCTGAAATAAACAAGCAAAAGATGCATGTTTGATTTGCTTCCAGCATTCTTTTGAACTCCAATTCTTAACTAGAACAGCTTTGTCCCCCAAGGTTTTTATTTAAATTAGGAGCCTAACAATTATTGAAAGTCTTTGACATGGGCTAGCTCTAATAAAGCAGAAGCACATCTTGAGCAAAGTCAGTGACGGCTTTGTTCTGCAGTATCACTTTTGCTTACAATATTTGAAAAAGCTATTTTATTCTTAAAGGAGCCTTCCCCACTGAGTTCAGTGTTCAGAGTTTATGCTGAATAAATGCTTTATAACATTTGCCTCCCCTGTTTGTAGTTTTACATCTTGTTGGTGTCTTACTGTGAAGTACCCGTCAGTCAGTCTGTAGCAAATTTAAATGGCCGTTTTGAGTAACATCAAGGCATTTACTTACCGCCTCAGCACAGCGTTTTAATGAAATGACTAACCTGTCAGCTTTGTGTACTTCAAACAACCGAGAGTGCTAAAGGAGTTGGCGGATGTGATTGCAGAGCCATTGACCATTATCTTTGAAAACTCATGGCGATCGGGGGAAGTCCCGGACGACTGGAAAAAGGCTAATGTAGTGCCCATCTTTAAAAAAGGGAAGAAGGAGGATCCTGGAAACTAGAGGCCAGTCAGCCTCACCTCAGTCCCTGGAAAAATCATGGAGCAGGTCCTCAAGGAATCAATTCTGAAGCACTTAGAGGAGAGGAAAGTGATCAGGAAGAGTCAGCATGGATTCACCAAGGGCAAGTCATGCCTGACTAATCTAATTGCCTTCTATGACGAGATAACTGGCTCTGTGGATGAGGGGAAAGCAGTGGACGTGTTATTCCTTGACTTTAGCAAAGTTTTTGACAGTGTCTCCCACAGTATTCTTGCCAGCAAGTTAAAGAAGTATGGGCTGGATGAATGGACTATAAGGTGGATAGAAAGCTGGCTAGATTGTCGGGCTCAATGGGTAGTGATCAATGGCTCCATGTCTAGTTGGCAGCCGATATCAAGTGGAGTGCCCCAGGGGTCGGTCCTGGGGCCGGTTTTGTTCAATATCTTCATAAATGATCTGGAGGATGGTGTGGATTGCACCCTCAGCAAGTTTGCAGATGACACTAAACAGGGAGGAGAGGTAGATACGCTGGAAGGTAGGGATAGGATACAGAGGGACCTAGACAAATTGGAGGATTGGGCCAAAAGAAATCTGATGAGGTTCAACAAGGACAAGTGCAGAGTCCTGCACTTAGGACGGAAGAATCCAATGCACCGCTACAGACTAGGGACCGAATGGCTCGGCAGGCGGTCTGCAGAAAAGGACCTAGGGGTTACAGTGGACGAGAAGCTGGATATGAGTCAACAACGTGCCCTTGTTGCCAAGAAGGCCAATGGCATTTTGGGATATATAAGTAGGGGCATTGCCAGCAGATCGAGGGATATGATCGTTCCCCTCTATTCGACATTGGTGAGGCCTCATCTGGAGTACTGTGTCCAGTTTTGGGCCCCACACTACAAGAAGGATGTGGAAAAATTGGAAAGAGTCCAGCGGAGGGCAACAAAAATGATTAGGGGACTGGAACACATGACTTATGAGGCGAGGCTGAGGGAACTGGGGATGTTTAGTCTGCGGAAGAGAAGAATGAGGGGGGATTTGATAGCTGCTTTCAAGTACCTGAAAGGGGGTTCCAAAGAGGATGGCTCTAGACTGTTCTCAGTGGTAGCAGATGACAGAACAAGGAGTAATGGTCTCAAGTTGCAGTGGGGGAGATTTAGGTTGGATATTAGGAACAACTTTTTCACTATGAGGGTGGTGAAACACTGGAATGCGTTACCTAGGGAGGTGGTGGAATCTCCTTCCTTAGAAGTTTTTAAGGTCAGGCTTGACAAAGCCATGGCTGGAATGATTTAATTGGGGATCGGTCCTGCTTTGAGCAGGGGGTTGGACTAGATGACCTCCTGAGGTCCCTTCCAACCCTGATATTCTAGATTCTAAGGAGTGATGCTTGAAATGTGTGATCTTGCAACTACCCTGTCTCATTTTCTTCATAAATTTCATACCTGAGGCAAGTTGTTACATGGACATCCTCTGTAATCGCTTCGTACGTTGTAGGAGTTTACTGTTGCAGGGAGCAGTCTCACCTCTCATCAAACAAGACAACAGCAGTTGTAATAGGTGATATGCTGTGTGTGTGCATAATGTATGTGAACACTATTAATTGACCGGAAAGAAGACCCTTATGCACTTATTTCTGTTGTGTGGGCTGAAAAATATTTTAGTGCAAAACAGTAAGTAAAGCGCCTACAATGCTGATACCATGTATTCATATCCATTTAACTTCAGCTAGCATGAAATTAAGACTACATTTCTGGCATGGGGGTTATTTGGTGCGTCTGTGAGAATTAGCGGGATATTGCATTACTGTAATTTTCATTACCATGGGGTTGCCCTCTTTTAAAACTCATCACAACTCCGGTTGATAAGTTATTACAGAGGTGGGGTCGCCTTGAAAACTGGGTTTTGCAAGTATTTTATTATTTATTCATTGAGAAAGTGGTAGGAATGGGTTTAGAACAGACTAGTAGAGTAACCCGGAATTCCTGGTATAAATAATGTACATTGTTTAAAGAATTTCCTTGGATCTGTAAATGTCTCTTACTTTTGTAGATGCCTATTATACATCATTGGTTGTGTGTTTTAGCCCCAAAGGACTTAACAGATTTTCTGTAAGAGGAAAGTCTCTTAGAGGAGGGTGAAACAAACCGTTGTCCAGCCCATGCAAAGGACTGCTGCTGAGATCATTGTCCTTTCCCACCAATCTATTGCTGGGATTTGCAGAGGAGTCCAAGGAAGCTAGATGTGTAACTCCCGCTGCAAATGCAATCAAATTTGGGCACCTAAATCCCATAAGGCATCTTTGGAAATGCCAGCCTCATTCATGCCTTTGGGCACAATTCGCTGGATGGCATTATATACACTTATGGAGCTATATTGAAATAACGGTTTCTGAATCCATCCCCTGTCTTTCTGGAGATGTAAATAATCAGAGCTGACTAGAAAACAGAAAGGTGGATTGCAAACATTTTCATGGGAAGGGATTTATAGAAAAATTCAGGAGAACAAAACTGGGATTTTTCTGCTTCTCAATTGCCCACCTTGAAGACTTTTGAAGACTAGAGCCTTCCAGCCTGGGTGCTGGGGAGGCAGAGAGCTTGGGTGTTCAGAGTCTCTGGCAGCGAAGGTTGGGGAAGGCAGGGAGACTGAAAGCTAGGGAGGCAGTGTCAGGGCACTCAGCTTTGTGGAGAAGAAACTTCCATAATTTTTATAGTCCAGGGCAAGATTATGATGAGATTTCATTTCATTCTTCATGTTCGGGGCTTCCACATGGCAGTCTCATTCTGTCGTTGTGATCGTTCCCCTCTATTCGATATTGGTGAGGCCTCTTCTGGAGTACTGTGTCCAGTTTTGGGCCCCACACTACAAGATGGATGTGGAAAAATTGGAAAGCGTCCAGCGGAGGGCAACAAAAATGATTAGGGGACTGGAACACATGATTTATGAGGAGAGGCTGAGGGAGCTAGGATTGTCTAGTCTGCGGAAGAGAAGAATGAGGGGGGATTTGATAGCTGCTTTCAAGTACCTGAAAGGGGGTTCCAAAGAGGATGGCTCTAGACTGTTCTCAGTGGTAGCAGATGACAGAACAAGGAGTAATGGTCTCAAGTTGCAGTGGGGGAGGTTTAGGTTGGCTATTAGGAAAAACGTTTTCACTAGGAGGGTGGTGAAGCACTAGAATGCGTTACCTAGGGAGGTGGTGGAATCTCCTTTTTTAGAAGTTTTTAAGGTCAGGCTTGACAAAGCCCTGGCTGTGATCATTTAGTCGGGGATCGGTCTTGCTTTGAGCAGGGGGTTGGACTAGATGACCTCCTGAGGTCCCTTCCAACCCTGATATTCTTTGATTCTGTGATGCACGAGCGGGGGGGCTTGGGACTCCTGGCTGCAGGCATGAGGGGTCGGGGGCTTAACCCTGCGGGGCTGGGTCTCAGGGCTTCAGCAAGGGGCGGCTTGGGGCTTCAGCCACAGAGCTGGCCAGGGTGGGCCTCTGGGCTCCAGATTTTAGCCTTCAGGCTGGGTGGGGGTTTGGGGCTTTAGCCTTGCGGGACTGGGTACAGGGGGCTTCAGCTGGGGGTGGGGGGTTGGGGGTTTCTGCTCCATGGGAACACCAGGGCTTGGGGCTTTCAGCCCTACGGGGAGCGCTAGGGCTTCTGCCGCAGGGCCCCATGCACCCGTGAAACTGGCTTATAGCCCCCCAGGGGAGCGTGGCCCCCTGGGTGAGAACCGTTGATCTAGTCAGTCCTCCAGCATAACATTGGCCATTGAATTTCATTGGCCATTGAAACAGACCTCTTGATGTCCTGGGGTCTGAATTTTGGTATAGTGTAGTGGCTCTCCCCTTCTAAAGGTGATCTCCTTCAAATCCCCATTGGTAACAAGAACTAGATTCCATCCCCCTCCCTATCCCCAGCCGCTTTAGCTTTGCTGTCAGGTAAAACGTGAAGAATGCTCCTTTCACTTGTGAGACTTGTTTCTATTGAGTATAATTTCACCTTTGGAAGAATGCCATCTTGTACTATCAGCAGATAAAAAGACAAGCCTGAGAGTGCAGGAAATTTTACAAGAAATCAAGTTGGCAAAACACCATTGCAGATCATCATACATTACTGAATTGCATCTCAAATTTGTGTTACAGATGGTTTAAATGTAGAGTGCACTTTAAAGTTTAAAACTGACAGACATTTAGTGTGTTGTGTATTTAACCCTGCAATTATAGGAATCATTTTTTGAAACATAATGAATGGGCAGATGGTTGCTATATCAGTAATTTGGCCAAATCCCTAGCTGGAAGCCCCATGCTTTACTGCATCTCTCTCTCTCTCTCAAAAAAAAAAAAAAAAAAAAAAAAAAAAAAAAGACAGCAGATGAAGATTCACAGAATTGGGGAGGCAGAGCACATTTTAAGGCTTTCTACAGAGATTTTTTTAATAGAGTTGTGAACAGAACAGTATTAAAAGAAAAACCTCAATTGTTCATTTTTCATTCTTTGTTGGTTTTGCTGGAAATGACTTGCATTAATACCCTGAGCAACATTTAGGGCTGTTGTTTGCAGGACAGTAATCCTTTTGAAGATATTAATCTTGCAGTCCCTCACTTTGTCTCTCCCACCTATAAAATAGGTAAACATTATTATGCCCACTTGACAGAGGAGTGAACTGTCTTACCCAAGCTTACACAGTAAGTCAGTGCTTGAACTGGGAATGGGATACGGGAGTCATGATGATCCGTTGTCTGCAAGAATACAGTTAATAGACAGCACTCTTCCCCATGATGCACTTGTGCAGTCCCCTTGTTCAGAGGTGTATGCAAATTAGTGTCTAGTGTTGTATCTTGATAGACCCAATTTCTTTTGTCAGGTTAGTGTTCAGCTTTTGTGAAGCTGCTCCTTAAAACGTTTGCATATGAATGATTAAGTATTGATTGTTTCTTGGCCAAAAATATATTCTGTTTTTCCCTGGGTTACAACATGTAATGAAAGCAGCACTTGTAATGTTGGGGCTGCATATGGTATGTAAAACTTGAAGAAAAGCCGATATAGTCCATTAGTGATTTACTGGAATTGTTCTGACAGTTGTGGTTAGTGATAATGACTTACAGTAATGGCTGTCCCTGTTTTAGTTCATTTAGTATGTTTCCTGTGGGTAATATACAACAATTATGGGAGTGGGGGTCAGTCTCTCCAGGAACCTGCACTGCCAAGAGCAGAGAGCTTCCAGAAACTTCATTATGGGGATCTTGGTGCCATCCAGCCAATCACTTTTGGGCTCTTACTAGTGATAGGAAACCAGCTGCTTCACTTAATTAACTTCTGAGGTATAGATGATTTGGGATAGTCTCTTTTTATATTAGGCTTTTAACTGTCCTCCTCAGATAAATTGTGTACTAGAAACTGACAGGAAATAGGTGGCTTCATGGTAGCCTTATAGCAGGGGTAATCAATTATTTTCTGTCAAGGTCCAAATTTCTTGATCAAGGTCCAGACTCCAGAGAAGAAAATAATAAATTACAATAATGATGATGATAAGTAAATAAAAAGATTTCAGGGTCCATTCAAAAGCATCTGATGGTCCCACGGTCCACTTATTGACAACCCCTGCCTTATAGGGTCCCTTCAAAGGACAAAAAGTAGCCTTTGTTAAATCAGTAGGTTTCTCTTAGTGCTTTAGGCCCAGAATACAGCACTAACAGGTGGGGTATTCTGTCTGCAGGTATTGATACTGGGCTTGGTACTGTAGTATCTGAGCACTTTACTTCCTTGCTCCAAGGGGCTCCTCAGAAAGGACTACCTTGAAGTTATAAATGAGAACTTGTAAAGATTTGGATGGCAATTTTGGTGGGTATGAGAGAGAATTGAGGCTGAATGGGAGAGATCATAAATAGTAAGCAAATAATATGTATCCTGAGCTGCTGAATAATGCTGATTTTCCCCACACACTAGTCTAATCAGATGGTTAGATGATGCCAACATCTGCTGCCTGTGAATGTACCATGTAGCGTGGCTCCTTGTTCAGTCTCCAGTATTTTAATAAATAATTCTGCCAAAGCATTTGTGGCAAGTTGTCTAGGAAATTTTGTTGGAATTTAAAATGTGAGGCTTTCCCCCTTGCTGCTGTTATAAGCATTTCCAGGCATAGTGCTCAGTGACTGGTTGCCATTTGTTCTCACTTGCATATTTTTATGATGCATAAACTGCATGTGGACTATCTGAAAAGAAATTAAACTCCCAGTGACATTGTATGCCCACTGGCCAGGGTGAGGGATTATATTTCAATGCCTTTCACTCCAGATTTAACAGATTGCTTATGCTGATGGGAGTTGCATTAGAAGATAAATTCTTTAGTGCCAGTATTGCTCTGTTGTCTCCCTACCAGTTTAGTGTCTGCTCTCAATCTTCATGCAACTCTCTGGCTACCAAATGTTAAATTCCACACTACAGTGATCTGCAGAAGAAGCCCACTTGGATGTTTAGAGTCTGTAAATAGGGTGTTCAATCAAGATTTCTGCATATCTGTGTAATATCTTAATGTTAATGTCTCATGTGCCTGCAGGATATTTGTGCAGGTCTTTGTGCTTGAGAACTGCAGACATTCTAAACTTTTTCATTATGCCTATGAGAAAGTAAAGTCTGAAAACTGTTACTCTGAGCCTTTTTATCTTCAAGAATTTGTTTTAATTAATATATGAAGCAAAACCTGCAAGCTTGCGGTTTGCTCAGAGATTTGTACCTCTATCCATCTGCTCTCAAAATCGTTTCAGTATAAGGAACCATTTATCCCTGAAAACACTCATTTCATCTCAAGTCATTACCTTTTTGACTGATTATCTCTTTTTCAGATTTTGTCATGGTGGAGACCTGAGATTTATACTTTGTAGTCAAATCTATCCCCCTACTCCCCCTGTTTGTCATATGCTTTTCACATACCTCAAGCTGCTGCTTCCACCAGTACTTGGCTAGAGGCTCAGCAAGGACTTTCCTGTTATTTGCACGGGGCTCTTTTTACGGTGTTTCCTTTTATGGACAGTAGCATTACAAAGGTGGAAATTTTAATTTCATTTTTAGTTTCCTTTTTGGTGGACAAAACGTTTTGTTCACTACCACAGAATAAAATGTATTCTAGTTTTCATTCCCTACTTAATCTTAAAAAGTTGAATGATCTGAGTTTTTTTTTTTCTTTTTGCTCAAAACAAGAGAGATGTTTGATCTTTGCTTTTGATCAGCCAGAGCTTTTTACTTTAGAGCCTCCACTTGTTTTTTTCAAAATGATTGAGTAGCTGGCCGTGCAAGTCAAGTATGCTTTCTCCTGGTCCGTATGTTTGTAATATTAAATGCATTTTGTAATATTACATTCCTTGAAGCTTATAGTTGCCTAGCCTGGTGATCCGGGTCTGTGAATGTAGAAATGATCTAATGCAAGCAGTTTGGTGGAATCCAGGTTGGCAATTAATCACACTCCTCCAACTGAAAGATAGGTTGTGCCCCCAACACCAGCCAGTAAGGTTAACAAGGGCATGAGAGGCCAGTTGGGTCACCTGGCATCACCTGAAAGAGAGGGCCAGGATTAATTGAGAGTGAAGCCCCGCTAAGGAAGTGCTAGGCCAGCTCTATAAAGTCAAGGGGCTGAAAGCAGAAGGGGGCTGGAATCTGCAGTCACTTCCTGGAAGGAGGGAGGTCATCCGGACTCAGGAGAAAGCCCCAAGGGGAGAGTATGCAGTGGGATTCTGTCCTGTAGTAAGGAGTCTAACACAAGGCTGGGAAGGGTTAAGTAGCCATGGAAGTAGAGTAAGCTCCAGTGGTAAACCCAGAAGCAAGAAAGAGAGGATCGGGAGGCTTGGTAGGAAGGAGCCCAGGGAAACAGCAACAGGGGATGGGGACTGAGGGCCTAGATTGCTGGTAGAGGGTCTCTTGGCTGGAACCTGGTATAGTGGGAGACCTGGGTTCCCCTGCCAGTCACTAAGATAGTGGCACACAGGCCAAAGTGAGGCTGACCAATCTGGAAATGCATTTGGACAGTGGTCCTGCTGAACCGTGTAACTTCAGAAGGGGTGGACCAAACAGTGACCTGGCTGGAGAGCCAAATTACTGGAACAAAGACTGTTGCAAAGCAACCAATGAGTAGCAAGGGGCACCTGCTGTAGTGCGAGCTGCATTCCCAGACTAGATGCAAGGAAGCACACCTGCAGTGTGTAGTGACCCCGTTACAAGGAGAAACAAAGTAAAGCTACTAGCTTTACAAATGAAATGAGCTCCAGCTACAAAAAGAGAGGAAAAGAAAGAGCCAGCAAAATGCTGTTAGCCAGTCTACCCTGTGTTTTCTCATTTATATCAAAATGATTCTTACTGTTATGAAATAGGGTCCTGAAGTTTATGCTTGAAGCATCTGATTGTGTCTCAGAAGTTAAAGTACCCTCCTTAGCCTTCTTTCATAAAAGGACTTTGAGGTGTGTAGAAATTAACTGTCTTGCTGACACTTACATAACTTCGTTCCGTTTCAAGTAAACCCACTGGGTGAAATCCTGGTCCCAGTGATGTCAGTGGCAAAATTCTCATTGGCTTGAATAGGACAAAGATTTATCCCATTTTTTAATCATGAAGTGACAGTCGGCATCAGTGATTGAATTCACTGCTATTTCGCTGGCAAACCTGACTTGGGAGGCAGAATATTTGGTGGTTAAAAATTTTGTATTGTGAGCAGGGTTCTTCTCCCCCAAGCCCTCTCTTGTTTCACTTGATCTATATCTGTCTTTATGTGGATGACAAATTGGAAGATCTTTCCTATTGTTACAGTACTTGCATGAAGGCCTGATTATTTCATATGCATTATTGCTACAGTTGGATTCATGCCATCTGCTATAATATTTGATTGTCTCAGCATCTTTTCATCATTCCTTTCAGAGGTATTTTTAAATGACTTTGTCAAAGCTCCATCTGTGTGGACAGGTGAAAAATTCCTGGCATATTGAAACAGATGGCAAATCAGAGTAATATTGCCCTGAACAATCATCGCTTGCTTAGATGTTCACAGAGTAATGTCCACCAGATTTGCAGTTTTCATTTGGAAAACAGAACAGCAAAGTCATGATATTTTATAAGGAGCCCATTTGTCTATGTTTGAGCTTGTCAGTTAAGCAGGGAAATTAACTACCTCATACCTCAGTTAGCTACTAATTACTTAGGTTCATATTCATTGTTTTAACTATTTTCTTTTTCTTGACTTTGCATACTTTTCATATTCTGTACGACTAGTATGTATAGTTTGTCTCGTTTGTTTTTCACCTGGCGCATAGGTTTAAATGTCCTTCCATCTTTAGATCAAATTTGAACAAAATTAAATTGTTAATAGTAAAGCACAGAGCATGCTTCCTAAAATATTGATCAGACATTTTCTGTTCCTTTTAACATTTGTACCAAAAAACCTCCTCAGCACATCAGATTCTGATTTCATCACAAACAAGTAGTGTCTGAATAGAACTAGACAAGCTACCTGTAGAGATTTAACTTCCTTAGAGATCTGTGAATGTTTAAAGTATTTCAATTAAACATTTCAGTTGAAATAACTCACGATTTTGAGTCAAAGCAGGCAAAGTGCAAAATTTTGTTCTGCCATGCTTTCTTTATGTACTTTGAATTACTGAAGTCACCTGAAATCAAGCTCTGAAGAATTTTTGCACAAGTCAGCAGATAACCTTAGATTTTCTCCATTCTACAAGTGCAAGTTTTCAGTCACCATACTAAATTCTCTGTTTTCACATTTTAATTTCTGAGCAGAATAAAGTGTAGGTAATTATATAAAAATAGTAAACTTGTCATTTAAAAACACTGTAAATCAAGCTTCCTTGTTCTAACATCCTGGCAGTAGAAATTAACATAAAATGTTCTACTGAGATGCAGCAAATGTTCAGGAAGAGTCAAGATAGTACAGTGGGTTGAAGCATTAGCCATCCTCTCCTCTTGGATGGAATTCCAGGAAGTGTATGCGCATAGTAATACCAGCTTGTGAAAGTAACTTGTGTTAAATGTAGAACTGTGGTCTAGTAGTTACAGTTTCAGGACTTTGGATTCTTTTCCTGACTGCCATGTGTGTACTGTAGGACTTCGGGTGAATCACATAACCTCCCCGTTTCTTGATATATCCAGTTGTAAAATGGATGGTATAAAGCTTACCTAAGTTTTCATACTTCTTTTAAACTTTAAGATTTCTAATACATTGATCTTGTCTATAAACTACTGCTATCTCTTTAAAGAGTCATGGGCAAAATGTCAGGAAAAAATGTAAGTCCTAAAGCAGCTGAGTAACAGTGACTGTAAACTGCATAACTACACATCCTAGTTCACTTTCTGCTGAGGTTTGTACATGTGTTGCAGGTTGGTGACTGGAGTATGCTTTAGAAAATACTGTCAATCTGTTCAGCTTCGCAGTGAGAGGCAGTCAAAGGAAGGCGTGACCTTGGAAAACTGAGATGAAGGATATATTGAAGTA